>NC_091788.1:51369928-51672951 GCF_029378745.1 Bos indicus
GGCGATCTCTCGTGTTCCTATGAAGGCAGTTTCCAATATTTTTAAACACTCAGATCTTTGATCCACAGGAACTGGTTCTGCTGCAAGGGGCACGGGAGGGAAGCTTGTTTTGTTTCCAAGTGACAGCCAGCTGTCCCCAAACCATCTGCTGACTGTTCCATCAGCACCACCACCTTCTGCACACGCCAAGTCCCATCATTTGCCTGAATGTTTTGCTCTTTCTGTGAATTCTGATCATTTTAGTCTAGTATCTTACTGTGTAATTATTACTCTGTTATGCTTTACTATCAGATAGGACTAGCATTAATTTTCTTTTTCTCTTCTTTTTCACTTTTCTTTTTTTGTAGTTATTTACATGTTTATTCTTCTAGGTGAACTTTAATTTTTGTCAAACTCCATCAAAATTCTGTGGAGTTTACCTTAGGATTGCAGGGAAATTATACATTCTTTTAGGGAGAACCGACATACATACTGTATTAATTTTCTTTTACCACAATTTAGTGGCTTTAAACAATACACATTATGGACAGTTCTAGAGGCCGAGTCCAAAAAGGGTCTTGCTGGACTAAAGTCACAGTCAGCAGGGCTGCGTTCTGTCTGGAGACCCTCGGGGAGAATCCACACTGCTGTTTTTTTCAGCTTCTAGACGCTGCCTGATTCCATGGCTCCTGGTCCCTTCCTCCTGTGTCTGCAAAGCCAGTGGTGTCAGGCTGAGCCCCTTTCATTTTGTCATGTCTCCAACTCTTCTCTTTCCTCATTTAAGGACTCTGGTGATTAAAATGGGCACACCTAGATCACCCAGGATTCTCTGTCCATTTTAAGGTCAGCTGATTGGCAACCTTAATGCTGCCACGTCATATAACATAAGCCAGGAATCATGATGTGGACGTCCTTGGGGGCCTGTCATTCTATCTGTCTCAAGCAGGCAATCCTCATTTTTTGTATCAAAGACAAGGCTTCTCTATTCAAGTCTTGTTTTGATGTTCTTTAGCTGTCATGTGAACTCTGCTCTCAGTTCAGTCGTTCAGTCGTGTCCAACTCTTAGTGATCCCATGGACTGCAGCACGCCAGGCTTCCCCGTCCATCACCAGCCTCCAGAGCTTGTTCAAACTCATGCCCATCAAGTTGGTGATGCCATCCAAGCATCTCATCCTCTGTCGTCCCCTTCTCCTCCTGCCTTCAGTCTTTCCCAGCATCGTTTTCTTTTCTAATGAGTCAGCTCTTCGCATCAGGTGGCCAAAGTATTAGAGTCTCAGCTTCAGCATCAGTCCTTCCAATGAATATTCAGGACTGATTTCCTTTAGCATTGACTGGTTGGATCTCCTTGTAGTCCGAGGGACTCTCAAGAGTCTTCTCCAATAACACAGTTCAAAAGCATCAATTCTTCAGCACTCAGCTTTCTTTATAGTCCAACTCTCACATCCATACATGATAGTTGGAAAAACCATAGCCTTGACTAGATGGACCTTTGTCAGCAAAGTAATGTCTCTGCTTTTCAATATGCTGTCTAGGTTGGTCATAGATTTTCTTCCAAGGAGCAAGCATCTTTTAATTTCATGGCTGCAGTCACCCTCTGCAGTGATTTTGGAGCCCCCCAAAATAAAGTCTGTCACTGTTTCCATTGTTTCCCCATCTATTTCCCATGAAGTGATGGGACTAGATGCCATGATCTTCGTTTTCTGAATGTTGAGTTTTAAGCCAACTTTTTCACTCTCCTCTTTCACTTTCATCAGGAGGCTCTTTAGTTCTTCTTCGCTTTCTGTATCATCTGTATATCTGAGGTTATGAATATTTCTCCTGGCAATCTTGACTCCAGCTTGTGCTTCATCCAGCCCAGCATTTTGCGTGATGTACTCTGCATAGAAGTTAAATAAGCAGGGTGACAATATATAGCTTTGACATTTTTCTTTCCCAGTTTGGAACCAGTATGTTGTTCCATGTCCAGTTCTAACTGTTGCTTCTTGACTGGCATACAGATTTCTCAGGAGACAGGGCAGGTGGTCTGGTATTCCCATCTCTTGAATTTTCCATAGTTCGTTGTGATCCACACAGTCAAAGTCTTTGGCATAGTCAATAAAGTAGAAGTAGATGTTTTTCTAAGTAGAATTAGATGTTTTTCTGGAATTCTCTTGCTTTTTTGATGATCCAGCAGATGTTTGCAATTTGTTCTCTGGTTCCTCTGCCTTTTCTAAAACCAGCTTGAACATCTAGAAGTTCATGGTTCACATGTTGTTGAAGCCTGGCTTGGAGACTTTTGAGCGTGACTTTGCAAGCGTGTGAGGTGAGTGCAGTTGTGCGGTGGTGTGAACACGCTTTGGCATCGCCTTTCTTTGATTGGAATGAAAACTGACCTTTTCGAGTCCTGTGGCCACTGCTGAGTTTTCCCAATGTGTTGGCATACTGAGTGCAGCAGTTTCACAGCATCATCTTTTAGGACTGGAAATAGCTCAACTGGAATTCCATCACCTCCAGTAGCTTTGTTTGTAGTGGTGCTTCCTAAGGCCCTCTTGACTTTACAGTCCAGGATGTCTGGCTCTAGGTGAGTGATCACACCACCTATCACGACGTTATCTGGATCACGAAGGTCTTTTTTGTACAGTTCTTCTGTGTATTTTTGCCACCTCTTCTTAATATCTTCTGCTTCTGTTGGGTCCATACCATTTCTGTCCTTTATTTTGCCCATCTTTGCATGAAATGTTCCCTTGGTATCTCTAATTTTCTTGAAGAGGTCTAGTCTTTCCCCTTCTATTGTTTTCCTCTATTTCTTTGCATTGATCACTGGGGGAGGCTTTCTTATCTCTCCTTGCTATTCTTTGGAACTCTGCATTCAGATGGGTATGTCTTTCCTTTTTCCCTTTGCCTTTCGCTTCTCCTTTCTCAGCTATTTTTAAGGCCTCTTCAGACAACCATTTTGCCTTTTTGCATTTCTTTTTCTTGGGGATGGTCTTGATCACTGCCTCCTGTACAATGTCACGAACCTCCATCCACAGTTCTTCAGGCACTTTGTCTATCAGAGCTAATCCCTTGAATCTGTTTGTCACTTCCACTGTATAATCGTAAGGGGTTTGATTTAGGTCATACCTGAATGGATTAGATGGCTCAGACGGTAAAGCGTCTGTCTACAATGTGGGAGACCCAGGTTCGATCCCTGGGTCGGGAAGACCCCCTGGAGAAGGAAATGGCAATCCACTCCAGTACTATTGCCTGGAAAATCCCATGGATAGAGGAGCCTGGTAGGCTACAGTCCAGGGGGTTGCAGAGTTGGACACGACTGAGCGAATGTTATTCTTACCCTTGAATGGTCTAGTGGTTTGTGTGTGCGAGCATGTGCCCACAGGCGTGTCTGGGCACAAGGCTCACATCCGGCCGCTGCTCACCTGTGGGGCAGGTCTGCTTCCTTCCCCTCCAGGGCCCATTGCGCCCCGATTCCCACTCTTGTCCTGCCACCTCCCTCAGCCTGGCTGTCCTTCACAGGATCAACGGTCACCCCGGGAAGACGGTGCGCCTGGCGGGGCTGTGGAAGCTGGAGGAGGTCAGCCTGTCCCGGGTGCCCTGCTGCCCTCTTCCCGAACTGCCCTCTCTCCTGGCCTCTCCCAGTGCCCCGTGCGCATGCGCCCCTCCCACCCTTGTCCCTGCAGTGCCACCTCAGCGGCTGCATGATGGACCTCTTCGTGCAGATGGCCATCATCATGGGTCTGAAGCAAACGCTCAGCAACTGCGTGGAGTATCTGAAGCCGTGAGGACCCCCTCCCCTCCGGGCGCCGCCCACCGCAGGGAGTCCGGACCCCAGGAGGCCCCGCCCCCGCCCCGCCCCCTGCTCCTCCCGGTTCTCCACCCGCTTCTCCTGCCCCTAGGTGGCTGGCGCACAAGTGTCGCTCCTTGCGGGCCCCGTCTCAGGACCCCGAGCTGGGCCACTGGCAGCGCAACTATCGGCTGAACCCAGTCTACACCTTCAGCCTGTTCAACGAGTTCATGGAGATGAGTACGCGGGGTGGGGCTGGCGGCCGAGGGGCTGGCGGAGGGGCTGGCGAGGACGCGCAGGGTGACCGCTCCGGCCCGCAGTGATCCAGTACGGCTTCACCACCATCTTCGTGGCTGCCTTCCCGCTGGCCCCGCTGCTCGCGCTCTTCAGCAACCTCGTGGAGATCCGCCTGGACGCCATCAAAATGGTCCGGCTGCAGCGGCGCCTGGTGCCACGCAAGGCCAAGGACATCGGTCAGGGGCCGGCCAGGGGCGGGGCGGCCAGTGCGCCAGTCTCCCTGGAACCCCAGCTCTAAGCCTTGCGGGGCAAGAGGGGCCCTCACCCCGCGGTGGCCCCCAGCCCTTCCCAGGGTCTGCCTGGGTTGGGGGTTGAGCCCAGGCCCCAAGAAGAGGAGGGGCTGGCATGCCCCCACTGCCCCCCACCCCCAGTCGGGTTGAAGGGCCAAAGCCACTGGGAAGCAGATACGAAAAGGCTGGACTCTGAGAGCAGGAAGCTGGGGGAGAGATGTCCAGCAGCTGGGGGCAGGGACTCGGTCACCTCGGCTGGCCTTGCCAGGGCGGACGGGGTCAGGGATGAAGCAAGGAGATGGAGTACTGGACAAGGCAGCAGGAGAGAGGAAGGCCTCCATCCCAGGACCAGTAAGGGGGTCTGCCCCTGCCCTGGGTGGGGGAACCTAGGAGGCAGAGCAGGCCTGGGGGCAGCTGAAAGGTTCAGGCATAACATGGGGGATGGAGACCTGGGCCCCTCCCTGTCCATGTCAAGAAGCAGGGTGCAGGAGAGTGGCGTTTGCCCTCTGCTGGCCTTGGCCAAGACTGTCCTCATCAGGGGCCTGGCAGTCTCCACGAGCATAAGTGTGACAAAGCCCTTGGCCATCCGGGCTCCCAGCCTTGGGGAATCAATGGGGCCAGGGGAGGAGGCTCGTAGGCAGACTGGGCCTCTCTCCCTTCTGTGGCCCAGGGACCTGGCTGCAGGTGCTGGAGATCATCGGTGTGCTGGCGGTCATTGCCAATGGGATGGTCATCGCCTTCACGTCCGAGTTCATCCCCCGTGTGGTGTACAAGTACCGCTATGGCCCCTGCCGGAGAGGGGCCCAGTCTGAAGTCGAGTAAGGGGACGCTGCCACACAGCCCCTGGGGGAGTCTCAAACTGTCCAGAGGCCCCTGCAAAACTGGCCCCACCCCAGGGGAGCCCAGGGCAGGGCTTGGTGCTCCCAGTTTCTCCTGGGGTGGTCTGCCCCCGCCCTGTGCCGACCTGGAGACCCTGGGTAGAGCCTGGGAATGCAGACTGGACCCTAGGAGGGCATTAATGTCCCAGAGCTAGCCATTTCCTGAGCAAGCGCTACGGGAACGGCTCCCCTTCCGAATTCAGACGCTTTGTAGGGTCTGCACACTGTCCTCATCCAGCTCTTCCAGCCCTGTGGGGGGCTGGGTCTCCAGGGGTCTCTCCCAGGAAGGCTCCCCCAGCCCCTGCGAGTCCCTTCAGCCTCCCCGAGGGCCCGTCTCCCATGTACAGAGGTGAAGGAGAGGGTCTGCACTGTGGCCCACCCTGACGGCCCCCACCACGTCAGGCCAGATTCGAGCCGGCACCCCGGAAGCCTGAGGGGCCACACCAAGCTCCTGTCCTCTGCCCACAGCTGCTTCACCGGCTATGTCAACCACAGCCTGTCTGTGTTCTACACCAAAGACTTCCAGGATCCTGCCAAAATCGAGGGCTGGGAGAATGTGACCGAGTGCAGGTTTGGACCCCCACCCCCTGTGAGCACCCTTTGAACTCCTGACCCCTGACCTCATCTGCTCCCCACCCCAGGTACCGGGACTATTTCTCTGCTCAGGACTCCAACTTCTCAGAGCAGCAGTGGTTCCTCCTGGCGATCCGCCTGGCCTTCCTCATCCTCTTCGAGGTGAGTCAGCACGGCAGGGACCCTGGAGTGGGGCAGCTCTCTGACCCTTGGCGCCCCTGTGCAGCCCTCCTGACCTCCCCTCTCTGCCGTCCCCAGCACGTGGCTTTATGCATCAAGCTCATTGCGGCCTGGTTTGTACCCGACGTCCCGCAGTCTGTGAAGAACGAAGTCCTGAAGAAGAAGTACCAGAGACTGGAAGAAAAAAGGTGGAGAGGCGGGGCTGGCTGGGAGCAGGGAGGGGCTGGGGTGGGCCCACTCAACCCCTTTCCTGCCTCCAGCTGCAGCCCCAAGAGCACAGACGTGTAGGGGACCTGGAGCAGGTGGTGCCTGGAGGCCCACGACTCAGGAGCTGCCACCACGGCCTCCCACCCCAGCCTGGCTGGCTGTGTGTGGGGAGCTTTAAGAAGACCTGAGTGTGTGGGGGGGCCCTGGGAGCCCCTGTGTGTTTGGGGTGTCTGCGAACTGCACCCTTGTCCGTGCTCTGTGAGGCCTGTTCCATGTGTTAGGTCTCAGGCTTGGTACTGCCTGACTTGAACTCTCAGTGACTCCTGCCAGCCCTAGAAGGGGAGGGCGGGCAGGGCAGAGGCTCCTGCGCAGCCACAGTGCAGGGGGGCTGGCCTCTTTCCTGGGCTGCCCTCTGACTTCTGGGCCCCAGATCTTGCCCCACCCCCTGGCTCCCTTCAACCAGCAGAATTTTCTATAATAAAATAAAAATTTTCTGTAGATTTCTGGGTCTCTCTGATGGATTATGTCTGCCCTCAGGGCTAGCAAGGTTATACTCAAAATCCTTTCACATGCTAGCAAGCTTATGCTAAAGATCCTTCAAGCTAGACTTCAGCAGTACGTGAACTGAGAACTGCCAGATGTACAAGCTGGGTTTTAAAGAAACAGCGGAACCAGAGATCAAATTGCCATTTGCTGGGTCATTAAGAAAGCAAGGGCCTTCCAGAAAAACATCTACTTCTGCTTCACTGACTACGCTAAAACCTTTGACTGTGTGGATCACAACAAACTGGAAAATTATTAATGAGATGGAAGTACCAGACCACTGTACCTGCCTCCTGAGAAATCTGTATGTAGATCAAAAAGCAACAGTTAGAACCAGACATACAAGTGACTGGTTCAAAATTGGGAAAGGATTCTATCTAGGCTGTATACCATCACCCCGTTTATTTAACTTATATGCAGAGTACATCATGCAGAATGCCGCGCTGGAATCAAGATTGCCGGGAGAAAAACTAGCAACCTAAGATATGCAGATGATACCACTTAAATGGCAGAAAGCAAAGAGGAACTAAAGAGCCTCTTCCTGAAGGTGAAAGAGGAGAGTGAAAAAGCTGACTTGAAACTCAACATTCAAAGAACTGAGTGGCATCCAGTCCCATCACTTCATGGCAAATAAAAGAGGAAAAAGTGGAAACCGTGGCAGATTTTATTTTCTGGAGGTCCAAAATCACTGCGGATGGTGACTGCAGCCATGGAATTAAAAGATGCTTGTTCTGTGGAAGGAAAGCTATGGTAAACCTAGAACAGAGTATTAAAAAGCAGAGACATTACTTTGCCCACAAAGGTCCACACAGTCAAAGCAATGGTTTTTCCAGTAGTCATGTATGCATATGAATTGGACCATACAGAAGACTGAGCACTGAGGAAGTGATGCTTTCAAATTGTGGTTCTGGAGAAGGCTCTTGAGAGTCTCTTGGATTGCAAGGAGGTCACACCAGTCAATCCTAAAGGAAATCAACCCTAAATATTTGTTGGAAGGACTGTTGCTGAAGCTGAAAATCCAATACTTTGGCCACTTGATGCGAAGAGCTGACTCATTGAAAAAGACTGATGCTGGGAAAGATCGAAGGCAGGAGGAGAAGGCAGCAGATGATGACATGGTTAGATAGCGTCACTGACTCAATGGACAGGTATTTGAACAAATTCTGGGAGATAGTGAAGGACGGGGGAGCCTGACTTGTGCTGCAGTCCATGACGTAGAAAAGGGTGGGACCTGACTTATCGACTGAACGATAACAGGGTTAGCTGGGAAACTGAGGTCCAGATGGGGAAAGGCCTGGAATGCAGTAGCCTCCTGCTCTCCTCTGGTTTTCCGTGGGCTTCCACAGAAAAGTGAGGATTTGCCTGCACCTATCAGGGGCAAGAGTCAAGGCAGGAGTTAAGGCAGGCTTCCTGGAGGAAGAGGAAGAGCTTGGGCAGGGGGCCAGAACTGCTGCAGGTGCCCCTGGGGGCGGCGGAATTTCCGAGGAGTCTCTGGGGCACCAAGGCAGTCCGGGTTGGTTGGGCCGGTTTGGCCTCTGCCCCTAGGCCCGGCGGCCGCGACTCCACGGGCCTGAGCGTGGGACATTCTTGAACACCAACCAGCCTGCGGGCGCAAAATAGGGTCCGCCCTCGCCCCGGCCGCTGGGCGGGGCCGCACCTGCCGCCGTCGCTGGGGCTGTCGCCGCTGCGCACCTGGCCCAGGTGAGCCGCTCCGCCCTCGCGGCCGCGCGAGCCTCGAGTCTGGGCCGCAGGTGAGTGGAGATCGCTGCTCCTGTCGGCGGAAGTGCGTGGCGGTTTTCGGGTCCCAGGAGCCAGGACCGAGCCTGGAGCCTAGGGGGGGCCGAGGCTCCTCTTGGCCCGCGGAGCCCCTGGCCTGTGACCGGTGCGGGTCCGCAGGAAGCGACTCGGAGCCGGGCCGGCTGCGCGCGTCGCCGGAGCTTACCTGAGGCCTGGCCCTCGGGGTTGCGGGGGCGAGGGCAGCTCTTCCCGCTCCGCCCGCGGCCCTTGGCCAGAAAAGGGAAAAGGAGCGCCGCGGCGAGCGGAGCCCAGGCCCGAGGCCTCCCAGGGCGCCGCCGGCCGGGAAGCCTGCTGGCGCCGCCGCGCACCTGTCTCCGGGCGGAGCCACCTCCGGCGCCCGGCCCCGCGAGCCCGCCCCCCGCGCCCTCCAACCGCGCGTGCCCCGCCTCGCCCCGCTCACCGCAGCCAGAGGGCCGGGTATGGAGGCCGGCCCACCCTCCGGAAGGCGGGGAGTGCGACGTGGGGGGCGCGGGGCGCAGCAGGGGCCTCTCGGCTGGCGGGGCCGCCGCGCTTTGCGCGGGTTCTTTCCTTCGGGAGAGACGTCAGGGAAGGAAGCACGCTCCAGGCGCAGAGGGCCGCCTGTCCCAGATGAGGGGGTCGCTCAGACCCTCTGGGTGCCCAGCAGCCGGCCAGACGGCAGAGCGTGGGGACAGGGGGCGGGCGCGGGCCGGGCCTCCGGGCCGACGTGGAGCCCGGGGAAGGCGGAGCACCCGCGCGAGGCCGGGCGCTCTGGGAACCGCGGGGCGCCGGCCGAGCGCGGTGGGCGGTGCAGGGGACGGGCTCCGGCTCCGCGGGCTGTTCTCTGGAGCGCCTGAGGCGCGTGGGTTTCTGTTCGCTCTGGGGAGGGGGCCTGGGGGACGCGGCGGGGAGGCCGGCCGTGAGCGGAAGCGGCAGGGCGCCCAGTCGAGGGTGTGAGGTGGTGACACCGGCCGGCTTGTGGGGCGGCAGGCAACCTGGCAGGAGCTCTGGGAGGCAGCAAGGCTGGTGGGGACACCAGGGACTACCTAGTTCTTTGCCTCCTCCTGGGTGCTTCTGGGCAGGTCGCTGACCGCCGGAGCCCATTAACCTGTCCATCAGGTGCTTATGTTGCTCACTCAGCCTCAGGGCCCACCGGGGAGCTGCGGCTCAGTGGGGAGGCGCGCAGGCAGGGTCTGTGGGACCTGAGCCCAAGATGCACCATTATCCAAAGGCCCTGAGGGCCACGGGGTTGGGGTGTTTGAGCAAGGCGCCTTGGAAAGGGTCAGATTAAGGATGTAGGATGAGAATGCTCCAAGGGAAGGCCCTGCCCCAGCGGTGAGGGCAGGGACAGGGGCCACAAACGACCCTGCCTGATTTCCATGAGCAGCGCCATCAGCCAGCAGTGCTGGGCTGAGAGTGCCAGGGCAGTCTAGGATGAGGGTGCAGAGGAATCTGTGGTGACCTCAGGCTGCCCCTGACCTGGGCTCAGATCTGTGAGCCTCGCTGAGGCCTCCTGACTGCTTTCCTATGTAGAAAAGGGGGCTAAGGTCCACGTGATAACCCAAGCCCCTTGTAACTGCTCACCGTTTGGGGGCTACACCTCGGAGGTGGCCAGGGTGGGGCCCGGAGAGCCCTGCTCAAAGTTCTATCATTGGCGAGAGTTTCCACGGGAGCCGCACCACCCCCAGCAGGTCAGTGATGCTCGCTGGGGCCAGGGGAGCTACACGGAGCCCGCCCCCTCCAGGTCCTGGGACCACAGGGCTGTCTGGGAAGCAGGCCATGCTGCCCGGCTCCTCGTTGGTGTGCAGGACAGGCCTGAGTGGGGGTCTGCTGGACAGGACCCCCACATATCACCGTGAGCCCCGGCCTTCTAGACCTAGCTTGAGAAGGGAAGGCCTGGGCCGCAGTGGACTGGGGCGGGCCCTGGAGGAAGGAGCCGCTTGACTCAGAGTTACAGGAAGACTGGGGCAGGCGGGGCTGGCGGGGAGAACCACCAACTGCCCGCCAGCCCGCCGGGGAGGGGTGCCTGGGTGGGGTTTAGGTTTAGCAGAGGATGTGACTGCAAAGCCAGGAAGCTACGGGGAAACTTCTGATTCAAACACACAAACAAGAGCCGGGTCCTCGCCATGCTCGGTGATGCATCCGGGGCTGCGGTGCTGCTTTAGGCTGGGCCGGGGGCCCAGCTGAGCAAAGCGATCGCACCCAAGCTCAAGCCAATGACCTCAGTGACGGGCATCCCCTCCTCAGGAGGAAAGAGCTGCAGCCAGGTGACTTCATGCCTTCCCTGCTTAGCGTGAGCCTGCGTCCCTGTCCTCAGCTGCCTTTCCCGGCCTGAGGCCTGTCCTCAAAATCAGGCCTGTGTGAGGGGAGGCCTGCAGAGCATGCAGCTTGTGAGTGCACGTGTGTGCGTGGGGCACGTGTGACTGTGAGAGGGCGAGGGGTGATGGAGGCCGAGGGTGGGCGTGAGGAGCAGTGTGTGTGGTGTGGGGTGTACACGGATGCTCTTGGCGGTGTGCCCTGGGCAACTTGGAAGTGTGTGCTGTGTGCCAGGTGTGGGCCGCCACAGTGTCAGGCATGTGGGGCGTGTGCGCATGTGCCCGGGGACCAAGCATGCGGGCATGAGTGGTGCGCAGGGGCTGGGGGTGCAGCACAGAGGCTGTGTGGAGGAGAGGGAGTGTCGCGGCGGGGCCACTGGGCACGGTGTGCAGGGGGCACCTGCCACCTGCCTTAACTTCCAGGAGGCTCCGAGCGTGACTTTCCAGGGGTCAGAGGTGTGTCAGCATGTGGAGGCCAAGGGGCCATGACTGGAGTTGCCCTGGACCTTCTGCTCTGGGCTGGGGGTGCGAGCTGCCCAGGCCCTCACAGCCCTCGTGGCTGGTTCTTCTGCTTCAGGGACCTCCCAGGCTGCCCTCCACTCCACACGGCTTGACCCTCTGCCCCCGCCCGCTGGGAGGGAGCCTGTGCTTCCCCCGTTTGTGAGGAAGTCCCAGCCCAGCCAAGGCAGGGGCTCCAGCCGACCCTGGGTCCACGCTGGGTCCCCCCCGTGCAGAAGGAGTCGGGGGAGCTCGTCCCCGCAAAGCCTCACGGGCCCTGTGGGCAGGGAGGGGGCCTGAAGGAGGCCAGTGCGTCCACTCACAGGGAGGAGGGAGAGGACTGGATGCCTAGTGAGAACCTGCCTGGCGCCAGGGAGCAGGTGCCCGAGGCCCGGGAGCCAGGAGGCTGTCCTCGAAGGCTCTGAAGCTTGGGCTTCACTGTCCCGCCCCGCAGCCCAGGTCACTGTGGAGCTTTCTGTGTCGAGAGGTGTGTATGCGTAGCTGCTGCTGTCTGGCGGGCGGTGGTCCCGCCCTGCGTGGGAGAGAAAGGCCGCCTGTGGGTTGGTGGGGGTTGCCTTGGAGAACCGACGGACAATGCGGACGAAAGTCTGTGGTCTGAAGATGAGAAATGCACAGGACCTGGAAGGAAGGCCGCCCGAGAGCAGCCTGAGCCCCGAGTCCCCTCTGTGTCGGCACCTTGGCCTCGAGTGCTTTGCTCTTGCTGCATCCAGGCTGGGAGTGAGGCCCAGTCAGGCTGCCGGGCACTCACGACCCCCGGCCCCTCGGAGCCTCAGTACAGGCTGAGTCCGGCTGTACACAGCCCCCGTCTGTACGTGGCGGCCTTGTCCCCGAGGACCTGGGAACCAGGCCAGCTCCTGGGCCCAGGAAGGGCGTCAGGGGCGCTGCCCACCCTGGGCCGTCGGGTGTCCCTGGGGCAAACGAAGTTCAGTCCAGGCCATGCCCGGTGCTCTGCGGCTTCCGCAAGACAGCTGGGGCAGAGGCAGTGCTTCCGAGGCCAGAGTTACACGTTAACTCATCCTGTTCTTGTTTAACTTGCTCCTGGGGATGGCGGCAGCCTCTGACCCGTCCTGGCGCCCTGACTGACCAGCCACAAGGACAGAGAGTGAATCTTGCTCAGCCCTTGGGGGATCAGTCTGCTCGGCCAAGGAGCCCCGTGGCGCTGTGGGTAGCACCAGTGTCCAGCCTGCCTCGAGGAAGCCCCGGCCAGACCATGGCAGGTAGACGGTCAGAGAGGGGTGGGCACGGGCTCCACTCCACTTCCTGCCCCAGGCTGGCTCCACACTGCAGTGTGGTTAAGATGGGCCCTCCCCATCTCCTGCTCATGGGGGGTCAGTAAAGCCCAGGGATACTGGGAGTGGGCACCGGTGGGGGCCACTGGGGATCGGGTGGGTAGATGTGGGCTACTGGGAGACCTCACTGCCAAGATGATGGCTTTCTTCTCTGACTGCCGGCTTGGGCTCATCACCCCAATTTAAAGACAGGTCTCAGGGAGGTGAGAATGCTTGCCCATGGCCAGAAATAGAGGGTCCTGGAACTCTAACTTTCTACCAGGTTGAAGGTGCTGGCATGTCCAACCCAAGTCTCCCAAATCACCACTGTCCAGCTGAGGGGCCAGGGCCGAGACGTCACAGAGTGGGCCACAGGTGCACACAGAGCATGTGTGCTGGCTCCTGTCCTGGGCACACAGGCAGCTAGGTGGGTCCTGCTGGGCTGGGCTGGGGGTGGACCTCAGCCATGACTCTGGCCACTGCCCTCCACACTGACATCCTCTCTGAGGACAGGGCAGCCACGTCCAGGGCAGGCAGAACACGTAAGAACTAGCCGCTGCTGGGAGAAGACGTGCCAAGGGCTGGGCCCTGTCCCCCTGGGACTTGTGGATGGACACGGTGTGGTTACCGAGCAGCACGTGCCACTGGCCTCCGTGGTATTTTCCTGGCCCACCGACCATCTGTGCACAGTGGGAGGCTGGCATCACAGGCACGGGTAACCCACTGGGTCCTCTTTCTGCAGGAGCCTGCGACAAGGCCCCTGACTTCCTGTCCCCGTCTGGAAACCAGGTCCTGGGGCTTGCCCTGGGCAGCGTGGTCACACTGAACTGCACAGCCTTGGTGGTCTCGGGGCCCCACTGCCCCCTGCCCTCAGTACAGTGGCTGAAAGGTGGGCTGCTGCTGAGCAATGGAAGCCTCTATGACCTCCATGAGGACTCCTGGTAAGAGATGAGGTGTCCAGGGTCAGGTGACATGCTGGATATACCCACAGCCAGTGGCCTCTCTGACCTACACTCTGGTCTATAATCACTTGAACATGGGCTGGGGAGTGACTGGCCAGACACAACATGGGCAGAGTGCCACTCTGGATGCAGACTAAGTCAGTGACTACAGGGACAGATGGCCCCTCTAGACACTCACCTTGTAGACCACCCAGGGTCATGGGTGCCAGCAGAGTGCTAAGGCCTGAATTTACTCATTGACTGCTGGGCCAAGCCTGGGATCTGAGTACCTCCAGGACCCGGACCCAGGATCAGGGTGATGTCCCAAAAGAGATCCATACCCTCTTCATGTTCTGGCCATTTCTCTTAGCTTACGGTCTAGGGACTGCCAGGAAGCCCAAATCTGCAGCCTCTTTGGGCGAGTCCCAGACAACTGGGGCTCCGGGGCATCCAGTGATGCTCTCGGGCCCCAGGTGAGGGGGTGGGGCCTGGTCTCCCCAGGGTCAAGACCAACTGGTCAGAGGTACTTGTGTCCAGTGTCCTGGGGATCAACCTGACCAGAGCTGAGGACTTCGGGACCTTCACCTGCTCCATCCGGAACATCAGCTCCTCTTCCTTCACTCTTTGGAGAGCTGGTGAGGGGGTACACTGGGGTATAAGGTAGGAGGGAGCCCTGGGGAGACCTGCGGCTCGGAGGGTGCTGGGGTGGCTCAGACAGCGGCTCTGTCCCCAGGGCTGGCGGGACATGCGGCCGCGGTGCTGGCCTCGCTCTTGGCCCTGCTGGCCCTGCTCCTGGTGGCGCTGCTGTACGTGAAGTGTCGGCTCAACGTGCTGCTCTGGTACCAAGACAAGTATGGGGAGGTGGAGATGAACGGTGCGTGGGGCCCGGACGTGGGGGAAGGGGGCCTCACTAGGCTCAGCTCTGCAGGTGGGGGTGAGGAGGCATCGGTCCCTAGAGGACTCTGGAAGAGGCGTGTCTCTGTGCAGCCCAGGAGGGCACTGGATGGGCAGAAGGGGGTCACGGTACCCTGGTTCCAGGCCTCTACCCGGAATCCTGTGCTGAGGACGAATCCAGGCGGTGCTTGAGCCGGGATCCGCTGAGTCTCGTCTGGGGGGCTTGCCTGGCTTCCCTGGCACAGGGGGGGAGGTTTAGGGGACCCTGAAGGTGGCTGGTCCAGGCCGGGAAAGCGGCCGCACTGACCCGCCGCCGTCCGCAGACGGGAAGCTCTACGACGCCTACATCTCCTACAGCGACAGCCCTGAGGACCGGAAGTTCGTGAACTTCATCCTGAAGCCGCAGTTGGAGCGGCATCGTGGCTACAAGCTCTTTCTGGACGACCGCGACCTCCTGCCGCGCGCGGGTACCGGCGCCCCACCCCTTTCCGCTTGGGCCCCGCCCCTGCTGCTCACAGACCCCGCCTCCCAAGGCCCCGCCCCTCAGGTCCTCCTCAGCCCAGGCCCCGCCCCTCGAGCCCTCCGCCCCTTTCCGCTGGGCCCCACCCCTGTCCCGGTGCTCGCCCCGCCCCCGCTGGGTCACAGATCCTGCCTTTCAGGCCCCGCCCCTCAAGTCTCCCTCGGCCCCAGGCCCCTCCCCACCGCCCCTCGGGCTCCCGCCCCTCCTAGGGCCCCGCCCCTCCAGGGCCCAGTCTGTGCTGCCCCCGCTGATGCCCGGGTCCTGCAGAGCCGTCGGCAGACCTCCTGGTGAACCTGAGCCGCTGCCGGCGACTTGTGGTGGTGTTGTCGGATGCCTTCCTGGGCCGGGCCTGGTGCAGTCACAGCTTCCGGTGGGTCCCGTGCTGGGCTGGGTGGGCCTCAGCCGTGCCCGCTCTGACAGTGCCGCCCTCGCAGGGAGGGCCTGTGCCGGCTGCTGGAGCTCACGCGCAGACCCATCTTCATCACCTTCGAGGGCCAGCGGCGCGACCCCGCTCACCCTGCGCTGCGCTTGCTGCGCCAGCACCGCCACCTGGTGACCCTGCTGCTCTGGAAGCCCGGCTCTGTGGTGCGGAGGGGTGCGGGGCGGGGGGTGCTGTGGATGGGACCCCGTGAGTGGAGGCTCCGTGGTCAGCTGCCCAGAGGAGTGGGCTTTTGGGGGCCGAGGAGGCCAGGGTCTTTATGTGTTGGCACCCCCCCCAAACCCCATTCATGTGTTCACACACGTTAACTGCCCCCCTTGCCTCCAGACGCCTTCCTCCGATTTTTGGAAAGAGCTACGGTTGGCGCTGCCGAGGAAGGTGCAGTACAGATCGATGGAGGGAGACCCCCAGACCCGGCTGCAGGACGACAAGGACCCCATGCTGATTGTGCGAAGCCGGCTCCCAGAGGGTCGGACCCTGGACCCCGAGCTGGACCCCGACCCTGAGGGGGACCTGGGTAGGCTCACCAGCCCCACCCCTGACCCCGAGAAGCTCACCCTGAGTTGGAGGGAGGCTGCAGAAGGTGAAGGAGCCCCTGAAGGGGCCCAGGTGGTGGGGACCGTGCCCTGCAGCCGTGGATGGCTTTAACTTCAGCACCTCCCACTGCCTCTTTCCATAGAGGTGGTTGGGCCCAGGGCCTGCCTGGGAACCACAAGTGCCATCATGCAAGCAGGGGCAGCAGGGAGTGGCCTGGCAGAAGGCAGGCAGTGTGCAGCCCAGCCTGAGGCCTGGCGGTGCCCCTCCCCAGGTGTACGAGGGCCTGTCTTTGGGGAGCCACCAGCTCTACCACATGCAGGTGCGGTCTCGCTCGGAGAGGGCCAAGGCAGTGAAGTGGATGTGTCAGACCTTGGCTCCCGAAACTACAGTGCCCGCACGGACTTCTACTGCCTGGTATCGGAGGACGACGTGTAGCCCTGCCCCCTGGAGCACTGGGGTTACCGGGGTGCCGGGGGCAGGGCTGGGTGTTTTTAGTCCCACACAGCAGGACCTGTCTACTTGCAGTCCTGGGACCTCAGGGAAAGAGAGTGGACCCAGCCCCAGCTGTCCGCCTCGTGCTAAAAATAAAGACCTTTTGAATCCCGCCCGAGTCTCAGCCTCTCCCCTGGGGCAGGAAGCGGGTGTGCAGTGTCCTGGGCGGAAGGCCCCTCACTTCCATCCTGGGCCCTCCAGGGCCCTGGTTGGTGTTCAGTTGCTCAGTTATGTCTGAATCTGCGACCCCATGGACTGCAGCACGCCAGCCTCGCCTGTCCTTCACTGTCTCCCGGAGCTTGCTCAAATTCATGTCCATCGTGGTGATACCGTCCAACCGTCTCATTCTCTGTCACCCCTCTGCCCTCAATCTTTCCCAGCATCAGGGTCTTTTCTAAGGAGTTGGCTCTTTGCATCAGATGGCCAGAGCACTGGAGCTTCAGCACCCAGGGCCCTGGACCCTGCCCTTGTCTCGCCTCGTGGCCACCTGGCCGGCACTCCTGGCCGCCCCCTCCAACGCTGCCCCTCCGCCCCGTGCCAGCTCAGGCACCTCTCTCAGCACCCTCCTCAGGCCTCCCTGACCCGGGACGTGACTGCTTCCAGTCCCACCGTGAGCCGGACGGCCCCTGGGGGCAGGCCCGTTACAGACTGCAGGTGCTGAGTTTTGCGGAAAAGTCTGTTGTAAAATATCTGTGGGAGCGTCACAACCAAGTAGCCTGACTTGGTGGGATGCGGAGGAGTCCCAGAGCTCCTGGACCCCAAGCCTCAGACAGTATGAGTGAAGCTGTCAGGCACCCCCAGAGCGGGGCAAGGTAGAGAGACATTGGGGTGCAGGTGCCACGTGAGCACAACCCAGCAGGGTGGCACTAAAGTCAGCAGTGGGCACACTGCCCCAGAAGAGGTCATTCCTCTGCACACGTGTCTCATTCAGCTCGAGGCTGCCTCTGCTGTCCACCTCCGCCCTCTGCCGGCTCTCCTGCTGTTGGGACGCTCCCTCCCCCGGTCCTGTGTCCCCTGACCAGAGAAATCTGTGCATGGGCCCGGGGGGAGTGTCCTCAGGGGCAAGCACGGCTGTGCTTGGGGACACTATTGCATCCTTGGACCTGACCCCAGACCTGACCAGCCAAGGAAGCACGAGGGGCTGTGTTCACGGCCACCTTTATTCCCACTGCTGGCTGTCCCAAGGCACCGCTGGGCCACAGCCAGCACCACCTCTTCCAGTGTGACCTGGCCACCACCCCACGCATCAGAGCAGCCTCAAGCCCTGCCCCCCCATGCCCCGCAGAAGCCAATTCCCCAGCTGCAAGCCCTCGTTCCCCTCCCCCGTGGCCCAGGCCTTCACATTGCATGTGGACAGGGCTCCAGCGAGAGGCCCCTGGGCCATCCTCAACCTTCTCCTCCAGGCCGGCTGGCGAGCAGCCCTGAGCTGAGCCCTTCCCTAGGAGGCTGGGTCACATCGCACTCTCCTTCAGGAAGGCTTCGCCTACGGCCCCAGGAAGTCCTCCTTCCGGTAGCCCTTCTGCAGTGGAGAGGGGACCCACAGTCAGGGCTGTGCTGCCCCGCGTCCAGTGTGCTGGCAGCAGGCCCTGGCCGTCCAGGCCTCCTGTGCAGCGTGGCTTCCCTGTCCCTCCCTCCTGTCCCGCCTCCGTGCCCCACACTTGCAGCCCCGCCTGCCCTGGGCCACGGGAACATACCGCCCGGAAGTCTCGGTGGAGCTTGTTGTACTGCCACAGGTTGGCCAAGAGGCTAGAGGCCGCCCGGGAGGACTTCTCACTGTCAGGGCTGGGGGGTGGGGGGCAGGGGTCAGCGGGGTGACAGGCATGGCCAGAAGGCAGGGGCAGCCGGGGGGCAGGGTGGGCACAGGGTTTGGGCCCTGACCTGTCCCGCTTCTTCTTGATGAAGACCAGCTTGCGGAGCCCGTCGAAGTAGAGCAGGTCCCGGGCGGCCACGGGACTGGCCACCACGAGGTTGTTGAGGACAGCTATGATGTTTATCAGCACGTCGGCTGGAGGAGACTTCTCACCCACGCTGCCGGGCAGCTTCTCGATCAGGTGACTCACCAGCTTGGTGGCTGCCGGGAGGTCGGGGAGGTGGGTCTCCACCGCCCTTCCCCCCGCCGCCCCCTTGGCACCTGCCGTCCCCTGCTCCCCCAGGGAGCTGGCGCGCCTGCCTGTCCACTGACCCCGGCCTCCCAGAAGCTGGCCCCAGGGCGGCAGTAAAGGCAGAGTCCAGGTGAGCGCCTGGTCCACAGGGGAGGCGGAACCCAGGCTGTGGGACGGCCAGACTCACACATCTCATCCTTGTTCCTGGCGTTTCGGGACAGGTTTCGGATGAGGCCTGTCAGTGAGCGCAGCTGGTGGTGGTCAGCGGTCCGAACTCGGTCCAGCAGCGGGTTCAGTATGCGCTCCTGCTCCAGAGCCAGCCGGCTCAGCACCCCCGCCCACTGCCGGCAGGAGGAGGGCGGTGAGTGAGGTGCTTGGCGCCCCGAGCTGCCCGCGGGTCAGGCCCTGCCAGCCCAGACCTCCTGGCGCCTCCCTCAAGTCTGGCACAGAACCCACGTCCTCAGGAGCCGAGGCCTGTGCCGTCTGCGGCGCTGACCTCACACTCCTGCTGCCGCTCAGCGGCCCCTGCCTTCCCGTCCTGTCCGGCCTGGCCCCACCGCCTTACCCTGCGGTCCCCTGCGGTGATGTTCTGCAGCGCCCCGGCTGCTGCCTCGGTCGTGTGCCGGTTGAGCTCACAGCGCTGCAGCAGCCGGTTGTACAGCCCCACGATCTGGGGGCTCCACAGCCACTCGAGGCCCTTGGGGTCCTTAGACACCTCGGCAAAGGTGAGCGCGTCGGCCGTGAGGGGCAGCTGGGCAGGAGGGCACAGAGGGTCAGCTGAGGTCGCCTGGGACCCCTGCTTCTGCCCGCCCGCCCCAGTCTGGGCCCACCTCTCGGAGCCGCCGGCTCTGTGGAGTGAAGCAGCCCACCGCCTCGCCTGGGGGTACCCCCATGTCCTGGCGGCCCCGGCCCTCCAGCCGCTGAAGGGCCGAGGGCGGCATCTCGTCGTACAGGCGGTAGGACAGGTTCCTCAGCACGCACACGGCGTTCTCCACACTCTGTGGACGGAGGGGGCCGCGGTCAGGGCGGGCTGGCACCCCCGGGGCCCCCGGGCCCAGGCCGACCCTCACCTTATCCTCACACTTGCCCACGTCCAGGGCGTGGTTGATGTAGGTGACCAGGGCGTCCACCAGCCCGTGACACTCACGCATTTTCTGGCGAGTGGCCTGGGAGGCGGAGCTGAGGTTCCTGCGGGTGGAGACAGGTGAGAGGCCGGCACAGGGACCCCAGGCAGAGCCACCCCACAGCGAGCTGAACCCGAGGCTGAGCTCCTGGGCCCCGATTCCCTCCCCACCGCGCGCTGGGCCTGCCCCCAGCAGCTCCTGCTCCTGGCCCCTGTTGGACACTGTCGCTCCCACGCTTTTGCACGCCTGCCCCCATCCACTCCTCAAACCATCTGGGGTCGGGGCAGGTTAGAAATGTCAGATCAAGTCCCTGATTTAAAGAAACCTGAGCCTGCAGTCTGTTGACATCTGGCTGGGGGGAGGACACCTGGTGACCCACTCCACTCGTGGGTCAGCACCTCTGCCTTGCTGGATTCGTCCACTTCCCCCAGAGCCCCCGCCCCCCGCAACCCAGTGGCTCCGCCTTGTCCCTCGGACCTCAGGGCCCCACGGCCGCCCGGCGCACCTGAGGAAGCCGGTGGCGTTGTAGAATATCTCGGCTTCAGAGGCGTTCTGCTGGATGAGGGGTGGCCCGCCCGCCCCCGACAGGGGGCTCAGCACCAGATCTGTGAGCTGCTCCAGCGTGTCCCGGGCCAGGCGGTCCTTCAGGTGGTCGCTGGAGGACAGGTTCCACAGGATCCCTGTGGTGGGTGGGCCACAGTCGTGGTCAGGCACCACCTCTGGGGACCTCCGAGGCCTCCAGCCCCTCTGTCTTCCTCAGGTGGTAGGGAGGAGGCTCCTGACCTGTCCCTGCGGGGCACTGCCAGCCTCACCCACCAGCCTTCCTGGGGACAGCCTGGGTGTGACCCAGAGGGTCACGGGGCTGCGGTAGGGCAGAGAGGACGACCCTTGGGGACACGAGCCCTGGGGTGGAGGCTGGCTCTAAAGAGACGTGCCAAGGCATGGCCGTGGGGTCCGAGGGAAGAGGCGGCGGGAGGTGCGGGAGGGGGTGGGGGGCGGGTAGCGGGCGGGGGGGGGGGCGGGTAGCGGGCGGGGACCAGGCCACCTGTGACGTTCTTGCGGAGCTCGTCGTCCTGCTCCCGCAGCGCCCGCAGCAGCTCGAAGATGCCGTTCTCCTCCACCAGGGCCAGCTTGTTGTCCGCGTTGTCGTAGACGAGGTTGCGCATGGCGCCTGTGGCGTGGCGCTGCACTTCCTGGTTGGCGTGGTTGAAGAGCTTCACCAGCCTGGGCACAGCCTGCAGGCTGCGGGCCTGCGGGCACAGGCATGCGGGTGTTAACAAGCGTGCACGCGACGGATGGGTGTGTGCAGAGGTGTGCAGCTGTAGGCAGGTGTGTACAGTGACAGGCGTGCGTGTCTATATTCAGGTGTGTGCACAGGTGTGCGGTGTCAGCGTGTGTGTTTGGACACGTGTAAGTCCAGCCCTCCCACCCTTCCTCTGCTGGGGATGCTCTGGGTAGGCCCAGGTCTGCCCAGTCAGTTTGGGGGTCAGCGAGGGCGGTTAGGGACCAGAGCACTGAGTGAGGCGGGTCCGTGGGCGTGGTCGGCAGGGACGGTCACCTGCTTCTTGGCGGCTGCATCGCTGTAACACTTGTGCTGAATGTAGGCAGCTCCCAGCACCTGCAGGTTGGGATCTGAGGCCATGAGGTACTTGACTGCTGAGGGCAGGTCGATGTCATCGAATCTGCAGAGACAAGAGCCGGGTTAGGCTGATCTGAGGATGGACTGGGGTTCTGGCAGAGGCTACCCCCGCAAACCCGGCCCAGCTCACCCGCTGCTGAGCCTCTGCAGGGTGCGGTGGCCGCCGTAGCTGTCCAGCCCGCGCATGTCCGGCAGGTGGCCCGAGTCACCGAGGCTGAGGCTGCGCACAGACGGTGCGCGGGTCACGGGCTCCAGGACGCCCCCGGGCCCGCCCGCAGCCACTCCACGGCTGCGGTGGCTGCTTTGAAACCGCTGCAGGGTCCGCATGGCAGGGGCACGGATGGTCCGGCTGGGTGGTCCCTCGGTAGCCTCCGGCCAGTCCAGGCCCCCAGCCCGGCTAGAGCTGGAGCTGGCCCGGCGCTCGTAGGCAAAGGCCCTGTAGGAGGACGTGGCTGCCGGCTCCAGCTGCTCGGACACCACGCTGTATCGGTCGTCTGGGCCCCCGGCCCCCAGCCTCAGTGAGCGCAGGGACAAGGTGTCGTAATCTGCCCGGCTGCCTGCCCCACCACGCTCGTGGAAGGACACAGGCCGGGCGGGCACTGGTGCAGTGGGCGGGGCACCCCGGTACCCTGCAGCCCCAAAGGCACCACCCCCGTTGTGGACGGAGCTTAGCCTCCGACTGGAGCTCAGGTCCACGGCCGAGCGGGAAGACCAGGAGGCGGGGCTGTAGGTGGGCTTGGCGATGGGCCGGAAGGTCTGTGGGGCAGGGAGGGGAGGGGACGGCAGTGAGGGGCCATGGGGGCTCAGCGGGCCCCTCTTCCCGACCACGGAGCCCAGCCCCCCTCGGAACCTCCACCTCAGGGGTCCGGGCTAGAGGGGCGTCACTCACCGAGGTTTCCCCGCCCAGGCCCTGGGAGCGAGAGCTGAAGCCGGCCTGCAAGGTGTGGTACTGAGCCCTGGATGCACCTGTAGACGGGGCAGGGGCAGCACAGCCCGCTGGGGCGACGGCAGGCGCTGGCCTCCTGCCTCCCCTCCACCCTGAGGCTGGCAGGGCAGCCCCCCGGCCCCCAGGGGGGACAGACGCGCTCACCCTGCTGACCTCCTGGCAGCCTGGGGAGTGTGCCTGGCCCCCTCGCCCAGGAAGCCGCACGGACCCCTATGGGCCTGGCCTGTGCTGTTGGCCACACGACGGTGACACTGCAGTGCTTAGGGACACGCTGTGTCCTGGGGTTGGGCCCCTGACCCACCTGGCAGGGCCATCCCCACGCCCGGCACACACAAGCCCAGGGCACAGGAGCCAGCCAGACTGCATGGTGAATGGACAGGGCGGGTGGGCGGAGGGCGGAGGGAAGGGGGCAGCCTGGACCGCCAGAACATGGCGGGTGGGTGAACAGACTGGCACATGAGTGAGTATCTAGGCCAGGAGAATGGAGAGACGCTGAAGGAACAACTAAATGGACATGCAGATGGACAGGCAGGCGGCAAGAGCTGAGAACACCCTGAGAGGAGCGGAGCAAAGGTCACACCAGGCAGCACCACGGGAGCCCGGCTGGGGTGGCTTCACCTGCTGGGCAGGGCCTTCAGATGGGGAGGGGGTTCCTGAGTCCCACCCGCCCAAGGCCAAGGTAGAAAGACTGGGCAGAAGGGACTCAGGGCAGGGGTGAAGGGGAGGGGGCCCCCTCCCAGCCTCTGGCTCAGCTAGGTCTGGGGGGACTCCCCGAACTGGCAGACCCGCCCTGGTTAATGAGGCTTCTGGGCAGGGGCTATTAACCCTTTGATGCCAGGGAGGCTCAGCCTGGGGGGACACACCCCCGGCCTGGGGACCTTACCCCCACCCCAAAATTATAATCCTCTTCCCCCTAATTGCCAGGGTAGCTGGGGTGGTAATTAACCCCTCCCTTTTCCCTCCTCTACCCCATGACCCTTGGGCATCCAGCTGGGCCACCAGCAAGGCTGAGAGGCCCAGGCCGGGGAGGACTCAGGAACCCGGCGGCCCCTACGCTGACCCGCATCTCCCAACCGGCACTGGAGGCCGGTACTGGGAAGGGCCCTCGAGCATCTGCCACCGGGGCTTGACCCTGACATCCCACAGGCTCTCCTTCCCGCCTGACCTTGGTGCCTGCTGCTGTGGCCTGGCAAGGAGGGGATGACATTCCCAGAAGCGCCCTGAGCTCGCTGCAACACTCATGCATATGCATGCCCGGTGGAGCTGGGTCTCTGCACGCAGGGGGCTGCCTGGCCCCAAGGGCGTTCCCCGTGGGCTCTTCTCAGCGGGAGTATCCGGGTCGCTCTGGCAGGCCCTCCACCCCCCGCCCCACAATCCCGCAGGGAGACCCTGGCCCCGACAGGCAGTGGCTTTCCCCCAGGAGCTCCAGACCCCGCCCCTCACCGTTCTGTCTGCTCATTCCCAAGGGGCCAGGGGTGGACGCTAGAGTCTGGGTGTCTGTGTCTCTGTGTGTCTGTGTCTCTCGGGGACTGACGTGTGTGTCCGTGTGTCTCTGAGACTGCGTGTGAGCCCGTGGGATGTGGGACGTGTGCGTGTCCTGACTTTGCCGACCGAGATGGGCCCAGCCAGCCGGCCGGCCATGTGCCGCTTCTCCCATGTCTGGCTGGGGCAGGGGGCTCAGGGCACAGGGGACAGGTGGGGCCCACCCTGGCTCACGCTGAGGACCCCAGGGTCCCTGCTGGGAGGTAGAGGCCACACCCATGGCGTCTCCCACGCCTGGCGGGGTGGGGCGGTGACTCAAGGCGGCCTGGGTGAGTCAGGGAGCTGAACCCGGAGTCGCCCCACGGCGGCCTCCAGCCTTGGCACCACCACGCCCCTGGGGCCACCCCCACCTGCCACCCTCCGGTGCCCACCTGGCCCGCATCCGCCTACCTCTGGCCGCCTCGGCTGCCCCGTCGGGCTCAGCGGGCCCATTGTGCCGTGGCTGCTGGCCCAGCTGCAGCAGGCGCGCGCGGACCTGCTCCTGGACGCGGGCCGCCCTCAGCCGCTCTGCCTCCGGCCCCTCGGCGCCCCGGCGGTCCAGCTGCAGATCCGAGGGCAGCGCCAGGGAGCACACGCCCGCCTCGGGCTGCAGGGCGGAGAGCAGGAAGTTACCGTCCTGCATGGCGGCGGGCACCGGGCGGTCGGCCTGGCCTGGGCCCCGTCGCCACCTCCAGCCCGAGCTGTCTCGCCGTCTCTTCCCGCGCGGCCCTGTCCCTGAAGTCCCCTCCCCTCTGGCCTCGCCCAGGGCTGGCTCAGAGGCCGACACCGCCCAGCCCTGAGCTCAGCGAGGGGCGGGGACACCTGGGCCAGGTGGGAGGGCGGGGCTGCTCAAGGTGGAATTCGGCGGAAGAGCAGGCCCTGCGCGTCACCCTGCCTTCCGCCCATCCCGGACGCAGCAAGGGTCTGTGCCTTTCTCCCCTGCCTGTAAGGCCACAGCTGCTCCTTTGGGCCTACTGTCCCGAGCGCTGGGAAAGGTCCCAGGGCGGCCACCTCGGGGAGTCAGGGCCAGGGCCCTCCCTGCCCGGGGAACCGGGTGCTCTGGGAAACTCCGAGGACCAGGCAGCCAACCTGAGGCCTGTGGGAGGCCTAGCAGGGTTTGGGCGCCAAGGGACTGAGTTGAGGATTGAAGGCTTGGGGTGGAGCTTCTGGGTGAAGAGGGCTCGACGGAGTCAGTCCTTGGTGCCCAAGAGACCCCAGAAGCAGGAGGCTAGATGGGCCCACCGCAAGCTCATGACCCTCCAGATATCCATCCCGTAGACCCTGGAAGTCACCCCTAACCCTCTCCTCTGCAGAGGCCTCCAAAGGGCTGGCTGGGCCCTCTCTGGTCCCCTCCCAGGCTTCTGCCCCCCAGGCTGTGGGGGTGGGAGGCAGTTCCCAACACGTGAGTCAGGGTTCAGCTCAGTGGGGGCAGGCGGGGCTGCCCCGGGGGGTTGACTCAGAGGGGCCCTCCTGCCCGGGCTGGGGACGCAGGGAGGAACTGGCAGTCCAGGCCAGCAGGGACCCGGAGGGCTGGAGCTGCATGGACAGGGGCGGCCCAGGGGTCAGAGCAGGAGTGAGAGCCCGGCAGAGCGGGGCTTGCCCCAAAGTCTCCCTGGAGCGTCCCCACCAGCCAGACCGCCCGCTCCAAGGCCTCCTGGGGAGGCTTGCATGGGATCCAGGACAGGCCCCTGGCGGGCTGAGTGGGGCGAGGGCTGAGCCCAGGAGGGCTGGGGGGCAGGGGCCCAGCGGCTTCGTGTTCTTCCTGGGCTCCCCTCGCAGAGTCACCGTGGGCCCACCCTCACCGGCCTTCCTTCCTGTGGGACACCCTTACCCTGGGCCCTGGGTCCCTGAAGGCAGGGGACATGGTCCCAGGTGGGAATGGTGGCTGGGGGCAGTGGCCTGGGGGTGAGGTGGGGTCGGGTCAGGAGGCAGCCCTAGGGGTGAGGTCAGTGCTGGGGAGGAGACTGGGGAGGGAGGCAGAAGTCAGTGTCAGGGGTGAGAGGGGTCGAGGAGGGTCCCTGGGAAGGTCCAGGTGATGCCTGGGGTGGAGCCGCTGGGCAGAGGGGATGCACAGGGTGGGTGACCTACCCTGCTGGCGGTCCGGAGACTGCTGGCCCCGGGGCTCACCCCGGAGACGGCTGCTGCGAGCTGAGGAGTCCTGGGCTGCATCCCGGGCCCAGCACTGCTGCTGGGGCCTCGCTGTGGGCCAGGACTGCGGGGGCACCAGGAGGGCGGGGTGGGAACGCTTGCACGCCCAACCAGCTCATCAGACCGGTTGCTTCCCTGGGAGTAGTGTTTTGTGTGGAAAAATCCCGGGAGACAAGTTTGTGCGGCACTGAGTGCGCTTGGAGGAGGTCGCCTGGCACGGGCCTGGGGCCCGCCCTGCACTCATCCACCTGGGGCCCAGCCCACCCGGCTGCACACCTGGGGAAGCCAGCCTCCGGGGTGGACTGCAGGTGGGGGTCAGGCAGACACCCCCATGGCCCAGTCTTCCAAGCCTGCAGGGTTCCCAGGGCCAGTTCCCTAGAGCTCGCCCCTCCTCTTGGCAGGGAGGGCTGCAGGTGGTCCCAGGCTGTGCCAAGCCTCCTGGGGACCTGTGCACCCCTCCCACCACCCACCTTGGGTCTCTGCCCTTTGGGACTCCCTGTCCAAGGAAAGCCTGGGGACCCAAGGGAGCTTCCTCTAACCACTGCAGGGCCCGAGGGACCTGCTGTGGCTTAAACCTGTCCCCCCTCAAGCTCAGAGCCCTGACCCACCCCTGGGACCAGCCTTCTGTTCCTGAGAGTCCCCCTCTCTCTGGAGCGAGTGCATGGGGGAGACAGCATAAGGACGATTGGTGCCGGCTTGATGGGTCTTCCTGGGGGGGGGGGCATCCCTAGCGGGCAGGGTGGGGGTGGGGGGAGATTAGAAAACCTGGGAATATGCGTTGGAGATCCCAGGACCTGAAGGCCTGGAAGGGTGAGGGATGCTCTTACTTGGGAGGTGGGTGGTGGGGGAGCCTGGACTCTGCCCTGGGGGGTGTGAGGGAAGGGTGTGAGGGCCCAAGGGGCAGGCTAGCATTTACAGTATGGACTGCCTGGGCTGAGAGGTCGGGTTGGGGCGTCTACCGGTGGAGGGGACCCCGAGGTTGGGGATGAGTAGGGGCGGGCTGGAATGAGGACCCTTTGCTGGCTTTGCTGCGCTCACTGCAAAGGGGGAAAGGGCTGCCGGGTGTGTGCAGGCAGAGCTGGAGTAGGTACAGAGGGCCCGGCACCCCACTCGGTCGAGAGCCTGGAGGAGGGCGGAAATGGGGAGAAAAGGTGACGACGCAGACGGCAAAATCATATTAACAAGACTCGGGAGCGCGCTGGAGCGCAGAGAAGTTTAGATCGCACGGCAGGGCCGGGGCGGGTGAGGCGCTCACCGACCCGGGCGCAGCGCAGGGCGGAGGGCGGTGGGCGGGCGCGGGGAGACACCGGGCTTGCTGCTCGCCCTCCGGCCCGCGCGTCCCGGCGCTTCCTGTCCGGGAACTCGCGCCCAGGCTCGAGAACCTTCCAGCGTCCGACGGCTGGGTTCCCGCCAAGTCCAGCTCCGGGCCCGCCTCCGCCACGACGCCTACCGGCGCAGCGCTCGTCCCTCCGGGGCGGGCAGGGCCCGCGCCCCCTGGCGGGAAGGTCGCTGCGGGGACCGCCCCCCCACCCACCTCGCCCAACGCCTCTTCTCAGCCTCCCATCCGCCGGGCTGGTTCTGAGCTCTTCCCAGGTGTGTGACGGAGACGGACAGAGCGGTGCACACGCAGTGATGCCCGTCAGGACGGCGGGGCAGCCGAGCTCCTCTGGGACAGAGAGGGGAGCCTTGCAGGGCCCCAAAGAGGACCCAGAAGGGAACTGGGGGCCGGAGCTCATGGGTGGGGGACGAGTGCGGGGCATCCTTTGGGTGCTCCAGCGGGGGAGGAGGGGCGTGAGCTGACTGAAGGGAGGCTGGGGAGGCGGTGGCTGGTGCCCGGGTGGCCTGGACCCGGAGGAGGCCCCCGGGGGGCAGGGAGGGTGGAAGGAGGTCTGTGAACCCCGATGCTTCTTCTGGCAGGAGGCCCGCGCTGGGTCCCACGGAGACGCCGGGCACCGCCCACAGGTGCGGGTTTCCGAGAGTGGTCGGTGCTTTGCTCACAGCTTGTTCTCTGTCCTCTCAGGAGCCCCAGCAGGCCGAGCTGGGAGCACTCCATTTTACAGCCCGGGAAACAGGCTCCGCAGGCTAAATAGGTTCCCAGGACTTACAGAGCTAGTCAGGGTGTGTGGAAAGGTCGCCCTGAGCAACAGCAGGCTGGGCTGGGCTGGGCTTGGGCACCGCTGGGTGGGGTCTCAGTAGAACCCATGTAGTCCCCTAGCTAGGGCTGGGCCACCTTCTCCACGGGGTTGAGCCAGGGTTTGTTTGCCTTCTCCTGGTGTTCAGCTTCAGCCTTGTCCTGAAAGGGGTTCCTGCCCCCTGGGCCACCCGGGCAGCTCTTCGCTCTCACCATCTGGATCCGGTGCCGGGGCCCAACAGGCCCGGTGTCGCCTTTCTGCTTGAACAACATCAGGGCTGGGTTGCCCGTCAGCCTCCAACTCCCTTTCCTGCAGGTCCTGCGCCCTGGGGGTCAGTCGGAGCTGGTCCAGCCCAGGGGAGGACGCTGTGTGCCTGCCTGGCACCCGCAGGGGCCTGCACCTCCAAGGCCTATGACTTCTTGTGCACACGTATGGCCAATTTTTCGTTTTAAACTTTCGACAGTGGCCTGTGTTTCTTTCCTTCAGGAACGTTTTCTTCCGCTGTGTCACTGAGGTGTTTTTTCTCTCCTTGTTTCCTGTCTGTTCCGTCTGTGCTCCAGGATCCCTTGTCTCCTCACGGTCTCCTTCAGCTGTCCTTCCCCATCCCCTTTTGTGTGCGTCTCTCAAACTTGTCTTCTGTGTTCCTGACTGGGTTTTAACAATAGCTGTTCCTATTCTTTGAAACTCCTAAAGTGGCTTTCATCACTGTAACGATTTTATTTTTCTCATCTGTTGTTTTTCCCATGTACTGTCAGATAGTTTGAATTTTCTTTGTTTCTGTCACTGATTTTTTAAAGGAGACTTTATTTTTTAGAGCAAGTTTTAGGTTCACAGCAGAACTGAGAGGAAGGTAGAGAGCACCCCCATCTGCCCCTCCCCACCAGGCACAGCTCCCCAGCTGTTGCATCGGCAGGCACGTTTCTTGCAGTCGATGACCCTGCACTGAGAAGCCGTCGTCACCCGGAACTCCTGGCTCACATCAGGCTTCATCCTGGTGCTTTACACGCTGGGGGTTTAGACAAGTTGACAGTGATGTGCGCCATCACAGTCCCGTGCAGAGTACGGCCGCCGCCCTGAGCACCCTCCGCTCCGCCGGTTCATCTCTCCCTGCCCCTCCCCCAGCCTCTGGCAGCCACTGATCTTTGTGTTTTCTTTGCAGTTTTGCGTTTTCCAGAATGTCACAGGTTGGAATGTCACAGTATGTGGCCTTTTCTCGTTTGCTTCTTTCACTTAGTTATACGCGCTGAAGTTTCCTTCGTGTCTCGTTGTGGCCTGACAGCTCACTTTTTACATGACTATATTCCATTGTCCAATGTACCACAGTTTCTTCATCCGTTCAGCTATTGAAGTTCATCTTGGTTGTTTCCAGGTTTGGGCAATCATGAATGAAGCTGCTATAAGCATCCTGTGCAGGCTTTTGTGTGGACGTGTTTTCAGCCCCTTTGGGTACCCCCCAGGGGCATGACTGCGGAGCGCGTGGTGAGAGTGCAGTTTGTAAGGAGCTGCCAGCTGTCTCCACGCAGCTGCGCTGTGTGCAGCCCACCCGTGCTGGCTGTGAGCTCCTGCCGCGCCGGTGTCCTCGCTGCACTTGGTTCTGGATTTTGGCCATTCCAGTAGGTGCAGAGTGATACTCATTGTTTTACAGTGTGCATTTCTCTAAGCGGCGGTGCCTCTTTTCATGTGCTCAGATGCCACTTGCATATCTTCTCTGCTGAGGGCTCTGTTAAGATTGTCTGCTCATGTTTCAGTTGGGTCACTCATTTTCTTGTTGGGTTTTAAGAGTTCTTTCTGTATTTTTGAATAACAGTCCTTTGTCAGATATGGCCTTTGCAAGTATCTTTTTCCTAGTCTGTGACTTATCTTCTTATTCTTTTGGTGCTGTCTTTTGCAGAACAGTTTTTCATTCTAATGAAGTTCTGTGTGTCAGCTGAAAGTGAAAAGTGAAAGTCACTCAGTCGTGTCTGACTCTTTGCGGGCCCATGGACTGTAGCCTGCCAGGCTCCTCTGTCCATGGCATTCTCCAGGCCAGAATACTGGAGTACGTTCCCTTCTCCAGGGGAATCTTCTCAACCCAGGGATCAAACCCAGGTCTCCGGCACTGCAGGTGGATTCTTTCCCGTCTGAGCCATCAGGGAAGTCCTTCTTTGTTTTATTTTTGGCTGGCCTGGGTCTTCACCGCACAGGCTTTTCTCTGGTTGCAGGGTGCGGGCTTCTTACCGCGCTGCCTTCTCTCGTTGTGGAGCGCGGTCTCTAGGAAGTGCCAGCTTCAGCGGTTGCAGCTCCCAGGCTCCAGAGAGCAGACTGAATGACCGTGGCACGCGGGCTTGGTCGCTGTGTGGCACGTGGGATCTTCCCAGATCAGGGATCAAACTCCAGGTGGATTCTTTGCCACTGAGCCACCAGGGAAGTCCTCAATTGTTTCTTTTATGGGTCAGCCTTCGTGTTGTATCTACAACATCACCACACCCAAGGTCATCTAGGTTTCCTCCTGCACTGTCTTCTAGAAATTTCATGGTTTTGTGTTTTGCATTTAGGTCTGTGAGTCACCTGGTGTTAATTTTTCTTGTCCAGTTGTCCCAGCACCGTTTGTTGAAAAGACCACTTTGCTCCACTGTACTGCCTGTGCTTCTTTGTCAAAGATCAGTTGACTGCATTTACATGCGTGTTAGGTCGCTTCAGTCTTGTCCAGTTCCTTACGACAAGAACACTGGAGTGGGTGACCATGCCCTCCTCTGGGGGAATCTTCCTACCCAGGGATCAGACGCGCATCTCTCGTGTCTCCTGCATTGGCACGCACGTTCTTTACCACTAGTGCCACCTGGGAAGCCCTGGCTGCTTCTATGTGGGTCTGTTTCCGAGTTCTCTCTTCTGTCCCACTGATCTGTCTACTCTTTTGCCAGTACTACACTGTCTTGATTGCTGCAGCTCTATAGGAGGGCTTGAAGTTGGAGCTCTCAGTCCTTCAAGTTTATTCTTCTCCTTGAATATTATGTTGGTTATTCTGTGTCTTTTACCTCTCCAGGAAAGAATCAGTTAGTTGATTGGTGGGATATTATTTCTTAAATAATTGGAGGAGAAACTGTGCTTATCTGACTCTGCTAACAGAGCAGTTTCACTTACTTATTTGCTGGATCTTTCATTGCAGCGCCTGGACCCTAGTTATGCCGCACGGGCTCAGTAGCTGCGGTGCCTGGGCTGGCTTAGTTGCCCCACCACACGTGAGATCTTAGTTCCCTGACCAGGGACTGAACCCACATCCCCTGCATTAAGAGCTGGGCTTGTAACCACTGGACCAGCAGGGAAGTCCTGGTTGGTGGGGCTTTGATTAGAATTGTATCAAATCTAGAGAGATCACATTGGGAAAAACACAGTGTGACCGTACTGAGTCTTCTGGTCCATGAACATGCACTGTCTTTCCGTTGATTCAGGCCTTTTGATTTCTTTCGTCACAGTCTTGCAGTTTTCTTCATATAGATCTTATATATGTTTTGTTAGATTTTTACCTGGGTATTTATTTTTTGGGGTGCTAATGTAAATGCTGTTTATTATGTTTTAAATTTCAAATTTCAAATAGTTCATTGCTAGTATATAGGAAAGCAACTGACTTTTGTATATTAACCTTGTATCCTGCAACCTTGCTATAATTGATTATTAGTTCCAGGAGTGTCTTTCTTTTTCTTCTAGGCTAATTCTTTTGGATTTTATACATATATGAGTATGTCATCTGCAAACTAAAACAATTGTATTTCTTCTTCCTCAACCTGTAAACCTTTTATTTCCTTTCCTTGTCTTACTGCATTAACTAGTTCTTCCAGTATAATATTGAAAAGAACTGATGAGAAGGATTGAACATTGATTTCTAAAAATTTGCTTAAATGTCAACACTGACATACACCCTCCCCTCCCCTATTCGTGTCCTTGGCAGACTCGCCACCACCTCAGGGCTTTGCTGGGATGTCACTGTCTCAGACTTTTCCTGACCACTATTTACAATGGCAGCCTCACTCAGACTCACTGTTCTTTTTCCTGGCTTTATTTTTCTCTGCAGCAGCTGCCACCAGCTAGTACACTAGACATCTCTTGGCTGTGGCCATCGTCTGCTCCCCCTCACCTTTCGCTGGAATGTAAAGTCTGCAGGGCAGGGCTTCGTGTCTGTCTCATTCACCAGTGTCAGTACCTGGCACATAGCGAGTACTCAGTAGTTGTTGGAATGGGCTAGTAAATCATGATATGTATGTGTTCTAGATTAGATGAGTGTCTGACATTTTTTTTTTCTGCTTCCAGAGGTAATTATTTTTCTGATGTACATGCTTCCCCTGGCTGTTACATCCCCTCTCCCCCTTTTGGCAAAGTGATTGAGGAGGCCTTACAAATAGTTGAGAAGAGAAGAGAAGTGAAAGTCAGAGGAGAAAAGCAAAGACACACCATCAGAACGCAGAGTTCCAAAGAACAGCAAGGAGAGGTAAGAAAGCCTTCCTAAGTGAACAACGGAAAGAAAGAAAGGAAAACAATCGAAGGGGAAAGACGAGAGATCCATTCAAGAAAATTAGGGATACCAAGGGAACATTTCATATAAAGGTGGGCACACACACAAAAAAGATGGGCACAATAAAGGACAGAAACACTCTAACAGAAGCAGAAGATATTAAAAAGAGGTGGCAAGAATCCACAGAAGAACTATACAAAAAAGATCTTCAGTACCCAAATAATCATGATGGTGTGACCACTCACCTAGAGCCAGACATCCTGGAGTGTGAAGTCAAGTGGGCCTTAGGAAGCATCACTATGAACAAAGCTAGTGGAGATGGTGGAATTCCAGCAGAGCTATTTCAAATCCTAAAAGATGATGCTGTTGCACTCAATATGCCAGCAGATTTGGAAAACTCAGCAGTGACCACAGGACTGGAAAAGGTCGGTTTTCATTCCAGTCCCCAAAAGGCAAAGAATGCCAAAGAATGTTCACACCGCCACACCAGTGCGCTCATCTCACACGCTAGCACAATAACGCTCAAAATCCTTCAAGCTAGGCCTCAACAGGGTATGAACCGAGAATTTCCAGACGTACAAGCTGGATTTAGAAAAACCAGAGGAACCAGAGATCAAATTGCCAACATCCGCTGGATAATAGAAAAAGCAAGAGTTCCAGAAAAAACATTTACTTCTGCTTCATTGACTATGCTAAAGCCTTTGTGTGGATCACAACAAACTGGAAAATTCTGAAAGAGATGGGAATACCAAACTACCTTAGCTGCCTCCTGCAAAACCTGTGTGCAGATCAAGAAGCAACAGTTAGAAACAAGCATGCAACAGCGGACTGGTTCATGATTAAAGGAGGGAGTCATGGCCGCATGCTGTCACCCTGCTTACGTAACTTCTATGCCGAGTACGTCACGGCTGCATATCGTCACCCTGATTACTTCTATGCAGAGTGCGTCACGGCTGCATACTGTCACCCTGCTTACTTAACTTATATGCAGAGCACATCATTGGAAACACTGGGCTGGATGAAGCGCAAGTGGGGAATCAAGTTTCCCAGGAGAAATATCAATAACCTCAGATATGCAGATGACACCATGTTTCTGACAGAAAGCGAAGAGGAACTAAAGAGACTCTTAATGAAAGTGAAAGAGGACGTTCAGAAAACTAAGATCATGGCATCCGGTCCCATCACTTCATGGGAAATAGATAGGGAAACAATGGGAACAGTGACAGACTTTATTTTGGGGGGCCTGGGGCTCCCCACTCCAGTACTCTTGCTTGGAAAATCCAATGGACGGAGGAGCCTGGTAGGCTGCAGTCCATGGGGTCGCTAAGTCGGACATGACTGAGCGACTTCACTTTCACTTTTCACTTTCATGCATTTGAGAAGGAAATGGCAACCCCCGCAGTGTTCTTGCCTGGAGAATCCCAGGGATGGCGGAGCCTGGTGGGCTGCTGTCTATGGGGTTGCACAGTCGGACACGACTGAAGCGACGGGGCTCCAAAATCACTGCAGACGGTAACTGCAGCCATGAAATTAAAAGATGCTTGCCCACTGGAAGAAAAGCTATGACCAATGTAGACAGCATAATAAAAAGCAGAGACATTACTTTGCTAACAAATGTCTGTCTAGTCAAAGGTATGGTTTTTCCAGTGGTCATGTATGGATATGAGAATTGGACCATAAAGAAAGCTGAGCGCCGAAGAATTGATGCTTTCAAACTGTGGTGTTGGAGAAGGCTCTTGAGAGTCCCTTGGACTGCAAGGAGATCCAGCCAGACAATCCTAAAGGAAATCAGTCCTGAATATTCATTGGAAGGTCTGATGCTAAAGCTGAAGCCCCAATACTTTGGCCCCTGATGTGAAGAGCCGACTCATTGGAAAAGACCCTGATGCTGGGAAAGATTGAGGGCAAGAGGAGAAGAGGGCGACAGAGGATGAGATGGTTGGATGGCATCATTGATTCAATGGGCATGAGTTTGAGCAAACTCTGGGAGATTTTGAAGGTCAGGGAAGGCTGGCATGCTGCAGTCCATGGGATCACAGTCAGACACGACTGAGCGACTGAATAACAATTCTTAATTTCACTGCTAGTTTTTTCTTGTTACAAATATCTGTAACTGGGGACAATTCCTTCTGAACTAGACAATTAGGGAGGAGTGGACAGTATGAGCTGGGGCATCTGGTAGCTTGAGGAGGCAGGTTTGCTGTGTCCTCCACCTTGTGGGCATTCGCCCTCTATGAACCAGGAGGACCTGCGGTGAAGTTCAAGTCACAAGTGACTTAATGTTCACAGACACCCACTGGCTGCCCTGGTCGGCAGCCACAGAGCTGAGTGCTGTGGGCATCCCTGGGGTCTTCCCAGGGCCTGATCCCTCTTTCATTGAAATCCTCCCCATGGTGAGGTAAATCTTGAGAAAATTGTTTGGAATTCTGGGCAGACATGCTGCCTTCCCACGGAATAAGGACATACACAGAGTAACAGCCCCAAAGATGTCCATGCCCTAATCCCCAGAACTTCTGGCTGTCACCTCCACAGCAAGAGACTTGGCACGCTGGATTCTTAACTCCTGGACCACCAGGGAAGCCCCAGTTGGTGGGATTTTGATTTGGATTGCACTGAATCAAGTGGGGAAAACTGACATCGTGACAGTATTGAGTGTTTCCATCCATGAAGGATGTTCTCTGAGATGCAGCAATTGTCCTGGGGTATCTGCATGGGTCCAGTGTCATCATAAGGGTCCTTATAAGCGGGAGGGTCAGAGTCAGAGGAGACATGGTGATGGTAGCAGAGGTGAGAGAGTGATATGAAGATGGTAAGCGGATGGCTTTGAGGATGGAGGAAGAGCCCATGCACCAAGAAATCCTGGTGCCCTCTAGGAACTGGGAGAGGAAGGGAGCAGATTCATTCCTAAAGCCTCCAGAGAGAATGCAGGCTGGAAACGTCGATTTTAGGACTTCTGATGTCCAGAGCTGTAAGACAGGAAATGCCATTTTGTTCTTGGCAATCTGTTACAGCAGCCACAAGGAACTCATATGGGCAGGTGCACCCAGTGCCAGGCAGCCCAGGCAAGAGCTGCCTGTTGACAGCATCGTCCAGCCTGTGTCTGACTCCCCAGGGCTCCTGACCCTGAACGAGGGTTACATGAAAACAGTCAAACAAGCAAACCTCTCATTATACTTAAAGCAGTTTGCACTGGGGTCTCCATTCATGGCAACTGAGTCCTAACTATATCCCCCAACCCGGTCACAGGACACCCCTGCCCAACCCCCGCCCCAGTCCCGGGTGCTGAGTGCTCCCATGTCTTTGAGGAGGATGAGGCAGGACTCGCATCCAACGTTGTTTTCACTACAAGGGAGACAGAACATGGTTGGATGTTACTTGTTCGTGGGTGAAAAGGCCCTGTGCCTCGCCCATGACCGCTGGCTCCATACATAGGGTGGTGGGAGGAGGTCCAAAGCCCCTTCTCTTCAGGGCCCGAAGCTCAAAAGGAAGATGTTGGAGAGGCAGGAAGCCATGAACGTGGAGGAAGGTGGGATCAGCAGTGTCCCACGCTCAGGGCAGGAAGGGGTGTCAGGAGCAGGCATAGCGCCCAGGCCCCTCTGCCCCCCAAGATAACCAGGCACAGAGAGCGAGTCAGAACTAAAAAAAATATTTCATTTCATTCTGAATAAAAAATGGAACAGACAGAACTCTTGGAAATCCTGAAAACAATGTCGTCGCTACTGCAAAATTTCACAGAAATCATCGCACGGGGTGTGGGGGCCGAGCCTGGGCCCCGCCCGCTACAGAGGCCGCCTCTCTGGGAGGGGCCGGGGGCGCAGTGGCCTGGGGGCCCAAGCAGGCAGGCACGATGGTGGCTGTGCCCCGGGATGAGCCCACCGGGTCCCCAGGGTCCAGGCTCTGAGCCTGGCCTCCAGCTGCCAGCACAGGCTGGCGGGTGGGGCTGGGAGGGGTCGCTGGTCCTCAAGGGGCCTCTTTTTGGGGGGCCTCCTTTCGGGCGGCCTTGCGGCTGCGCGCACCCCACATCCCCCGCTTGGAGTGGAAGTGGTGGTAGAAGTTCCGTATGCGGAGTCGCTCCACCTCCAGCCCTGCCTGCAGGACCCTGCGGGTATCGAGGGGTGGTCAGGGCTGCCCTGCAGCCTGGAGGGTCTTTGGGGGTGATCAAGACGGGAATGGGGGTGAATGGGGCTACCCTCATCCTGGACCCTGGAGGGGGAGGGCACGTGTGTCAGGGTGGCCCTTGAGTCTACAGAACAGTGGGGTGGGATGGAATGGAAGAGGTCATAACCAGGTCCAAGGGCTGGATGTGGGGCCTTCCACTACTGCAGGACCCTGCTGAGGCCAGGGGGACCCCAGGGCCACCACCAGATCCTATAGGATCTGGGGGCTTCCCTGAGTCTGCAGGACCCTGGAGCTGGGAAGGGGTTTAGGGGAGTGGAAGGGGGGCATCTAGAATCTCCCTAGGCCTATAGATCCTGGGGGTAGGAGGAGGAAGACAGCAGAGTCTTGTCAGTAGTGAGGACCATGGGCCCCTCCCCACCCAGAGGGCAGGACGTGGACCTGTCTGTCTCTGTGTGTTGGGTGGGTGGTGGGGGGGGGGGTGGGGGTCACCTGTCCAGGAGCTCCCAGTCCTCGCCTCCCCACTGGTCCCGGAATTCCTCAGTGTTCATGCCTCCAATACGGTCAAAGTCAGACTTGTAGATCCCAAACAGGCCAAAGCCATTCACCTCCCAGTAACCTGGTGGGGAGGGGGTACCCTTCAGACACCAGGTCCTGAAAGGCTGGTGGGCTCTCGGGGTCACTCCAACATGTTGGTCATACCTTGGACCCTGGGCATGATTTGGGTGCTGGAGGAGGTTCCTAGAGGCCAAGCATGACCCTGGGGTTACTGGGGGGGGGTGGGGAGGAACTTGGGGTCCTGGGCACTGTGGGGTTCCTAGATGCCACACGGAGTTCTGGGCATTACAGGGAACCCTGATAGGGCCCCAGGCCTACCTTGCAGGTTGGGAGGCCCCTGGGGAGCCTAGATTTTACTCTGGCACTTGTGGGACCCCGGGCCCTTCTCGGGGGCATCTAGGGCATTACCGTGCAGGTCCCCTGGTGAGCTCCTGCAGCCCAGCCACATGACCACGGGCACGAAGGCATCCTGGCATTTGTGGGACCCCGTGCCCTCCCGGGGGCATCCAGGGCATTACCATGCGGGTCCCCTGGTGAGCTCCCACAGCTCAGCCGCATGACCACTGGCGCGAAGGCCAGCTTGCCCTCCACGCAGTGCTTGCGAATGCCGTCCAGGATGCTGGGGGGGAAGTGGATGTGCAGGTCGCAGAGGAAAACGATGCTGCTGGCATCCTGGGGGCAGCGGGGAGGGCTGAGCCTCGCCCTCCGCTCCAGAAGGGCGCGCCCGCCCCAGCCCACCGGGCTTTTCCGGCCAGCCCTACCCTGACCACGCACCTCCACCGCATCCACTCCAGCTTGCAGCCCCGCAGAGCGCTCAAAGTTCCCGGCTCGCCTCAGGTATTGGTATCTGGGAGAAGGGACGAGCGGGTGGGATCACACACTGCGGCCTCTGGGAACGGGGTGGGGTCAGGAAAACCCACCTCTATTGGGGAGGAGGAGAGATTCGGCCCACCCTCCCCGAAGGGAGCGGGGGCGCCGCTACCTGGGCAGCCGCGCGGCGCGGAGGGCCTGCTCCACGTCCATGTCCTCGCTCTCAAAGTCCACCAGGACGACACTGAAGCGGGAGTCGCCGGTGCGCGCGTGCAGAGCGGCCATGTCTGCCAGGAACTGCATCACCCAGCGCGCCTGGTTTTTCACTGGAGGAGGATGGGGACACTGAGCCCACCTGCACCCAGCCCGGCGGCCCCCGCGCCCCACAGCCCTAGGTGGCGCTGCCCGCCACACCCCACGCACCGGGCACGACGAAGTGCACCATCACATCTTGGCGCCAGGCCAGGCGCAGTGGCCGGCACAGCTCCGGGCGGCCGTCGGGGCGCGCGGAGGCTGCGGCGGGCTCGGGACTCTCTCGGTCTTCCTCCGTGTCGCCGGCACGGGCCCCGGGCAGGCGCAGGAAGACGTACTCAGACAAGCGCAGGCGGCGCCCGCCGCGTTCCTGGAGCTCCAGTTCCAGGAGGAAGCGGCTTCCTCGCGCGGAGTCCCGGCGCTTCTCCACGTTCACGATGCGCAGAAGAGCGTATCGCCTGGGGGCGGAGCCTGGTTAGCCGCAGAGTGGAGGCCCCCCCAGCTCCCCATCGCCGCTGCCGAAGGGTTAGGCGGCCACTCAAGTGACTGGGGGCGGGGGGTGGCTGCCATGCACCCCTCCCCCCCAGTGGCCAGGTGTCCCAGTCGCCACCCATCCCATCCCCCCTCAAGGCCAAGGCCTGAGGGGCGTGCCATCTCAGAAGGCAGACCCACATTTCAGGCCTCCTCCTCCCGCGACACCCCGGGAAGGAGGCGTCTCCATGCCCAGGCCGGTCCTCTGTCCTCCCCACCGCCACTGCTGTCTATAGCCACTCGCTCAGAAACCTTCAGGGGCACCCGCTGCCCCCAGGACAGGACTCATGGCCTCAACGTCTCTAACTTGTCTCAGTATCTTGTCCCGCAGACAAGCGAGCTTCCTCTTCTGGGGGGAGGGCTCTGTCCCGGGTGCCCCCACCTGGATGCTGGGCCCTATCCTCCCCACCCGCCGTCTCCAGGGTCCTAGATACCTCCTGTGAGAAACCTCCTTTTGGCCTCCCTGGCACAAGCCCAGGGTTACCCTGTTCTCCTGGTCAGAAGCCTCTGGCCCTTCCCCTTCACCCCGGCCCTGAGCACCTCACCTCCACTCCGCCCACAAAAAGTGGTTTCTCCTCCTCCCAGGAAGACAGGGCCCTGCCCCTGACTAGGTTGCTCTTCTTTCTGTCACATGATTCCCCTGTACAGCCAGTATCACTCACCTGGGAGCCTACCAGTGTGACCTCCAGGGGTCTAGATTCTTCCCCTCGCCCCATGCCCATTCCCACCACGGTCTCCCCAAGTGTCAGGGCCTTTCTGCCCCAAAGGCTCTGGGTCAGTGTTTTCGCTCCTGGGGCCACTCACGCCCTTGTCCTGCTCGGAGGATGGGGCTGCAGCCATAACCTTTCTGTTGGACAGAGGCCCTCACACCCTAGGATGATGAGCTGCTCTCAGGAGGCTCTGAGCCAAGGGCACACTGGCTTTTTCAGCCACCTAGAGTCAATCTGCCCCTGCCTCTGCCAAGGTCTAGGCTGTCCCATCCCTGCCCTGGACCAAGCCTGTAGGTCACAGGCCCCGCCTTCTACCCCCTCCTCTCCAAGGCTACCACACCTTCGTCTATGATCCAGATGGGCCAAACACGTGTCCTGCTCTAAACTTTGTATCAGAGGCAAGAATGACTCCTGAACCCAGCCTTCAATGCCCATGAGGCCTGCCCTCTGCCCACCAGCCTCCTGGCCAGCCTTTGCCTATCCCTTCTGTCTGCAGGTCCTGCCCCTCCTTAAAGGCTCAACATAGTTCTAAGAACCCCTCAGGGCAAACTGGGGTTCCCATTCTCCAGCCCCACACCTGCTTGAGGTGCAGACAGCATTCAATTGCTGGGACCTGGGGGACCCAATCAGAGGGATCAATGGGGCAGGAACCCTGAGCTCACCTCTGAGGACTAAGACCCCAGTCAGCATGGTGCTGGCGGGGGGAGGGATCCTGGGCTTTTAGCTTGATCGTGTGTGTGTGTGTGTGTGTGTGTGTATGTGTGTGTGTCTATTTTGAGGAGAGACCTGGGTGGCTCAGATCCATCCTCAGGTCCTAGTCCAGGTCCAAGGTGGCAGGCGAGGGGTTTGCAGGACAGAGGAGCCAGCCCTGGGCGGTAAGGGGAAGGCGCCTAACACAGGACAGGGGCCCCAGCAAGGAGAGAAGACACTTTCCGACAGTTGTGTGTGCGTGCGGGTGTGTACCACTCCCAGAGCAGTGCCTCGTTAGACCTTGGGGAAGAGCTGAGGGTCCCATCGAGGCCAAGCCCCGCCCCTCCCACGGCACCCCTGCCCCGTACCCGCTGTGGCGCATGTTGAGCCTCTCCATGTACTGAGCCACCACGTCCACGGCCTCGGCCTCGGGCAGCTGCAGGTTCCCGGACACATTGCAGCGCAGATCGTTCCAGTCGGAGCGCAGCAGCTCGAAGTCCACGTTGCCGACGCTGAACGTGCGCTGCCAGTCGATGGCATCCTCGCGCCAGCGGCCGCGAACCAGGCCTGCCGCCTCCTCGCTGTCCTCCGACGCGTTCTCGTCGCCGGGCGCCCCTTCCTCGTCATCGTCCCCTTCCTCCTCCTCGTCCTCCCCAGGCAGCTGTGGCCTGGACACCTGGGACAAGCTCAGGAAGGAGGTCACAGGCTGCGCTTCAGAGGAAGAGTTGGAGTCCGCCGTGGGGGCCGCGAGTCCCGGCGCGCGCGCCCGGCCCTCCCGGCCCTCCCGGGTGGCCGGCGCCGGGGCCGGGGCTCTCAGCTCTGTGGCCGGGGGGCTGCTCGTCCTGTGGCCTCGAGCCCGGGGTGGGCTTGGGGGCGCCCGCAGCGGCACCCTGGGTAGGGGTCGGGGGCGCAGGAAGACGCCAGGCAAGGGCGGCCGGGGTGGGCCGCGTGCGCCGAGTGGCGGGGCCCCGGGGGGCGCCCGCAGGCCGGGCCGCACGCGGGTCACGTACACCTTGGAGGGCCGGGCTGCGGGCCGCGGGGGCGGGGCGCGGCCCAAGAAGAGCGGGAGCTGGCGGGCCGCCCAGCTCAGCGCCCGGGAGCGTCGGGGTGTCGGCGCGGCAGGGGTGGCCGGGGCCTCGGAGGGGGCTGCGGGGGCCGGGAGCTGGCGGCTGCCCTGCCTTCGGGGGGCCTCCGTGGGCCCCAGGCCGGCGTCGAGCAGCTCTCCGTCGTCCTCGTCATCCAGGAAGTCTGTGGGAAGCGCGCGTGAGCCGCTGCAGCGCCACCCAGCTGGGGGTGGGGTCGCTGTGGGCACTCACCGTCCGGGTTGAGGAAGAGGAAGGCTCGGCGCTGCACCTCCTCTCTGTCCTCCCCGCCCTCCTCCCGGTCCATCTTCATGTATTTGTAGAACCCAAACCTGGGGCGGGTGGGCGGGGCATCAGAGACCCGCTCGCCGAGGCCCGCCCATTCTCCCGGGAACCGCCCGCCCCCCGCCCACCTTTCCAGATACAGCGGCGACTCCCGGTAGAAGCACTTATTGTCCGTCTCCATGTGAGTCAGGCGCGTGTGGTCATTGGGATAAACGAAGGACAGGTACACCTGGGGTGGGCAGAGGCCTCAGGGTGGGCCGTCTTCCAGAGGGTCTGGAGGCGGCTTCGGGGACCCTGGTAGAGAGGGAGGCCTGGGTCTTGGGGAAGACCTTGGCGAGGGGCACTTACAAATTGCAGTCCCTGGTATCTTGCGATGGGAAAGTCTTTGACCACGTAGGTCGGGGCGTAGGCGCAGGGCTCCAGCACACTCTCCAGATCCGAGGGCTCCACCCGAGGCGCTGTGAGAGGGAGGTCACACTGTGGCCCGGACCCTCGCCTCGACACCCCCTCCACCCTGTGCGTGAACCCCCCTCACTGAGAAAGAAGGCGTCTCGGGGATCCGGCCGCAGCATGTCAGCTCTGGGCTCCTCCTGCAGCGGCTGCCCCGCCACGTGACTGGCAGGAGACTGGGGCACGTGCGCCACGTGGTCCATCTTCAGGGCTGACTCGTCTAGGGGCAGAGGATGTGTGAGGCCCCCAAGGAGTTCACAGAGCCCTCCTCACCCACAGCCAGCCACCCCGAGACCACCTGTTGGCGCCGCCCCCTTCCCCAGAGGCACGGGCTCCGGACCTGTGTAGAGGGAGATGTGAGCAGAGCCGATGACCTCGAACTTCAGACCCGGCAGGAATGCTCGCCACTGGGGGTTGAAGAGGGTGGTCAGGGCCAAAGGAAGGGGGTGTGGGGGGACACCCTGGGTCAGGGAGGAGTGGATCTTCCTGGCATGGGGACGGGGAGCTAGCAGGGCAACGCCTTTAAGGATGCAGAAAGCTGGGCGGGTGGACGGGGGAGGAGTCCTAAGAAGGCACGGCAGGGAAGCTGTGGAGGCCCAGAAGGTTGGGGTCCCTGGAAGAAGGTGAGAACCTCCTCTGCTCCCTTCAGGCCTTTCCTGACATCCTGGGCACTTCTTGACTTTCCGGTTATGACTTCCGCCCCCACCTGCTCGTGATTCTACGGCCCCTGCCCTTCTGGAGATCAGAGCTGGCCTTCCAAGGGCGAGCCCCAATGGCTCCCAGCTCCCTGGTGGGCCTCCCCATCCCCACTTCTCCTGCTTCTGTGGTTCTCAGTCTCCCTTGCAGACTCTCTCCCCACCCCTCTCATGCTGGGTTCCTGGGGGCTGTCCCAGGCCCTCCTCCCTTCCCAGCTCATCCTGGGCCCCTAGTCGCCCCCTCAGCGTCCACAAGATGACCTGAAATCTGCACCTCCAGTCTAGACCCTCTGCCAAGCTGAGTTGGGGTGATGCCCTCCACACACAAACCAGACGCCTGCAACATCCCAGCCCTCCCTGGTCACCACCCCACATCCAGCTAAACTCAGGCTCAATCACTGGACATCTCCCCCCGCCCCCACAGGACCTGCGGGTTCAGGGACCGATGGGAAAATCCTTCCCAACAGGCAGTGGCTAGAGGGTCTTCCCTGACATGCAAATCCCATTGCCTCATTCTCAGGAGGAAGCCCCTCCTGATCTGGCCACCAGACTGCTTGGAGTTCCAGAAGACTGTTCTTGAGACCAGGAATTCATCCTTGCACCCCGAATTCTCCCCCCATGGGTCTCCTTGTGAACGTCTCTCTCAAGAATCTGCTCAGGGGCCACTTTCTCTGTGCAGCTGCTGAGCAGGCACAGCGGAGCACAAGTCCCCTCCCTGAGCAGCTGCTTTGTCAGCCAGATGGGAAGTCCTGGGGGGGGTGGGGGCAGCGTCCATGCTGCTGTTCTGTGGGGAGCGGCCGGAAGGAGGGCAGGGCAGGGCAGGGGGGTCTCCAGAAGCCCCCCGGCGGGGGGCAGCTGCACTCACGCCCACTTCCACATGGTCCGAGCCGCGGTCATCCTGCTTGTGCAGCAGCTCAAAGTAGTACCTCCGAGAGGCCATGAGCCTGGGGAGGAGGAGTCAGGGCTGGCCTGCTGCACCCCAGGAGCCCCCGAGAAAAGGAGAGCCCCAGGGCCAGCAGCAGCAATTTCACGCGTGTACGCATCACCCCGTCCTCACACACAGACACGCACCTGCTCCCAGTCACTCACCGTCTGGGCTTGGACACCTGGGAGCTGAACTTGGTGAACTCTCCAGGCGCTGTCCACTCTGAGCCTGTCTGGAGGGCGACAGAAAAGGGCAGGGGGCTCACCGTCTCCTTGGGGCACCAGCCCCACCCAGTGCCCCTTCCTGAGAAGTTGAAGGGGACAGGTGGCCGAGGCCACAGGAGGCCCGTAAAGACAGAAGGGGTGTGGATGGAAGGGCGGATGGGGATACCTTGCCCACAAAGGCCACCAGCTGGGCACCCGCTGGGCTCTCATTTGGGCTCAGCCAGAACTCAGAGTTGTCATCCGAAGCCACAGAGAACTGGACGTCGCCTAGGCCGTAAGACAGGGCTCAGGGGCGGGTGGGGCGCTCGCGACACTCCCCCCCACGCCCCCACCCCCGCACCATCTCTCGCCGGGTGGATGAAGCCGAAGAGGCGGAGGCCATAGTTCTTCCACTTGGGGGACACAGCCAGCTTCTTCACAGTGGTGCGAGTCTGGGGGGACAGCGGCTGCTGACGTCAAGGTGCCTGCCCACCGCCCCCCCGACCCGGGACCGCTGCCCCCCAGCACTCACGTGAGGGAAGAGAGGGAAGTGCAGGTTCCTCCGGAGCTGGCCCACGGCGCCCCCGCACCAGTCCTCAAACACGTGCAGATTCACCTGCCCCTTGTACTGCGGGGGAGCGGGGCTTACCAGCCGCCCAGCGGCCCCCGCCCTCCCCGCCCGAGCCCCGCGGACCTCACCTCCTCCCGCCACACCGGCACTTGACGGGTGAGGTTGAGCACCAGGGGTCTTCCAGCCCCGCCAGGAAACAGCACGCCTGGGTCCCGGCCTTCAGACTGCGGGAGAGAAAGGGCACCAAGGTCACAGCTGAGAAGTATGAGAGCAGAAGAAGTCACACACACACGCAGAGGTTCAGCGCAATGTGTGACACAGCCAGCCACACACGCCGGTTCCCATCACACGGCCCTCCACATCTAGCCACGAAGCCCCGAATCCATCACAGCCCAGCCACACGCACACCCAGAAGACCCCTGGTCACCCCGTGTGCAGCACCTGCGTCCCCCCAGGCCTGGGCACGTGAGTGGCCGCGTCCCCTGCCCACAGCCACTGGCACGTGGTGGCCTTGGATCTCGTACTCGCAGCTGTGTTGTTCCCCACAGTCCTGCTCACCACTGGCTCCTCCTCGCGGCTCTCGCTGGAGTCCTCTGCCCTCTGTGTGGCCAGCGCAGCGTGGACGCCCCGGCCGTCGGTCACACCGCTCAGCTTCTCGCCGTCTGTGGGTGGCAGAGTGGCTGTGGGTGGGACCCAGGCTCTTCAAGGCCACAGCCCTTGCCGCCAGGGTCAGTGGAGGCAGGATGGCCAGTGGTGTCCCCTTTGAAGCCTCCCCTCCCCATGTCTGCTCCCTCATGTTGCCTGAAAGCCCCTCCTGCCCCCAGTGAAGTGCCTTCTACCGGGCTGTTCTCCCACCTCCTGCCTCTGTGGGGATGGCCCTGCCTGAGTCCTCCACCTGACTCTTTTCAGCCCCCACTGGTGTGAGGGAGTGGGTATGTGTGTGCACATCCTAGCATACACGCGCACACGTGCACACCGATCGGGCGTCCTCATCGGTGACTCTGCTCTGGGAGGGCCCCCAGGACTGCTCTGTGCGCTCAGCGTATCCCCCACATGCAGGAGCGTGTCTGCCTCCCTTGCCAGAACTGAGAGCCAAGTGTCAGTGCTGGAGCGTGTTGTCAGGCAAGCCAGCGCTGTGGTCCTGAGGCTACACCAGCCCTGGCCCACGGCACATGTGCTACCTGCTGCCCTTGAGGCCACAGTCCCGGACCAAAGGAGCCCTGGCATGCTGGTCTGGCTGTCAGAGGCCCCGGGGCCAAGGTGGCCCTGCGGGGAGACTGTCCACGGGATCCCTTCTGTGGACTTCTCTAGAACATGGCACACCCCAGCCCCCCAAGCCTGGGCAGACCACCTGCATACCTCAATGCCCTCAATGTCCCAGACCTCCTCCTCAAACTGTGGACCTGGGGGTCCCATACCCTGGGGTCTTAGCTACTGAAGGTGAGGCTTCACTGTCCCATCCAGAGGCCCCCAGTCCAGGAACCCCTCTGCTCCAGGGCCAAGTCTGGCTTCAACATCTATGCCTGCTCTTCGATCCAGACCCCAGAAGTGAGAGTCTCATACTGACATGGCCGGCCTGGGCCCCTTCTCGGGGGGATAGGGGCTACCCATGGTCTCCTGCCTGTGAGACCCCAGTGGTGCCTGTCCGCTTGGTTCTCCCTAGTCACTATCCTTTGTCCGGCTGGGAGTTGAGCCCCTAAGAGGCTCCTGGAAAACCCCCCACAGCCTGGCCCTGATGCTCCCCGCCCGCCAAGGTTACTCTATGACTGCTGGAAAACTTCTGTTGGGGAGCCACACCCAGGCTGCCACCACGGTCCTGCAGGGCCGAGCCCAAGCGCAGTGAGATCCAGATGGCCTCCTGCCGGCCCCTCCACCCGCACAGGCTGCTGGACAAGGGGCAGGTAGTCTTTCTGGTGGGAGTGAAGACAGTGCTGACAGGACGGTCAGGAAGGCGTCAGACACATTCAGCTGCTTAGCTTCCACAAGCCTGCACTGGTGGAGCCAGGTCGCCAGGCAGGAGGCGAAACCTGCTGGCTGGGGCTGCTTCTGGCTGGAGCTGCACGAGGGTTTGATGGTCTGTAACCTTGAACAGCTCCTGCCCGCTCAGGAACAGCAGGACGGCTTCCCCGCTGGTCCAGCTGAGAGAAGAGGAGGCCTCAGAAATGGGGTTCCCACACCTCCACCCCCTCCTAGCTGCTGAGCTAGGCTCCCTGGCTGCTCGGGAAGTCAGGTTGGGGAGGACTGTGGTTGCTCAGAAAACCACAAGGCAGCTAGGTAGGAGGCTGGTTATGTTCTGTGTCACTGGGTCACACTCTGGGGTCCTGCCTTATGTGATGGTAACTGGAGGCCCCTAGGGATGTGGTAGCTGCAAGATGCGTGCACTCTGGGGAGGGGTAGGTTGGGACCAGCCTCTGACCCCTGGCCTGGGTTTGTGACTGAACAGGGAGCTTTGGACCCTTTGGTGGGAGTGGCCAGGACTTAATGGATCAAAATCATCGTTCTGAGTCCTCAGGAAGCAAGATTCTCATCACCCACCCTTAAAATACCCCACTTTCTTAAGAAGGGTCAGGGGCAGCTTGGCTGGGACCTTCCCTGCCCTGAAGTGCTTCCTTCTCTCTCTCATCACCAACCTCCCTGTCCCCAGCCCGGTCCTAGGCACTCTGTTCCTCCTCCCTAAAATATGTGTCAACGGTCACCACTTCCAAGAGCCCTTCCAAGATCCCCTAGCTAAAGTGGCAGGACTCTCCCCTGACTCTCCCCCCACATCACTCACCAGGACCTTATTTGTGGGTTCATTGTCTGTTCCCACTGGAGCGTGAGCCTGAGTCTGGAAGCGTCCACTCCAGGCAGTTCGGGTCTCCCCAGGCTGCACCCCTATCCCCATGACTCACTCCCAACACACAAGCGTCTCAGTCCCTGATCACAGGTTTACCTAGGGCTCCTCCTCCAGGAAGCTTTCCGACTGCGAGGGTCAGGTCCCCCCACCAGCCTCTTCCCCAGCAGACGGGGAAACGGAGGCTCTGCTAAGCAGGAAGAGCCGGAGGCGTAGCCGGACTTGGCCCCGCGAAATCCCAGCTGGCAGGGCCTGGTAGCTGAGGGCTCTCCAAGACCACTGTTACCCCGGCGCTATCCGCCCCGGGCCAGACCCCCGAGTCAGCCCGGGTTTGGGGACGCTCAAGAGGGTCGCGCACGTCATGATTGACGTCATCCGGCGTTCCGGCCGGGTAGAGCCGAACCGAGCCCCCTGCCCGGATACTGCCGAGCTGGGAAGGGCGGCCCGGGTCTCCAGGCAGCTCTGGGCCGAGCCGAGAGCTGAGCGCAAGGGGAGGGCCCGGGCCCGGGGCCGCTTGGGACCCTCACCGCCCCCGCCCCGGGCGCGCGCCCCCTCCCGTACCTCGCCCGTAGCCCAGCCGCTGGCGCAGCGCGCGGCCCTGGCGCACGAGGCTCAGGTGCACGTACGTGAGCCACGCGGCGCAGGTAAGCAGCACCAGCAGAAGCAGCAGCTTGATCTGTTTGCGGATCTTCTTCACCGGGAACCACGGCATCGCGGCCGACCCCGCCCCGCCCGGGGCCGAGCTCAGCGGCGTCGCTGCGGCCCCCCACTCCTGCGCGCTCCGCGCCGCGTCCCCCGACCCCGCATGGCCCTTTGTCCACCGCCCGCGGCCCCGGGCTGCGGCCGCGACCCCGGGCTGCCCTTGGCCAAGGGCCCGGGGTGGGCGGTGGAGCGGCTGCCGGCGGTTCCCCCGCCCGGCCCCGCCCGGCCGCTCGGGCTCCAAGCTCCCGGGGGCCGCGGCGGGACGCAGCAGCATCCACGCTGCGGTGCTACCCACCGTGAAACGGGCCCGGCCGCCGCGCCGCGCGAGCCAATCCCGGCCCGGCCGGCTTGCGGGGAGCCAATCCGCGGCGCGCAAGGCGGGGCCAAATGTTAGGGTGTGCCCGCCGCTCGTCTCCACGCAACGCGCGCATCCACCTGGGCAAGACGGCCCGCGCAGCGCGGGAACGCGGGGTCCCGGGAATACGGAGCACCCGGGAGGTGCACCGGGAGGAGCGGGGCCGGGGCCAGGGCCCAAGGATCAGAGAAAGCACGCGGCGCGGGGTAGTGCATAGGACCGGGGGACGCGGGGCACGCGAGGTGCTGGGGACAGGGACTGGGGTCAAAGGGTGTAGTGGTGGAGGCCGCGGGAGGAGCCGGCTATGGATCATGGGACAATGGGGACACGGAGACAAGGGTGTAGGGAGTCGTGATGGAGAGACAATACGCGCCTGTGGAACGAAGGCGAAGGATGTGGGCAGCGTGGGCTTGCAGCTTGAGCCTCCTGCTAACAATGCAGCGAGGAGGAATGGGGCTCAGACGTCGTGGAGAAAAAAAGGGTCTGGGGGAGAGACACGGGGGGATAGGTGAAGGTGGTGGGTCAGGGCAGCTGGGGCGGGTTTGGGCGCACAGGCTCCATGCAGGCAAGACTGAGCAGGGTCTCAAAGCACCTGGCTTCACACTGAGTAAGGGGCATGAGGAGCTACCAAAGGACTTAGCTTGGAGGCCAGGGTCTGACCTGGTCACCAGGTGGACACGGGCCGCAGACTCGAGGTGGTGGGCTCCACTGAGGGAGCCACTGAGTACGGTGGGGAGGAGGAGCCCAGGCAGGAGGGGCAGGGCTGTCTGGAAGCCGGTAGGAGGGAACCCAGCTCTCCCATTTCTGACCCGAGCCAGGAGTGTGGCTCTTGCTGAGCTGGAGGTTGGAGGGAGGGGGGTGGTGTGGGCTGATGGCTGAACTTTGCCCCATTTGGTTCCCATTCCTGCCCCAGCCACCGCCAACCCTGCCTGCCCTGTCCCCCCACCCCTGCCCTGCTGCCAGCCTGACTCTTCTCTCTGCCCCTCCATCTGCTCCACTTTCTGTTACTGTGTAACCAGCCGGTTAGGACCTGGGTTGTAAACAACTGTTGGTTAAGCTCCCGGAGTTCGTGGAGTTTGTGGTCTGCGAGTTTAGATGCAGCCCCACAGGACAGCTCTCCTCTGCTCCAGGACGTCTCAGGCCTCAAGTGGGAAGACGTGACCAGTTGGGGATGACTCTGGTGGCTGGGCTGGGGTCATCTGAAGACTTCCACACCCTCATGTCAGGGCCCTTGGCAAGGCCAGCTGGGCTTGGCTGGGATGCTTAACCAGAGTACCTGGGGGTGGCCACTTGGGTGGTGGCCTCTGGACTCCAGCAAATAGGGCGACACACCTGGAGAGTCCCCACCCACCAATTCTGCCCCTGCTGTCGTGGGCTCCCCAGGCTCCAGCGGAGGGGCTGTGGATCCCCCCAGGGAGGGAGGGTCCAGGGAGTTGAGGTCTTAACACTGTTACACTATCCTTTTTCCCCTTTTATTTTAACCTCAGGGCCGTTTTCCGCTGTTCTGTCATCTGTCCTGTGAACAACGCCCACATCTCGTCCCTCCCCTCCTATCCACTTTCCACGCCCATGTTATCTGAACACTCATTACGGTATATGTCAAACTGTGTGTATTTTAAGCATTATATTAATAGTTCTTTGTGCTGTAAATCTCATTGTGTTCCCTGTATTTTCTCCAAACTTCACACTCACAAACGCACGTCTCCATGCTGTTGTGTGTGGGATGCTTTCCCTCTGCTCCCAGCCCTCCCCCATGCGCATTCGGCCAACAGGTGCCCAGGGTCCTTATGAGCCAGAGGCGTTAGGGGCACAGCTGTGAGCGCGGCAGATACAGCCCCTCCTTTTGTGGAGTTTCTGTTTTCCTAGGCAGAGGCATATGTGAACAAGGATGGTGGGAAGTGCTGTGAAGACAATAAAGAGCTAATGGACTAGGGAGACTGAGGAGGGCTTCTTCCATCGGAGCGGCCACTAGGGGCTCACTGTTGGGGGAGTGACGTCGGATCTGAAGCATAAATGCAGTCTTTAAAAAGCAAGCACCAGAAAGTGGGTTCCAGGAGGGAAGAGTTGGGGACGCTACTGCCTGGGAAGGCCCAGGAGGGCTCCTGGTTCGGCCTGGAGGGCAGCAGGTGGGTGAAAGGCAGGGGGCAGGGGTGGGCGAGAGGGCAGCCAGCATCTGCTGGCCACGGCTGCTCTGTTGGAGACCACGCATGGCTACGACAACCCTTCAGAGAGTGGCAGCCACTGCCCGCTCCTGCCTTTCCGGCTTCACACAAACTCCTCTCTTGCTCAACTCTGACCTGAACCATATGGGAAAGGGGATCCTGGGAAATGGATTCCCAGCTGAACAACAGAACACCCAGCAGAGGCTCCTTAGCAACTCTGCATGCATACACACTTCTACTTTAAACCATGCTTAACTTCCAAATAAAAACAGGCAAAATCATGCTTCTGCTTAATATGATGCACGTGTCTGGCCAAAAAGAGGTGGAGGGATGCTTCACGTCACTGGATCCATCTTTGGGTGATGCTGACTCAAACTGAATACCCATACACTCCTGCAAGGGATCTTCCCCGCCCAGGGATTGAACCCATGCCTCCTGGGTCTCCTGCATTGGCACGTGGGTTCTTTAGCGACACCTGGGGAGCCCAACTGGAAAACACATCCTCTGTAAGAATGTTGCACTCTCAGAGCGTGTTGAGTGTTAATAACACAAACACCAAGATGTAAGGTCAACTATTGTTAACATAAGTTAGAAGTGAAAAAGAGAGTGTTAGTCGCTCAGTCGTGTCTGACTCTTTGCGACCCCACGGACTGCAGCCTTCAAGGCTTCTCTGTCCGTGGAGTTCTCTAGGCAAGACTACTGCAGTGGACTGCCATCCCCTTCTCCAGGGGATCTTCCCGACACAGGGACTGGACCTGGGTCTCCGTCATTGCAGGCAGATTCTTTACCATCTGAGCCACAAGGGAAGGCCTGGTGGGGGGAGTGGAGAAAGGGAGGGGGTGGGTGGAAGTAGTGTGCACGTACCTCGCGTGAAGGAAGGACGAGGTTCTCGTGGCTACCACAGCCACTTGCCTTCTTGCCCTGCCCACTCCACATTCCCTGTATCCTCAGCTCGCACCTCAGCTGCTTGTGGGTCTTTGTCCGGTGGGGTGATCCCAAAGGGCTATGCCTACGTTGGGTGTTTCTAGTTCCAGGACCAGGGACACTCAGAGACACGCTAGACGGTCTCCTGCCTTCCAGACTGCCACATGCTCACCCAGTGCTGTCATGAAAACTCAGCCCCCTTCTATGACCACCCTCCCCACCAGTGCTGTGACCCTGTGTCGATTCCCTGGAGTGAGGAGCCCCGAGTGGCCGAGTGGCCGGCGGCCTCCAGTCTAATGTGCCACCTGGTGGAAGGCTTGTAGGGCTTGCCCTGAACTGAGGGGACTCCCAGGATGTGGCATTTTCAGTTTCAAACCCAGGAAAGTCCTGGGCAGACCAGGGTAGCTGGTAGTTGCTACTTTCCGCTTATCAGGTTCAAACAACATGGCGTCACCAGTGTCATGGGCCAGTGTGACGGCTGCGAGAGGGCCAGTGAGCCAGGCTTCTGGGGGCTGCCCTGCTCTGAGGAGAGCAGTGGGCAGATGCCACTGCCTCTCCCGCTGGTCTTGCTAGTGGGTGTGGAAAGACCCACCCCTGATGGCTGGGCTACCTGCTGGGATCTGCTTCAGCCACAAAGGCCCGTCAGGAACACGGCTGCAGCGGGAGTCACCACCGGTTAAGTCTGTGATTGTTGGCTGGCGGTCCCCAGGCCCTCTGTCTCCTGCACTGGCCCCCCAAGGAGAACTGAATGGGGACGTGGTGGGAGTCCCCTCCTGGGCCCTGAGTCCTTGTGATGCCAACCCCCGCAGTGCCTTTGGGAGGCGTTCCTGCTGTGGTCCACTGCCCTGGGAGGAGGAGGAGGAGGAGGAGGAGGAGGAGGAAGCCTTCCCACAGCAGCGGCGCCGACTCCATGGGCTGGGGGCCGGTGCGCTGCCAGCTGTGTGTCTGCTGCAGCGATCCATCTGTGACAGGGGCAACCACCGCTGGGTTCAGGGTGCAATGGCCCCACTGTCAGATGGGCGTGGCCCAAACACCGCCGATCACCTGATCACCGCAAGCCCCTGCTCTGACTGGTGGTCCCGCTGGTGGGTTGGGGACCCTGGAAAGCATGCGGTTTCTGCTTCCTCTTCCTCAGACGCTGGTCAGTGTCCCTTCGGTGCCTCCAGGGAAGGCCAGGAGGAAGGGTGACAGGATGTTTCTGGTGACAAGACCCTTCCTCAAGGACACAGCCTCGCCCTCATCACAGGGGCGTTGGATCTACAGACCAGCTCAGACCAGGAAGCTGGCTGGGGCTCTGCAGCTTTCTGTCATCGTGATTCAAGCCAGGCTTCTTGTCATGGACAGAACGCTGGGGTCCTCCTCCCCAAATTCACACGCGGAACCCTGACCCCAGTGCATCGGCATTTGGAGACAGGCCTTGGGAGGTCTCTGGGGTTGGATGAGGGTGGGGCTGGTCTGGTGGGGTCAGTGTCTGCTACAGGAGACGCCAGAGCTGGTTCTCCGAGAGCACATCAGAGAGAGCCCGTGCATGCTGCAGAGGCCACACGCCTGCAGCAGGGCCCGGGCATGCTGGCTCCACGACCTCTGACTTCCAGCCCCCTGGGCTCTGAGTAGACAGATGTCTGTTGTTTACCCCTCAGTCTGGGATTTGGTTTGGCCACCGAGCAGACTGCGGCTCGCGCGTTTTTCATGTCTGGGCTCTCCTGCTTATACGAACGGCAGGCTGCCCGTGGTCTTAGTCCCACGTGTAGCACGTTCTCTGCCTGTTGAGACCCTCAGAGACCCCATCTTAGTGTCATTCCTTGTCTGCAGAGAGCTCCCTCAGGACGGGCTCCCCTCGCCCAAGCGTCTATCGGAGCCTGGGCCGGTGAGGAGGGGCCCCAGATCCCCCAGGGACACTGTCAGGGAGGAGGAGAGCGAGCACTAACTCTGGCCTGTCCAGCTGCAAAAGCGCGCAGGCTGTGCTTTCTAAAGCAGTGTTGGGTTTACACGAGTACTGGTCATGCAGACAGGGTGCCTGTGTGCCCAGAGTTCCCGTTATCAACACCGTGCACTCATGTGGCACCTGTGCTACAATCAGTGAAGCGATACTGACGTGTTATTACTCACTAAAGGCTGTACTTTAGATTTCCCTACTTTTCAGCTAATGTCCTTCTCCTGCTCCAGGCCCCCCCAGCCCCCACACGACAGTCCCGTCTCCTCAGGCTCCTCTGGGCTCTGGCAGGCCCTCAGACTGTTGGATGACCTGCACAGTTTTGAGGAAGACTGGGCAGGTATTTTGTGGGATGTAGAAACTGGTCTGTTGCTTTTTTCAGGATTTGATGGGGATTACGGGTTTGGGGGATGAAGAAAACAGATATAAAGGCCCCCTTTCATCCTGCCACATCCAGGGTGCCTCGTGTCAACTTAATTTATGGCTGTTGACGCTGGCCTTGATCACATGGCTGAGCTGTGTTCGGCAGGCTTCTCTGCTGTAAAATCACTCCCCTCCCTTCCGTCCTGTGCTTTGGGGGTGGAGGTCCTCACGCACAGCCTGCATGTAGGGGGCAGAATGTCCACATGATTTATTTGGAATTCTCAGCATGGCCAATTTACCTCTTCTCCTCCATTTACTGATTTATTCAGTCCATTATGTCAGTATGATCACGTGGGTATGTATTTCATACTTCAGGTTATGATACAACATTGCTTTGTCGACTTTGTTTCTCAAATTGTTCCGGTTCTGGCCGCTAGGAACCCTGTCAGTTAACTTTCGCGTCCCTGGGACACACCCCGTCTTTGTGTGCTCTGGCCTTGTTTCTTTGAGCGCCTCCTTACTTTCCGGCTGCAAATGCTCCAGGCTCATCCTGTGTATTTCTGGTTCCAGTCCTAGGGTCAGTCATTTCCTCAAGAAACTCTGTTTCCTTCTTTTTGCTAGAGAGTCGACTTAGAAACCCAGATCTGGAGGCAGATGTGTTCATTGCTGCTGCGACCTTGTCTCTGTACGCTCTCAGCAGACAGAGCTAAGAAAGTACGTGTGCCAACCCTGCACACACGCACACTGCAGATTCGCCTGTGTGCAACCCGGCTCCAATTACACTGCGCCCGAGTCCTCACTGATGCCCAGCAGCACCTCTTATCCACGGGTCGCTCTCCCCTCGGTCGCCTGTGACCTGCTCCCAGCGCTGAGGCCCTCGGCCCCCACCCGCCGCCTGTGTGGTCCCAGGGCTCGGGGCAGCAGGGAGCCTGCTGCTGACCCGCGCCCGTGGGAACCAGCGTCGCCCCAGGGCACAGTGCTCTGTGCGCGGCCCGGGCCTTCACGCCTACAGACCCCACTCACGGCTACAAGGCAACTTACCGGGCTTTGGTTGGGACCTCGCTGAATCCACAGGCCCAGAAGAAATGACACCTCACCAATACTGAGATCCTATCAGCAAACACGGACTATCGGTCCCCTGATTCAGATCTTTGATTTCAGTCATCAAAATTTTGCAGTTTTTCTTACGTGGATCCTGTACACTTTTTTTTTCCATTTACACCTGAGCGTTTCATTTTCTCCGGTGACTATGGTCAGCGCCCTCCCTGAGGCGCTGCGCTCACGCTGAGGCAGGGGCTCCTCCTTTCACGGCGGCATTCCCGCCTGGGGTCCTCCGCCTGCTAAAGTCTTTACAAGTTGCACACTTAGGTTGGTGTTCAGTCCTGTGGGTTTTGACAAACGCACAGGGTCATGTATTCACCGTTACAACATCAACACGACAGCCTCAAGGCTCGCAAAGTCCACACCCCGCCCCTCCCCCCGCCCACCTCCCTGCATCTCCCCCCCCGACCCCCGACCCCCTCCCCCGCCCCCCGCCGACCCCGCCCCCTTCCCCTTCCCCGCCCCCCGCCGACCCCGCCCCCTTCCCCTTCCCCGCCCCCCGCCGACCCCGCCCCCTTCCCCTTCCCCGCCCCCCGCCGACCCCGCCCCCCGCCCACCGACCCCCGCCCACCGCCGACCCCGCCCCCCGCCGACCCCGCCCACCGCCCTCGGCGTCTCTGGCAGCCGCGCGTCCTGTTCCTGTCTTCTATGTTCCCACTTTCCGGAAAGTCCAGAGTCGGAACCATATAGTAGTGCGTAGCCTTTTCAGACTGGCCTCTTTCACTCGGCGGTGTGCATTTGTGGTTTATCCGTGACTTTTTCTTAGTTGGTAGCCATTTCATTTTTATCACTAAATAACGTTCCGTGTGTGGACATACTGTAGTTTATTCATCTGCCCCCTTGAAAGACATTCTGACTGCTTCCAGTCTGGGTCAGTTATGAATAAAACTGCTATAAACGTTGTGTGCAGGTTTGTGTGTGGACATGAGTGTTCAACGAATTGAGTAAAAAGTTTTCAACAATTGGATGAATATCTAGGAGTGCAACTACTGAATTATATAGTGAGATTATGTGTGACTCATTATATAATTCAGAAACTGTCTAATGTCTTCCAAAGTGACTGTGCCATTTTGAATCCCCACCAGCAATGAAGGAAAGCTCCTGTTGCTTCAGGTCCTCATCTTCATTTGGTACTGTCAGAATTTTAAATCTTAGCCTTGCTAGTGGTGTCTTGTTATTTTAATTTCAATTCCCTAACAACTATGATGTTGAGTAGCTTTTCAGATGCTTACTTGACATCTGTATATCCTCTTTGGTAAGGCGTCTGTTTAGATATGTTGCCCATGTTAAAATGGTTATTTGTTTTCTTACTGTTGAGTCTTAAGAGTTCCTTGTATCATTAGATACAATTCTGTGTTGAATATGTGTTTTGGAAATATTCTCTCCTACTCGATGGCTTATCTTTTCATTGTCTTAATGGTGTATTTAGCAGAGCAGAGTTTTAAAATTTTAATAAAATCCAGCTAATCAATTTTTTTTTCTTTCAGGGGTTGCGCTTATGGTGTGTCTAAAACATCATCCCCAAAGTTCATCTGGAAGCTTTATAATTTTGGTCTATAAGGTGGCTCAGATGGTAAAGAATCCACCTGCCAATTCAGGAGACACAGATCCAATCTCTGGGTTGGGAAGGTCCCCTGAAGAAGGTAATGGCTGCCACTCCACTATTCTTGCCTGGGAAATCCCATGAACAGAGAAGCCTGGCGGGTTACAGTCCAAGGAGTCACGAAGAGTTGGACACGACTGAGCATCCACATGATAAATTTTTAGTTAATTCTTATAAAAAGTATAAGGTCTGTATCTAGTTATATCTTGCTCATAGATGTCCATTTGTTCCAGAAAGTTTGTGGAGAAGAATTTCCACAAATTTTCTGCACTGTGTTGCCTAGGGCTTTGTTGAACCTTTCCGCATTTAACAAGAGTCAGTTGACTATGTTTGTATGGACCTATCTCTGGACTCTATTCTGTTCCACTGAGAGGTTTGTTTCTTTTGCCAATACTAGACTGCCTTAATGCCTGTAGCTTTATAGTAAGTCGTACAGCATCAGTCCTCCAACTTTGTCATTCTTTTCAGTGTAATGTTGGCTATTCTGGATTTTTGCCTTTTCATATAAACTTTCAATGTACAACATAACTTACTGGGATTTAAATTGGGATTGCATTGAATCTACAAGTCATGTTGTAAAGAAATGACATCTTAAAAATATTGAGATCCTACCAGTGAAATACAGTATCTGTCCCTTTATTTAGATCTTTGATTTCACTCATCAAAGTTTGGTAGTCTTCCTTATGCAGATCCTGCACATTTTTTTTTTTTTTTAGATTTACACCTGAATATTTAATTTACATCAGGATGCTGATGTAAATGGTTTTGTGCTTTGTCAAATCTCCATTGTTCATTGCTAGTATATAGGAAAGCAATGGACTTCTGTATGTTAAACTTGTTTTCTGCAACTTTGTTATAATTCCTTATGCATTCCGGGTGTTTTCTGTTTTTTGATTTGTTAATTTTTAGTTTTCCCACCTGTGAAAAAAAGATAGTTTTATTTTTTCCTTCTCAATCTGTGTGTTTCATTTCTTGACTATTTGATTATCCTGGATTCCTAGAACGAAGTTGAACAGGAGTGATGAGAGACAACAACATTGCCTTGTTTCTGATCTTAAGGGGAAAGCATCTGGTTTCTCACAATTAAGTATGATGTTAGTGGTGCATTTTTTGGTAAATAATCTTCATCAAGTTGAGAAAATTCCCCTGTGTTCCCAGTTTGTTGAGAATTTTAATTATGGATTGGTGTTGGGTTCTGTCAAGTGTTTTTCTGCATCAATTGATCTGGTATTATATTTCTTAATTAGCCTGTAGATTTCATAAATTACATTAATTGATTTAAAAATACTGAAGCAGCTTTGCACATCTGGAATGAATCCCACTTGATAGTAGTGTGTAATTGTTTTGTGGTGTATAATTTATCATTGAATTTGCTAATATTTTGTTGAGAATTTTTGCATTTATTTTCATGAGAGATATTGATCTGTGATTTTCTTTTCTGTTTATGTCTTTATTTGCTTTTGGTTTTATTAGGTTAATGCTGGCCTCAGAATGAGTAGAAGGCAATGGCACCCCACTCCAGTACTCTTGCCTGGAAAATCCCATGGACGGAGGAACCTGGTGGGCTGCAGTCCATGGGATCGCTGAGGGTCAGACACGACTGAGCGATTTCACTTTACTTTTCACTTTCATGCATTGGAGAAGGAAATGGCAACCCACTCCAGTGTTCTTGCCTGGAGAATCCCAGGGACAGGGCATCCTGGTGGGCTGCTGTCTATGGGGTCACACAGAGTCGGACATGACTGAAGTGACTTAGCAGTAGCAGCAGAATCAGTTAGGAAGCCCCCAGGCCTGGGGCTTCTTGATTGAAAGCGAGTGTAGTTGTTCAGTCGTGTCCTACTCTGCGACCTCATGAACTGTAGCCTGCCATGCTACAACTGTAGCCCCCCATGTCCATGGAATTCTCTAGTCAAGAATACTGAAGTTGATTGCCACGCCCTTCTCCAGGGTATCTTCCCAATCCAGGGATTGAACCTGGGCCTCCTGCATTTCAGGGGGTTATTGTTTGGAAGATTATTAACTGTTGATTCAGTCTCTTTAACAGATATGGCCTACTTAATTTACCTATTTCTCTTTGTAGGAGCTTTGGTCGTCTGTGTCCTTCAGGAAATTGGCTCATTGTACCCAAGTTATCACATTTGTGGCACAGAGTTGTTTATAGTTTTCTTTTATTATCTCCTAACGTCTGTGGGAACTGTAGTGATGGCCCCTCTTTAATTTCGCATTACAATAATCTCCTTTTTCTCTTTTTATTTCTGGCTTACATTCCTAGAAATTTATCTATCTTATTCACTTTTTTCTCTCAAATAACCAGTTTTTGGTTTCATTTAAAAAAAATTGATATCCTATTTTCAATTTTATTGATTTCTGTTCTAGTTTATTATCATTTCTTTTATTCGGTTTTCTTTTGGCTTATATTACCTTTTTTTCTCTCGTTTCCTAAATAAGAAGTTTAGGTTACTGATTTTAGATCTTTCTTTTTTCCTAATATACACATTTATAGTATAGACTTCCCTCTAAGCGTGCTTTCACTGCGTCCCGCAAATTTTGGTAAGCTGTATTTTCATTTTAGTCCAAATCCTTTTCTTATAATTTCTTTGAAACTTATTCTTTGATTCCTGCCCAAGTGGTCTTGAATTAAGCTACATGTATCAATGCTCCATGACATTGCTCTCATGCTTAAGCAAACCCAGAAGGCAGAGATTCAAACCCAACTCAACCTGGGCCACACGTGGGGAGGCTAGGCCTCAGACACCTCTGCGTGTGTGTGTGTGTGTGTGTGTGTGTGTGTGTGTGTGTGTGTGTGTGTGTGTAGGGGTGCAGGTGGGGTAGGGGTGGCACTCCCTTCTAGGCATCATCACCTCTAACTATCGCCAGGTAACCCCATCTCCAACGACATCCTCTCACTGGACCCCAGGTTATCCTGGGTGGGGGACAGACTCCTGTCTTTATGCCCAGAGACAATGGTCAGAACTCCACCTACCAGGCTGGTGAGATAGCGCAGCCCGAGGTCAGCACCTGTGTGGGTCACGATGGACAACAGCCAGCCAGTTTGAACCAGTCTTGGCTGAGGGGAGAAGCACCTCCTGCCATGTTTGAGTTGATGCCAGCGTCAGGCCCTCTGAGATGCAACCTGCACCCACCCGGGACTCATGAGGGTCTGAGTCTGCATCCAGGGAGTATGGCAGGGGTCATTCCCTTGATCGCCTTACCCTGCAAGTGGAACAAGTGTGGGACACGGTGGGCGGGGTGCCAGCCCCATCAGCACCTCCACCTGTGATGGTGTGAGTTTGGCTGAGGGTGTGATTGCCGGGGAAGGCTGTCAGCTGGGGACCCTTGCACTCCGTGTGTTCCGGCTGCACGGCCAGATTGCGGGCCGACAGTTTGACGTGGAGCGGTTGCTGTGGCCATCATGGGTGCCACAGGAGGGGTTGGGGGATAGGCTTGGGGAAACTGAGGTTCAGGTGACGTGTACCCTGCTTTAAGCTCCGGGGGGCAGCCTGGCCCTCCCTCCCAGTGTACACCCAGCTCACTGGGGGGAAGGCCTCCTGCTCAGCGGGCGGTCCCCTCCCGCAGACCCCGGCCCTCACCCCGCAGCGGCCGGCGCCCCGGGCCACCTCTGAAGTCAGTATCTCTCGTCGCTGGGCCGACAGCCGCGGGTTAAAACAGGACCCCGACCCGGGTCCCGGGACTCCCGCGGCCGCCAGGTGGCGCCGCAGGCCCGCGCCGGGCTCCGCCGGGCCTCTCTCCGCGCGCGGCGAGGCCCAAGTCCTCCGGCCGTTGGGGTAGTGTCCTGGGGGGCAGACGCGATTCCCGGCGCGCCCGAGGGCCGCCGGCCGGGTGGTGGTGAAGAGTGTCTCTGGGGCGCCCAGCGAACCCTCCCGCTTCCTCTCCCTCGGTCGCTCCGCCTGGGGAGGTGGCGGAGGGTCTGAGAGAGGGGGCGGGGGCGGTGAGGGAGGGGGAGAGCGAGCGGGGCGGGCGAGGGGAGGGGCGTGGAGGGGGAGGGGCGGGGCGGGGCGGGGGAAGGGACGGGGGAAGGGACGGGGAGGGAGGGGCCTTGGGGAGTGGGCGGGGAAGGGGTGGGGAGGGGCGGTGGGGGAGAGGAGGCGGGGTCGCAGGCCTGGGGCGGAGGAGGCGGGGCCGGGGCGGGCCCGGGGCGGTGGCTCGGTTGCTCCACCCGAACTTTCTGCTTTTCCGAAGTGACGGGCGCGCAGGGCGGAGGAGCCGGGAACCCCGGAGGCCCGGGCCGCGGCCGGTTCCGGGAGGCGCGCAGGCCGTGGGTCCCGTGCGCCCTGCGGTCAGCAGCGCTGTGTGTAAGAGCAGTGGTGAAAGTACTCGTGTCACGTGCGTGGGTTTGTGGGCGCTCCTAGACCCTGCTCGGAGTAGGAGGGGCGGCGCAGGCAGGGGGTCGAGCTTGTGACGCTGCTGGGTCGCAGCCCAGCTTAGAAAAGCGGCCACGGTGGCGCCCTGCCAACTTTGCTGGCGGGAAGGCAGGCCGGCGCCCCCCCACCGCCACCCCAGCTTGCCCTTAACCTCAGACTGCCTGAGCCTGCTGGTGGGCAGGAGCTGGCCCAGACCTGCCTGCAGAGTGAGAATTGGGGGGCACGGACTTCCGAGATGGGGGCCAGCTGGTGAGGGGAGTGGGGACACGCGCTGGTGGTGTGCTGTCATCCTTGGGGTGAAGGTTCCTCTGACGATCTAGACCTCCTCTCTGAGAACCCAGGGTCTTCAGACCCCCCTGTGGAGGACGTCTGGGAATTTGTTGTTACCCAGTCCCAGCTCGCTCTGCTGGCTGGAGATAGGCCCCTGAATCAGAGAGATGAGTTGTTGAGGCAAGGAGACTATTTGGAAAGCTGGGTGACTGAGAAGATGGCAGACTAATGTCTTAAGGTAACCACCTTGTCGGGGTCTGTATCCTAGGTCCTTTATATAAAGTCAGAGAGAAGCAATGAGGAACTAAAGTAAAAAGGGCCTTCAGTCTTGCAGAACATCTGGAAGGGCCAGCCTGTGGAAGGTGTGTTAATCTCTTCTGTTCACAGGTGGGCAAAGTCACAGGTGAGCCGACCAAAGGAGCTTTAACAGTCAGGCAGAGGGGCGGGGTCCTTTGAGGCAGGCAGTTATGAGGAGAAGGGGACGGCAGAGGAGGAGATGATTGGATGGCATCACCAACTCAATGGACATGAGTTTGAGCAAGCTTCGGGAGATGGTGAAGGACAGGGGGACCTGGCATGCTGCAGTCCATGGGGCCGCAAAAAGTTGGACATGACCGAGCGACTGAACAACAAGAGTAAGAACAGCAACACGGAAAGCAAGGCAAAGACAGAGTTCCAACGTGGAGTCAGAATTGGTTCTTCTCTGAGATATTAGGAAGTGGGTCCTTTCTCTCTGATCCAGGGGTTCGGCACCCTCTAAAACTGTTGTGGGTTCACCTGTCAGCTTGTAATGTGGGTGAAATCTCAGATCCTTTGGTTCTTCACAAGTCCTCGGAAGAGATCAGCATGGGCCTTTCCTTTCAGCATGCAATCCCCTCCTTCCCTCAAGCTTCTGCCCCCCGCCCCCACGCACCCCACCCCCAGATTCCAGCCTTTGTTGTCTTAACCAGTTAGACCTGCTGTGGAGCCAACTACCAGGCTGCCTGCTCACCGTCCATCAGGGTGAGGTCAGACCTCCCTACCAACAGCAGCCTTGTGGGTGTCCTGCAGGGGCTGTTGGGGGCTGGGGGCTTGCACCTCCTTAACACCCTGACGTGAACAGGAGCAGTCTGTTCAGATTAAATCCACGTTGTGTTCTGGGCCGGTTCCCATCGCATCCTGCTTTCCAGCCCAGGTTACCCTTAACCCGAAATTACACCTTCAGGTCAACAGCAGCACAGACACTGATAGCCCCAATTTTAGTATAAACCTTTCCCGATGTCCAGTATCCCAGGAGAAATTATGGTACAAGAATTCATCCTTTCCTGAAGCAGTGTAAGCCTCAAAAAAATGGAACTAAAATTCTTAAGTTCAAGTCCAAACAAGTTTCAAGTACTTGTAAGAAAAACAATCCCAAACGAATCACCGTTCTCTATTGTGAGGTCTGATAAACAGATCACGTGACTTCGCGGCAGCTCTGGGCTCTGGGCGTGGCTGTCAGGAAGGCTGGATGGACTCCAGACACTGGGGCCGGCCTGAGTCTGCAGGCTTCTGGCAGCAGGAGCTCACAGCCCAGGCTTTGCTTTGACATCAAAAAAGGCTGTTTTGTTAATGAGAAGGAAACTTTCCCCTTCTTCCCTTCTAGGGTTTTCGGCTTGATAATAATTAAATTGACATAAACCAAGTTAACAGCAGAAAAATACATTTTGTGTTTACCGGAATCCCATGAAAGCCTGGCAGCCAAAGGACAGCCAGATAATTGCGGCTTTTGTAACTTCCCAAGACAAGGGGCGGGGTGGGTCCTGGGGTGCAGAGGAAGGCGGGCAGGGGAGGTTAGCACAGGAAGCCCGCTCTACCGCAAATCTCACAGCCCACTTCCTGGCCCAACCCCCTCTCCGCTGTAAATCAGGTGGTTGGGGAGGTAAAGCTCTTTTCCTAAATCTGCTAGACTTTGCCTTTCTCTCAAAATAATCCTGCAGGAAGAGGGACCCCCCTCCAGGGCCCGAGAGTGGGCTCTTGTCTAACACTCTGAAATGAATTGTCCGAGGAGACACACATGCTGACAAAGCAGGAGAGTTTACTGGGAAGGGGTGCCTGGGAGGAGAGCAGCAGGGCGAGGGAGCCCAGGAGGGCTGCTCTGCCACACGCTTGCAGTCTCAGATTTTTCTGGTGATGGGGTTATTTTCCTGGTTGTCTTAGCCAATCACCAATTCAGGGTCCTTCCTGGTGGCGCATGCGTTGCTCAGCCAAGATGGATGACAGCAAGAAGGATTCTGAGAGGTGGTAGAACACGTGGCGTCTCCTTTTGACCTTTCCTGACCTCTCCTGGTTGGTGGAGGCTTGTTAGTTCTGTGTTCCTGACCAGGATCTCCTATTGTAGAATAATTCACACAAATGGTTACTATGTGCCTGGCCAGACATCCTGGAATGAGAAGTCAAGTGGGCCTTAGAAAGCATCACTACGAACAAAGCTAGTGGAGGTGATGGAATTCCAGTTGAGCTATTTCAAATCCTGAAAGATGATGCTGTGAAAGTGCTGCACTCAATATGCCAGCAAATTTGGAAAACTCAGCAGTGGCCACAGGACTGGAAAAGGTCAGTTTTCACTCCAATCCCAAAGAAAGGCAATGCCAAAGAATGCTCAAACTACCACACAACTGCACTCATCTCACATGCTAGTAAAGTAATGCTCAAAATTCTCCAAGCCAGGCTTCGGCAATACGTGAACAGTGAACTTCCAGATGTTCAAGCTGGTTTTAGAAAAGGCAGAGGAACCAGAGAACAAATTGCCAACGTCCACTGGATCATTCAAAAAGTAAGAGAGTTCCAAGAAAACATCTATTTCTGCTTTATTGACTATGCCAAAGCCTTTGTCTGTGTGGATCACAATAAATTGTGGAAAATTCTGAAAGAGATGGGAATACCAGACCACCTGACCTGCCTTTTGAGAAACCTGTATGCAGGTCAGAAGCAACAGTTAGAACTGGACATGGAACAACAGACTGGTTCCAAATAGGAAAAGGAGTTCGTCAAGGCTGTATATTGTCACCCTGTTTATTTAACTTCTATGCAGAGTACATCATGAGAAACGCTGGGCTGAAAGAAGCAGAAGCTGGAATCAAGATTGCCAGGAGAAATATCAATAACCTCAGATATGCAGATGATACCACCCTTATGGCAGAAAGTGAAGAGGAACTCAAAAGCCTCTTGATGAAAGTGAAAGTGGAGAGTGAAAAAGTTGGCTTGAAGCTCAGCATTCAGAAAACTAAGATCATGGCATCTGTTCCCATCACTTCATGGGAAATAAATGGGGAAACAGTGGAAACTGTGTCAGATTTTACTTTTTTGGGCTCCAAAATCACTGAAGATGGTGATTGCAGCCATGAAATTAAAAGACTCTTACTCCTCGGAAGGAAAGTTATGACCAACCTAGATAGCATATTCAAAAGCAGAGACATTACTTTGCCAACAAAGGTCCATCTAGCCAAGGCTACAGTTTTTCCAGTGGTCATGTATGGATGTGAGAGTTGGACTGTGAAGAAAGCAGAGTGCCAAAGAATTGATGCTTTTGAACTGTGGTGTTGGAGAAGACTCTTGAGAGTCCCTTGGACTGCAAGGAGATCCAACCAGTCCATTCTAAAGGAGATCAGTCCTGGGTGTTCTTTGGAAGGACTGATGCTAAAGCTGAAACTCCAGTACTTTGGCCACCTCATGCGAAGAGTTGACTCATTGGAAAAGACTCTGATGCTGGGAGGGGTTGGGGGCAGGAAGAGAAGGGGACGACAGAGGATGAGATGGCTGGATGGCATCACCGACTTGATGGACGTGAGTCTGAGTGAACTCTGGGAGTTGGTGATGGACAGGGAGGCCTGGCGTGCTATGATTCATGGACTCGAAGAGTTGGACACGACTGAGCGACTGAACTGAACTGAACTGAGGTGGGGGTTTCAGTCAGTGTGCTTCCCCTAACAACTCCCCCAGAGAGACTTCATACTCAAGATACTCTCCCTTCTCTAACTACTTCCTGCTGGGCGTGGACATCGTCCTGCCTAGCAGAGCAGAAGTCCCTTTCTACCTGATTTAAGTCAAAGTATTCCAAATCTGAAACCTGTTTCCACCCTTATAGTAACATCAGTTTGATTTGAAACTATTGGAACCTGTTGTAGATAAACTTTGTAAGGAGGTGGAGTATACAGGGGTCAAATAGGGGGCCTAAAAGGATAGTCATTGCTGGACCCAGAAATGGCAGGAGCCAAGAAGGTAAGGGAGGACTCTAAACGTCCACTGAACCCAAATCCTGGATCCCTGTAGCCTGTTCTGAGGGCCCCTTGATATCTTCTTGGGCCTTTTCAGACCGGTTATAATAAAAACAGTGTTCTTCCTTCAGAGAAAGTCAAGTGCCCCGCCGCCCTGCCGTCAGTCAGTGTCGGGCCTGACAGTTTTGAGGACCACAGTGGCTAGGAAGTCTAACTGGGATTGTAGACGTAGGAGGGTTCTTGCAGTTTTTCCTGTGGATACAGCAGTGTTGACAGAAAGTTGATGGAATTTATATGAAGAAGTTGCCCTAGTGGCAGCTCCTGCCAAACCGGTGGTCAAGCTTAGTGCCGGGAAAAGGGGGTAAGTCCCACTGCAGGACGCATGCTCTGGTGGGCGTACACTGGCGGGAGCAAGGGGGCATCACCTCTCTGTGGCGTGTGACATGCCCTACTGAGCAGCTTCGTCACCAAAAAAGAGGGCAGAGGGAGGTAAGCTCTGTTCCCACACATGAAGTAGACACCATGGCTGTGTTCAAGCTGGGCAACAAAACGGATTTGCCAAAGGGGAGCAGGGTTTCCATCTGCCTTACAACTGGTGTGTGGCATGATGGAATAGGGGCAGTCCTTTGGCAACTGGGAGGAGAAGGTCACCCCACTTGCTGCAAAGGTGGCAGCAGCGAGGGGATTTAGGATGGGATTCAAGTGTTGAGAGACTGTCAGGAGCTGCATTAGGCATTACTGACAAAATGGAGGCACGGCCCCAGCCCCCTCCCCTCATTCTGCAGGCGCGGATCCCAGGATGAAGGAGTTAGGCCTTGTAACTCTCACTTGTCTTTTCCTCTCCTCGGCTGAGTTGACTGAAAAGGAATATTAAGGTGCTTATTGTTCTTGAGAGGAGCATGAGAAGGCACAAAGCCTTCTGCAGCTGTGCTCAGAAAATAATTCATAAAGTTAATCATTGACATTTGTTCAAGGACTTTTATTAAAGAGTGTTCCAGGATGAGCACATAGGCCGTAGCTTGAGGCCATGGAAGGGATTGCTATCTGAAGCCTATTTGTGAGGAAAATGTTTATGGTAAAGGAGTTTACTGAATTTAGGGCTTAGAAATAATTAAAATAGAAGTTAAAGATTTAAGCAATGTTGTAAAGTTAGCATATTTTACTATAGCTTATAGAAGTTAGGAATTTTTAGAGATGCTATAGCTAGAAGCCTTTTTAAGAGATAGTGAGCTCAGCATGTTAGGGGCAAACAGGATTTAGGAAGATAAGTAGTAAACTGAGGAACGTACCATGAGTTACAATGTAATCACAAGTTAACTATAGGACACGTTAGAGGAGGTAGATAATAGATGATAAGGCTGATTCCGAGGGAATCCCTGAAGCAGGAACTCTGAAGAGCAACAATGATTTATGGAGATGATAAATTTGGGAGAGGGGGAACTGAAAATGTCAAACCTCTGGCCTAATGTTTTTGTAAAAGAATAAAAGAGAATCTTAAACTTGAAATAAACAGGCAGTCCATAGAAAACTGAGAGGCTGTCTCATTGGCCGACACCGTCATCTCTTCAGGTTGAATCCTTGGCTGCTGGATCAGCACTTGGGCAAGTGGCGCTCAGGACAGGGGACACTGAAGAGGAAGTAATCTGGGAACCTGTGGGTGGCTGGCACCCCTCTGCAGTTTAGGCAGGGTGAGGAGGGTACAGAATCAGTAAGAACATTCTCTACAAGAATGGGTTTCTCTGCATCTAAGAATAGACAAATGTTTATTGAATATTACTTCACATGTTAGCCCATAGAGGCTTTAAAGTAAGCACAGGAAGACTGTCTAAATTTCTACGTTTGTTTTATACTTTGCATGGGCCAGAAAAGGTTCCTGTAGATGCTTTTGCTCTGTGGGATATGATTAGAAATGTCCTGGACCCCGTCATGAGGCTGTTAGATAGCCTATGGGGGAGGCTATAGCGGTGGATGGTGGTGGGTCTCCACCTTCTGCGCAGATCATGTTTTCTGCCATTGACAAAGAAAAGGAGGGAGACTGTGCTCTACCTCCCGAGGAAGGAGAGAGCTTACAGGACGCTGCGGCTGGGCGCCCTGGCGAGCCCCCTCCCACTCTACACAAACCTTTAAAAATTTATCCACCACTTTCTGATTTAAGGCGACCACCACCAGCTCCGCTTGCGCCTCCCAGGGCCCAGGAGTTCCCCACTTTGCCTCCAAAGCCTCCCAGAGCATGGCGTAAGGCTGAGAAAGATAAAGAGTTTTTTTTAAACAAAGGAGCTTTTAAAGCAGACGCATGCATAATATACAGAGCCTGCTCCCCGGAGAAAACCCCCTCAGGGGGGCCTCACCCAGGCTAAAAACAAAAGAGAGATTAATCCTAATGTAAATGATTCTACAAATAAAAAAAGTTTCTCTTGTGGCCAAATGGGGCATTTTTGCCGGCAGTGTCCTGCCCAGCAGGGACAACAAGCCTGCCAATCAACCCCAGGCAGCGCAGGACTGGACCTCAGTTCCAGGGTTACTCTGATTCCAAAGGGAGTGGCTGGCCCCTACCTGAGGGCATTGTAGGACCTGTGCTGGGGCGCAGCTCGCTTTCCCTTCAAGGAATTTTGGTGGTGCCTGGTGTAGTAGATTCTGATTATACTGGGGAAATTAAAGTTTTGATCTCGCTGCCTACCAAAACTGTGCAAATAAAGGTCAAAGATTAGCACAGCTTTTGCTTTTACCTTATTATCAGACAGGAAAAACCTTAACTTCTCAAGCTAGGGGCCCCAGAGGATTTGGATCTAGTGATCTAGCTTTTTGGCTGCAGGAAATTACAGCTTCTAGGCCTTTAAAAGATCTTTTCATTCAAGGAAATAAAATGTCAGGGCTGTTAGATACTGGAGCAGACGTCTCTTGCATTGCTGGAAAAGATTGGCCCTCATCCTGGCCAGCCCGCTTGACCAGTACCGGCCGGGTAGGAGTAGGGTCAGTGCCCTCGGTTGCTAACAGCTCACAGATTTTGACACGGTCAGATGAGAAGGGGGCGCAAGGCACTTTTTGCCCATATGTGGTTCCTTCACTACCTTTTTCTTTATGGGGGAGAGACATATTATCTCAGATGGGAATGCTTTTATATAGCCCAGTTGAAAAGGTTACAATCCTGATAAGGGGCTTGGTAAAGATCAGCAGGGAATTGTTTCGCCATTAGAGGTGGTTCCCAACAAGAACAGAGAAGGTCTGGGATATTCAAATTTATCCTAGAGGCTGTTGCTCTCGCTGCCACCCCTATTACCTGGAAATCTGATGATCTGGTATGGGTGGAACAATGGCCTTTAACAGCTGAAAAGTTACAGGCAGCTGAGGATTTAGTTATGGAACAACTGGCAGCCGGCCATATAGAGCCTTCTAATAGCCCCTGGAATACTCCCATTTTTGTTATTAAGAAAAAATCAGGAAAATGGAGATTGTTACAAGATTTGAGAGCTATAAACGCAACTATGGAAGACGCGGGGCCTCCAGCCGGGCCTCCCTCCCCAGTGAACGAGCGTGCTGGGTCTTGGACTTAGGTGCTCAGGTTTATGGCGAATGAAAGACGATTCTCATCTATTAAGTTGTACTTTTTTTTAATTTCAGTCAACAAGAGAAACTGCCCTGAAAGGGTGTTTTCTCTTGTACCAGGATGGGGGTGGGCGGGGGTGGGGGTGGGGCCACATTCCTAGAAAACTCTCAGGGATGGAGGAGGCAAGGATTGGCCTCTGCAGGAATCAGCTTTATTTTTATGCATTTCGGGGTCATCTCCCAAAAGAGTCCTCTCGTCCACCCCAGTGCCTTTTGTCTCTAACTCACAGTGGCATTTAACGGGTGGATTCAGCATCTCCGGGAGAAACTTCTCCACATTTTCTCATTTACAGAAAACTGTTTACTCACAATTCCTGGGCCTCTCCCATACACAGGAGGTTACAAGTTCTTAAACTGTTATTTGTATTTCTTCTATTAAAGCTCTTTATTACAAAAGAAGGGGGAGGGGAGAGGGAAATCGGCCCCTTCCAGCCTCTGGGACAGGAAATCCCTCTAGGCCCTAGCCTTCCTCCCACCCACCCGGTGTAACCTGACACTCACTGGTTCCTCACGCCTCCTAGGACCAGCCCATCCCCAATACTCCAAAAGCCAGGAAACGGAAATTCAGAGAAATCGAAACTCCTGAGTAAAAAAAGGGGACCCGGAGTGTGTTCTGGCATCTAGACCGCAGTTCCTCTGTCCCCACCATGAACCGCACATCCCAGCCCTTGTTCACTGGGGCCCACGGGGCGGTGCCCCCAGCCTATGAGGTGCTTAAGGAGGAGCACGAGGTGGCCGTGCTGGGGGCGCCCCAGAGCCAGGCGCCCCTGACGACCACGGTGATCAACATCCGCAGCGACACCGCCGTGCCCGACCACATCGTGTGGTCCCTGTTCAACACCATCTTCATGAACTGGTGCTGCCTGGGCTTCGTGGCATTCGCCTACTCTGTGAAGGTGGGTGGGCACCCGGGGCGTCTCCACGGAAGTGTCTGGGAGCCTGGAGAGGCCCTGCCCAGACGGCACGTGGGGTTGGGAGCCCCCGTGTGTGTTGTTCTGCTGCATGGTGTGTGTGTGTGTCTGTGTGTGTGTGTGTGTGTGTGTGTGTACACGTGCAGGTCATGATGAGGCTGCAGGGGGTGCGTGGGGATGACCAGGGTCAGCCTTTTGTCCCCTGGTGGGTGAGGGGCCAGTGAGGCGGCCAGAGAAAGGATGGGAGAGCCCTGGGCCTCCTGGAGAGGCTGACTGTCTGCGGGAAAGCAGATGGAGACCCCAGGAGGGGAGGAGCGCTCACCGGCCACTGTCGCGCTCAGACTCCAGGGGACAGGCGGGCGTGGGTCCCCGCTGGGAAGAACGGGGCAGTGGGGACCAGCGGGGGAGGGCCTGAGCCACAGGCCCGGCGGTCACCTGGACCCGCACCACCTCTCCTCCTGCAGTCTAGGGACCGGAAGATGGTCGGCGACATCACTGGGGCCCAGAGCTACGCCTCCACCGCCAAATGCCTGAACATCTGCTCCCTGGTCCTGGGCATCCTTCTGACTGTCGTCTTCATCGTCCTCGTGTCCACCGGCTCCCTGATGATCGTTCAGGCAGTCTCGGAGCTCATGCAGAACTACGGAGGCCACTAGGCCTGCCCACAGCCCGAGGCAGTCGCCCCTTTCCCCGCAGCCTATCCAGGCACCTGCCCCCGTGAAATAAAAGGAGGGTTTGTGTGTGAGGGCGCTGTGGTTTGACCTGGGGAGGGGGCCCTCGAGAGTCCAGCCTGGACGTGAGCCCGAGCCCACCTCCTCCCACCCCGCACTGTCCCACACGCTGACGCTGGTCAGTGCGGGCTCTCCTGGCGCCCAGCTCCCTCACACCCTGCGGCACGTCCCTCTCGTCACTGTCCTTCACACGGCCCCGCAGGCCCCTCTGCCGGAAAGGCAACAGGAGCGCAGCGTCCACCACGGCAGAGAGAGCCCCGTGCTGCTCAGCTAGAGGAGAGGCCCCTGCCCTGCCCCGCCCTCGACATCAGCCCCATCCCTGCTTCTGCCGTGGCCTCCAGACACGGGGGCACTCGAGGGGCAGGGCAGACCCGCCCACTGCCAGCTGGGCTGGGGCGTGTGGAGGGGCAGCGGAGCCACCCCCTCGTCCCCTGACTCCTCATGTGGGTGCCCCCTACCCCCAATCTGTCCCTACGCCAGCCCCCTGACTTGGAGAGGCTGCGGGGAGGCTGGGATCCCAGGGTGGGCCAGGAGGGAGCCCCTCTCCCTGTGGGTCTGACACCCGTGAGCGGGGAGGGGCAGCACCAAGGAAGGGAGTCCTGGAGGAGGGACGGCTGGCAGGCACATCCCTCGGGGTCGAGAAGGACTGCCTCCAGGGTGGGAAGAGCCAGTAGCCCGCAAAGCCCTGGAGTCGGCAGGGGCGCTGTCCAGCGCGCAGATCCCACTGGGTGGGCTGGGGAGGCAGAATCTTCCCGCACCAGCAGCGACAGGAAGGGAGCCAGGGGCGAGGCCAGGGGCACACCAGCCCGCCTGCCCACCCCCACCCGGGACTCATCTGCCCTGCTCTGCCCTCCCCCAGCTGGGACCACACCCGGTGTCTTGAGGAGCCGTGCCTTCTGAATCCCTCGAGGCCCAGTCCAGGCAAAGCAGAGGCAGAGCCTTCTCCCCACGGGCTCCTGCCCCGCTGCCGACCCCCACGTCACCCTGGCCCAGGGCTCCCGCCTCCCGCTCTGTCCTCCGCTCCCCCAACTCAGCCCAGCCCAGGTCACCCACAGCTGACAGGGGACACGGGACCGTCCGCTGGGAACCAGGCCGGGCCGTGGCTCCGAGGACCACAGCTGCTCACGGCCCGGCCGTCAGCACCCGGGGCCGTCGAGGGAAGGGCCCTCGGTTTCCTCTGCCTGATGCCTCGGGCCTCCTGTGATTTTCAGAAGGTCCGGGACCCGGGCCTTTGCGGCCTGCACGGGGGCTCCCACCTAGCAGGACCCTCACCGCAAATCGGTGAAGCTCAGGCAGGCTACACTCAGTGCCACCAGCCCTGGCGACTGCTGCCCGCCTGAGAGAATGTGGGGACCCCCTAGGGCCTGCCGGGGTTGGGGGTTCACAGGCCAGGGGTCAGGGTCACACATCTGTCCCCCCGTCCCTGCCTGGGAGACAGTCCTTCCTGGACTCAGAGAGGCAGTCTGCCAGCCTCTCCTTCCGCAGGACTCAGTGTCCCTGAGGCTGAGCCCTCCTGCTCTCATGTGGGACCCAAGAGAGAGTGGGCAACCTCATCTGAGCCACCGTCCTCCAGGGAGGATCCAAGTAGGGCCCAGTGGGGATGGGGCGTCCATCTCCTCTGAGTGCCAGGAGGAGGGGAACCCACTGTGAAGAGCTGCTGACTTCAGTGAGAGCTGGACAGGACTGGCCCTGGGCCCTGAGTGAGCCCAGGAGAGCCTGGGTCCCCAAAGGGCGTGTGGACGGGGTCACTTGCCAGCGCAGCCTGTGGCTGCCGGGACTCCTCCAGCCTCTCGGGGTGACACCCCAGACACCCTGTGCAGGGCACAGTGGCTCAGCAGCTGGGGTGCGGCCCCCCACCCACTCCCCCTGGGGCGTCAGAGACAGGAATACCTGCCCGGGTGTCTCTTCGCATTGGGCTAGGAGCGGCCCCATCTCCCCGTCTGCATCCCAGGCTCACAACAATGTCCCAGGTCCCCAGTGTCTGCGAGACTCTTCCACCCAGCAGGGCCCGCTGGTTTTGAGGGGACGAAGGGGTCTTTCCTCTGGGGGTTCCTGTTGACCGCGGTGGGGTCACCAGCTCTGTTCTGGCCCTCTCAGTCAGCCCCCAGCTGACTGCTCTGGGCTCCCCAGAGGCCGCCAGGGTCATAGCAGTGTCCCCTCCGCAGGAGACATCACAGCAGCTTCACAGACAAGGGTGCTTTATTGATTCAGTGGTTGACAATCTGTGTCTATAAACTGCTGCCTATGGCTTGGGGGCGCGGCAGGCTCATGCCTCGGGGGCAAAGCCACCAAGGAAGGTGGAGGCCCTGGACCGCCTCCATGGACAGCGGCTAGTGGCCTCCATGTCTACTGATCCGCAAAGCCGTCTCGTAGGCTGCCATGTAGACAAAAATGAGAAGAACGATCGATCCAATGGTCAGAAAGATGCCCAGGACCAGGGCCCAGATGTTCAGGCACTTGGCGGTAGAGGCGTAGCTCTGGGCCCCAGTGATGTCGCCGACCATCTTCCGGTCCCTAGACTGGAGGAGGAGAGGTGGTGAGGGTCCAGGTGACCGCCGGGCGCTGTGGCTCAGGCCCTCCCCTGCTGCTCCCAGTCACCCGATGGCCCGTTCCCTGGAGTCTGGACAGGACAGTGGCCGGTGATACCCTCCCCTCTTGGGGCCTCTGTCTGCGTCCTCACAGAGAGTCAGCCTCTCCAGGAGCCCCAGGGCTCAGCCTCCCTTCCTCTCAGGCCCCTTCACCGGCCACTCACACACCAGGGGTCAGGGTCCTTGCAGCACCTTCCTCGTTTCCAGACCAGACTCGTGTTCTGAAGCTGAGTGTGAAGGCTGCGCCTTCCCTGATGAGGCTGGGAAGGACTCCGTCTTGGGGTGCGAGAGACACAGACCCCCAGCTCCACCCCATGTAACCCAGGCAGCCTCGCCATGAGTCTCCCTGGGAACCATCCCCCAGGCCACACTCTCACACACACACAACACACACACGAAAGAGCGTGCACACAGACCCGTACACACGGGGGCTCCCCACGCACGTGCCGTCTGGGCAGGGCCTCTCCAGGCTCACACACACTTTCGTGGAGACGCCCCGGGTGCCCACCCACCTTCACAGAGTAGGCGAATGCCACGAAGCCCAGGCAGCACCAGTTCAGGAAGATGGTGTTGAACAGGGACCAGACGATGTGGTCGGGTACGGCGGTGTCGCTGCGGATGTTGATCACCGTGGTCGTCAGGGGCGCCTGGCTCTGGGGCGCCCCCAGCACAGCCACCTCGTGCTCCTCCTTGATCATCTCTGGCGCAGAGGGAACCAAGCACTGAAGCTGAGGAGCAGGATCGAGACGTGTGTTCCCCAAGGCAGAGCCGGCGCAGATGTGGTCCGGATGTAGGCAGGAGCACCGGGGCTGGGGGCTGGGCCTGCCCAGTAGTTTCGTTTCTTGAATGTTTTGCCGGAGGTGGGAGGAACTGCTGCGCATCTTGTTACACCAGGGTCAGAGGAAATGAGCTGGTGGAGGGGGCTTCAGGCCCAGCCCCAGCCATCTCGCTTCCCATATAGCGCTGAGTTCCGGCTCTGGGACCCTTCCCCAGCCTGGGGGTCTCAGGCTCAAGCCTGCTGCAGCGCCCACTGTCCCCACTCGAGGCCCCTGCCAGGCCCCACTCAGCCTCACCCCCAGGCCCAGAGGAGCCCCGCCCCCCACTGCCAGCCCCCCAGCCACACAGGCCTCCCCTCTGAGGGGCACTGGCCCCCCAGTCCTGAGTCTCCGCTCCAGGCGGGGTTTGGGTCCTTCCCGGTTGCAGGTCAGCACCCAGCAGCCCGTGTGGCCTGCCCTGAGGAGCCTCCTGCAGTCCCCCAAGGGCTGGAGGAGTGGGACCAGGCCGGCTGTGCCGAGGCAGGACGCCTGCTGGGCGTCTGGCAGCCGCTGGGAGCCCTGGGCCTGCGTGTCTGTGCAGCCTGGCCTTCCTGCCTCCCCCGTCCCCCCCTCATTTCTCATGGGACCTGGGGTGGCTCCAGGGGGAGCGGGTGTGCTGGCAGGACGGCTCTGGGCTTGGGGCTGTGCCCCCTCCTCAGGGACAGGGCGGGTCGGCTCTGTGGCCAGGCCTCTGCTCTCTTCAGACCGCAGGGCCACGTGCTCTCCTGTCTCTGTCCTCACCTGTGCGTGAGGCTGTGGGAGGTGATGGCCAGGCCCGGATCTTCCTGTTAGGAGCAAGGCCATCCCACTGGTTGGGTCCCGCTGGGGCAAGGCTCCCAGGCCAGCCTCCGGTGCCCCCGGCCAGGCTGACAGGCTGCCATGGCAGCTGCGCCTGGACTCCTAGGTGGGCTTAGTCCACTGCGTCCTGAGTCTCCTCCAGGTCCACCTGGGATTTGGGCAGGTTGGAGAGCGGAATGGAAGTGTTGTGGGGGTGGCACCCCTTCACCCCCAGGCCCTGAGGTGGTCAATGTCCGCTCCTCTCCCAGGATGGGATGTTGGTTTAGGTTTCCTCCCTGCTGGGGTGGGCGCTGGGGAGCCATTCCAGAGTCCCCCTGCAGCCACCCCATCTCTGAGGCTCTTACCCAGAAGCCACTGAGCGCATGAGGGGCCTGGCAGCACCAGCTGCTTCCGCTCCTCTTCTCCCAGGGCTGGGTGCCCACGGGGGCTGGCCCCACTCCGAGTGTGACTAGGGCCCACGCGCCCCTCGGGAAAGGGCACCTGGTGATGTTCAGAGATACTGACCTGGGCCCTGAGCCCACTTCCTGAGATGTTGGGAATCCCGAGTCCTGGACTCTGTTACCCAGGACCCACCTATTCCCCACCCTCCCCCACCCCAGGGCAGTCTGGGGGATGTGCCCGCAAGCTCCCCTGTCCAGGGCCCTGCTCTCAGTCAGCCACGGGATCGAGTCTGAAGACCAGTTCACAACAGGGGCCGTGGGGTCAGCAGGTGCCGAGGTTTTGCCCCCAGTCCTCGTCGGCCGTCCCGCCTCCGGGGCTGGTGGGCTCTGCTCTCCGTCCTCCATTGTGCCCTGAGGGACACACCTGTGAATGTCTCCAGAACTCTCTGCTGTGGGTCCTGGGGAGGTCACAGTCCTGCCACCCCATCTCTGGTCTGCCCACTTGCCCACATCCGCAGCACAGTCCTGGGGCAGGACAGGTGGCTGCCCCAGCCTCCGCCCTGGCTCAGGTGTTTGGTGGGTTTTCCGGTTTATGCACTCTGTCCTGGGGGTCACAGTAGAAGGCAGGACACTGCAGATGCCCAGTCACCCGGGGGGCTCCAGGAAATGTGGGACCGAGCGGCCCCCCGGGAGGGGCCGTGGCAGAGCGTGACCAAGAGTTCCATGTGACTGGGAGCCTGTCCTTCCCGAGCTCTGCTGACCTCCTTTCTGCAGTGCACAGCCCGGGGTTGGGTTGTGCATGAGTCCCACTCCGTGAAGGGGGTCTGGGCTGGCCTCCAGTCACTTCCTGCCTCCAGAGTCCTTCCCAGACCCAGAGAAGCAGGTGGTCCAGCCCCGCCTCCAGGACACACCCTCCCTGGAGCTGCCCGCCTCTGCTCACCCCCCTGGGGCCCCCACAACCTGCCCAGAGACCTCCACCCCCAGCCACTTCTGAGGGGTGGGGGATGTAGGGTGAAGTGAGGGAGGGCTGGGGATCACAGCGGGGAGCGGGGACGGACATCAGTGTGGGGGGGCTTCCACCACCGCAGCCCGGCTCGTGAGCAGCCCGGCTCGTGAACGGCTCTGCCCTGGGCTGTCCAAGCGCCCACACCTCCAGGGCCTTGAGAGGACGGGAAGGGGCTGCCTCCCTCGTCGGGGGCTGACCTTTCCCAGAGCGCGTGGTGCCAAGGTGGCTGCTCCTCACTCTAGCTGCCCTGTCCTGCCTCAGGCCACTGCTCTCCCAGCACCCTCCGGAGGAGCCGGGACAGGCTGGAGAAGGCAGTAGCAGGATGCAGCAGGCTGGACCTTCCCGGCAGCTGGGAGGGAGACGGGCCCCCAGACACTAAAAGCAGTCCCTCCCTAGAGAGCCTGGGCTGCCGCAGTCACCCTAGCCCAGCTGCTCCCTGCCAACCGACTGCCTGATCCCGAGGGTCAAGGGTGTTCTGGACACAGAGTGCCCTTGGATCAGGGTCAGACCTTGGGAAAGGAGGGACCCCTATCCTGGGACCCTGCTTCAGCTGTTGCTCCCGGCTGGAAGCCAGAAACCGGCAAAACCAGAGCAGCACGGGCAGGGCGGGGAGGGCGCTGAGCCACAGAGGCAGGCTGGGGAGTCAGTGCACTTCACTGAATTCACCGGCCTTCAGCTGGGTCTCTGTAAACTGCGGCAGGAAGGGGCGGGGCGGGGGGGGGGGCAGGGCCGCCGCCACTGGGGCGGAGCCTGCTGCGGCCGCCCAGGACCCGGTGTCGGCCTCGAACAGCTACTGCAGCCTCCTTGCTGTGTGAAACCCTAACACGTAGACTGAACCTTGGCCCTGACCCAGTGCCAAAAACAGTGATGAACGTGATGGTCAGAAGGAGGCCCAGGACCAGGGCCCAGACGTTCAGGCACTTGGCGGTGGAGGCGTGGCTCTGGGCCCCAGTGATGTCGCCGACCATCTTCTGGTCCTTAGACTGGAGGAGCAGAGGTGGTGAGGGTCCAGGTGACCGCCGGGCCTGTGACTCGGGCCCTCCCCTGCTGGTCCCCCAGTGCCCGTTCACCCAACGGGGACTCTCCCCTGCCCGTTCCCCAAGTCTGAGCAGGCCAGTGCCCACGGATGCCGCTCCCCTCCCGGGGCCTCCATCTGCGTCCCCGCAGACTGTCAGCCTCTCCAGGAGCCCCAGGGCTCCCCCTCCCTTCCTCTCAGGCCCCTTCACCGGCCCCTCATCCCACCAGGGGATAAGAGGTTGATCCTGGTCATTCCCATGAACCTCCTGCAGCCTCATCATGACCGGCACATTGGTATACACACACACACACACACACACACACAGAACAATACATACAGGAGCTCCCCAACCCATGTGCCATCTGGGCAGGGCCCTCTCCAGGCTCACACACACTTTCTTGGAGATGCCCCCAGGTGCCCACCCACCTCCACGGAGTAGTCGAATGCCACGAAGCCCAGACAGCAGATGTTCATGAACAGGGTGTTGAACAGGGACCAGACGATGTGATCACGTCCAGGGTTCTCAGTCTGGATGTTGATCACTGCGTTCTTCATGGGAGCCGAGCCTGCAGGTCCCCCCATCACAGCCACCTCCTGCTCCCCTGAGAACATGTCTTAGGGTGGTGGCCGCAGGGGTGGACACCAGTGAGGAGGACTAAGAGCTGGAGTCATGAGGCCGAGCTTTGACCACTTTGGGAGTGAGCCGGATGCTGGAGGGTGGTCCTTCGTGGGGCCCAAACCCTACCTCATGTCAGTTTTGCTTCCTCAGAAGCTTCAATTTCTTGTTGCTTTGTAAATGCATGAATTGGCCTGACACTGGGAAGGTAAACAAATCATGGAGAAGTTACACACAGGCAGGGTGGGATGGTCGCAATCCAAGAGCTGGCTTTCTGCCCCAGGCACTCAAGTCAGGACCTATTTAGGGTGTGGTCCCAGGACGTTCCCCAGCCAGGGGGTCTCAGGCCCAAGCCTGCTGCCGCGCCCACAGTCCCCACTCGGGCCCCTGCCAGGCCCCACTCAGCCTCACCCCCGGGCCCAGAGGATCCCCGCCCCCACTGCCAGCCCCCCAGCCGCACAGGCCTCCCCTCTGAGGGGCACTGGCCCCCCAGTTCTGAGTCCCCGTTCCAGGCAGGGTTTGGGTCCTTCCTGGTTGCAGGTCAGCACCCAGCAGCCCGTGTGGCCTGCCCTGAAGGAGCCTCCCACGGTCCCCCAAGGGTTGGATTCAGTTCAGTTCAGTTCAGTCAGTCAGTCGTGTCCGACTCTTTGTGACCCCATGGACTGCAGCACGCCAGGCTTCCCTGTCCATCACCAACTCCTGGAGCTTGCTCAAACTCAGGTCCATCGAGTCAGTGATGCTATCCAACCATCTCATCCTCTGTCATCCCCTTCTCCTCCTGCCCTCAATCTTTCCCAACATCAGAGTCTTTTCAAACAAGTCAATTCTTCGCATCAGGTGGCCAAAGTATTGGAGTTTCAGCTTCAACATCAGTCCTTCCAATGAATATTCAGAATTGATTTTCTTTAGGATGGACTGGTTGGATCTCCTTGCAGTCCAAGGGACTCTCAAGAGTCTTCTCCAACACCACACTTCAAAAGCACTAGTTCTTCGGTGCTCAGCTTTCTTTATAGTCCAACTGTCACATCCATACATGACTACTGGAAAACCATAGCTGTGACCAAATGGACTTTTGTTGGCAAAGTAATGTCTCTGCTTTTTAATATGCTGTCTAGGTTGAACATAGCTTTTCTTCCAAGGAGCAAGCATCTTTTAGTTTCATGGCTGCAGTCACCATCTGCCATCTGCAGTGATTTTGGAGCCAAAAAAAAAAAATAAAGTCTGTCACTGTTTCCATTGTTTCCCCATCTATTTGTCATGAAGTGATGGACCCAGATTCCATGATCTTAGTTTTCTGAATGTTGAGCTTTAAGCCAACTTTTTTCACTCTCCTCTTTCAGTTTATTCAAGAGGCTCTTAAGTTATTCTTTACTTTCTGCCATAAGGGTGACAACATCTGCATATCTGAGGTTATTGCTGTTTCTCCTGGCAATCTTGATGCCAGCTTGTGCTTCTTCCAGCCCTCCATTTTGCACGATGTGCTCTGCATATAAGTTAAATGAGCAGGGTGAAAATATGCAGCCTTGACACTCCTTTCCCAGTCTGGAACCAGTCCATTGATCCATGTCCAGTTTCAACTGTTGCTTCTTGACCTGCATACAGATTTCTCAGGAGGCAGGTCAGGTGGTCTGGTATTCCCATCTCTTGAAGAATTTTCCACAGTTTGTTGTGATCCACCCACTAAAAGGCTTTGGCGTAGTCAATAAAGCAGAAGTAGATATTTTTCTGGAACTCTCTTGCTTTTTCTATGATCCAATGGATGTTGGCAATTTGATCTCTGGTTCCTCTGCCTTTTCTAAATCCAGCTTGAACATCTGAAGTTCTTGGTTATGTACTGTTGAAGCCTGGCTTGGAGAATTTTTTTGAGGATTACTTTGCTAGCATGTGAGATGAGTGCAATTGTACAATAGTTTGAATATTCTTTGGCATTGCCTTTCTTTGGGATTGGAATGAAAACTGCCCTTTTCCAGTCCTGTGGCCACTTCTGAGTTTTCCAAATTTGCTGGCATATTTAGTGAAGCACCTTCACAGCATCATCTTTTAGGATTTGGAATAGCTCAACTGGAATTCCATCACCTCCACTAGCTTTGTTCGTAGTGATGCTTTCTAAGGCCCACTTGACTTCACATTCCAGGATGTCTGGCTCTAGGTGAGTGATCGTATCATCCTGGTTATCAGGTTAACACAGTATAAAACAGATTTCTGAACATGTCTAAGGTGTATAAACATAGCTCCTCCTTTTGTGAAACCCAGCCTCTGAAATTTCATGAATTAGCATTCTAAGGAAAAGCAAGTCTCTACAGGGTCTCTTACTGGCCAAAACAGAGTAGCCAATAAATGGAGCTTTGCCTCACAGAGAAATCAGAAGCACACAACATCGGCCTTGGCCACAAGCAGCCTGACACACTGTCCTTTAGGAACTACCCTCTCCTGAAGGTATGAGGTCCAGCCCCTCAGGCTGCTACAGGCAGGAAGTACCTTTTCTTTCTTTCTAATAGTTACTTATTCATTTCCCTGCGTGGGGTCGTACTTGGGGCAGGCCCACGCAGCAGTCGCCTGGCGTGGGTCTAGCTGCCCCTGAGGCATGTGGGGTCCTAATTCCCCGAGCGAGGATTGAACCTGCCTCTCCTGCATATGAAGGCATTTTCTGAACCACTGGGCCACCAGGGGTGTCCCCACGAAGCACCTTTGCACGTCGCAGTTGCCACGCGGCCAGAGCGGCCCTGAAGTCAGGGCTCATGGCCCAGCTGCCTGGGGACTGCCCAGACGGGGCCGCCGGAGCGAGTTCCGCTTTCGGGGAGGCTCTGCTTGCCTCCCACGCTGGCGGCAGTGGGCAGGCCCGGAGCGGCTGGAGGCGCCTCCTCTCCCCTCTGCGAGCCCGCTGCCCGCATGCCCACCGCCCCGCTTCCAAGTCCCGCAGCACTCGGGACACGGGCGTAGGTGTGGGTCACTCGCGAGCACCACGTGGACTCCCCACATCCCTGTGGCCTTCAGGAAGCCCACGGTGGGCCCTTACCCCGGCCCAGGGGTTCCTGGCCCCTGGGTGAGAGGGACCTACCGCCCACGGCCGCCCGCCCACGTCTAGTGGCAGCAGGAACAGAGCTTGCTGGGCCGGCACTGGGATCAGAGTCACTTGTCACCTCGGCACTGTCCAGCTCACACTGACCAGCGTGGGGAAGCCCTGGAACTGTGGCCTCGGGCCAGGAGAGAGCAACAAAACCGTGTTCCCAGCAGCTGGAAAGACCAACCCAGTGAAGTCGTGTGCTCTGAAAGTTGTGCATCAGCCTGACCGAGGCGCAGGGCCCAGAGGTTTCGTCAGAGGTTATCCCGGGGGTCTGGGGGTGTTTCTGGATGAGCCTCGCTTTGAAAGGTGGGCTGAGTGAAGCAGACCCCTCCCCGGCGTAGGGGGCCTGTGCAGCCCCTCAGAGGGCCTAGTAGAAAGTACAGCAGAGAGACCCGCCTTCCGTGGGCCTGGGCCTGGCTACCCCCCCCCACCCCAGCCCTCCAGAGCAGAACTTTTATCTGGAGAACGCTGCCTGATGAGGGGATAGAGGGGCACCCGGCTCCCTGCCATGTTAGGAAGGTGGGCCCGAAACCTGAAGCCTTCTACCCCTGGGACCAGGGGTTGGTCAGAAATACCCACCGCGTGCTGTTTGCTGCTCTGCGTGTTCTGGCCCCTGAGTTCAGAGAAGAGGGCTGGTGGTGAGATCAGATGAAAAGAAACACAGCAAGTCCAGGGAGGCGGGGTGGGAAGAGCAACAGCACCTCAACCCCGCAGTGAAGCGCGGCGCGGCAGGCGCTCCAGGGTGGCGCCGCTTGCCCACCTCAGCCTGGCACGTCAGATGCCAGGGGCGGTGGGGGCGGTGGGGGCAGTGGGCGTGCAGAGCAGAGGCTGAAAAAGTGAAGAAGAGCAGAAACGAGCACTTGGGGAGAGGAGCGCCAGGTGTGACTGGCACCTGAACTGAGTGAACTTGAAGTTTTAGGAGCTGACGCGTATATGAAAGCGTTCTCCTGGCCCCTAGAAGCATCCGCCTGGAGCCAAAAACTCTGTGCCGGCTCCAGACCTACAATAACCCTGGGGCCCTGGCTCTCTGTGGGGAGAAGGGGCTGGGAAAGCCTTGGGGTCTCCCAGGGCCGTGAGAGCAGCAAGTGGCCGCGCCCTCCAGGCTTGCCGAGGAATGCGTGCGCCCAGGCCGGCTCCTCAGCACGGCTGCCGGGGCCTGCAGAACCACGCCCGCCTCTGCTCCCCGGTCTGGGCCGCTACTGTGGGCCTCAGGGGTCCCTTGTTTTAGCCACTTGACGCAAGGCCTCTCGAGGCCTCCTTTGCCTCACTTTCAGTCTTCATGGGGCTGGAGGAGGCTTTGAGATAGCCCCCCAGGGGACACAGGAAGGAGCACCCGAAGGTCTTCTTGGCCAGGTGTGAAGGTGGGGCTCCATTCTGCCCGGTCCCAGTGCAGCCAGGCTGAGTCCCCAGTGCCCTTCTTCTGCCTCCAGCCTGCAGGCCCCCTTCCCTGGTCCCTGCCTGCCTGAGGGAGGCAAAACCCCGGGCCCCTTCCTGGGGTGCAGTCAGATCAGGACACAGGGACTTGGGGCTGTCCTCGCCACAGCCTAACCCAAGTGTCCTGAGCGATGCACCCTTCCTGGCGGTCAGCTGGGGCCCCAGCTCATCTCCTTCCCACAGGAGACCCTGGCCTTGCCTTCATGTTTTCCCAGGCATTCTCCTGGTAGAATTTTGATGACCTTAGGAAAACAGCTGCTGACAAACCCACCGCTCCCAGCGTTTGCTGGCGCCTTGTCTGCTATCTGGGCTGTTAGGTGCGTATACTTTTAACCTTTTCTTGCTGTGAAATTTCACAAATACACCAAAATGCGAGAAACATGAAAGTTCTGCCTCGCAAATGGCTAAGATGCCTGCGGAACTACCGATTCACAGGTCGGCCACTGCCACCGCCCCACGAGGGTCCCGTGCCAGCCCTGCGAAGCTCGCAACGCTCTGGGCCTTTATGCTGTGCACATGCTTGCCCTCGATGCGACGTTTGACCCCTAAGTGGAGGTTAAACTGAGCCTAATTCAGTGCAGATTGAACCTGAACACGAATTTGCCTATTTTGAATTCATGGGTCAGAGGAGCCTGGAAGCTTACCATTCCAGGATTCACCAGAGTCGGACACGACTTAGCGACTAGAAACAGCAAAACAGCAAAAAAAGTGAAAGGGCGCTGTCCTCTCTGCGTCTTTCGTCCTTCTCAGCATCGCGCTCTGAGCCTTGCCTTGGCTGTAGCTGCGCTTCATTTATCCTGGCCAGTGTCGTGTCCTCGGCGTGACCATTCCACACCTTGTCTGTCCAAGGGCAGAGCCGCCTGCCGTTGGTGGCGACAACGGACGATGCTTCTGTCGAGAGTCCGCCTGACACCAAGGGCAGCTGCTCTGGGGGTTGTGTAACGCTGTCTCTTTCCTGTTTCATTTATCTATTCCCACAATAAAGTTGCATAATGAGCAGCCACAAAACCTCAGTGGTATATACCAACGCTACTGCTAAGTCGCTTCAGTCGTGTCCGACTCTGTGCGACCCCAGAGACGGCAGCCCACCAGGCTCCCCCGTCCCTGGGACTCTCCAGGCAAGAACACTGGAGTGGGTTGCCATTTCCTTCTCCAAAGGTATATACCAATAAGTGTTTGCTTTTGCCCAAGACCTGGACCAGCCTCGGTTGGCCTTGGCAGAGCCCGTCATCATCTGCTGCCAGCTGCGTGTTGAGGGGACAATGTCAGCCCTTCTATGGGCACGCTCATCCTCCAGCATGTCAGGCGGGGCTTGTTCTTAGGGCTCAGAGAGAGGTGTGTGAGGGGCTCTACCGTGCGGTCTGGGGACTGGCCACGTCGCTCGCTGCACACTCATTAGACAGACATGTGTAGCAAGAGGTGCGAAAAGTGGCCAAAGTGGCTCCTCACCCAGGACCCTTGTTGGGGGCTGGGCTGGCTGGAGGCTTGGCTCCACTTCTGCAATCCACCCACCAGACAAGGCTGGCAACTTGCTACATGCTTGATGGCCATTGGCTGGAGGCAGAAATACAGCCAGTGTTTGTATGTGAACTTTGCTTCTGGCATCCCCACCAGACTCTCTTACTAATTCCAGAATATCTCTAGTTAGGCTAATGTTTGTTATTTTATGACTTCATCAAAAGTGTGGCTACTCCACCCCACTTTCCTGTTATTCGAGCGGGGGCTGCTTACAGTAATCACATCACTCTGAGACACTGAGGTGCCTCCCTGCCTGACGCCGGGACGGAGGGCCTGCCTCCCTCCTGATTATGCCATGGTTCCGTGCTCTGTGATTTCTCATTTTCTAACACATGACGATGTGATCGCTGCTGGTGCCACTACGACGGGCTGACGGACCACACGCAGATCTTGTGGCTTCTCACCGCTTCACACCCAGTCCATCCAAGTCCTTTCCCTTTGGTGTGGAGAGCTCCATTTGGTGGGGGCTTGCTGGTGGCCAAAGCCCCTCCATTTTTGTTTTCCAAAAAAATAGAAATCTTACCTCATTCTTGAAAAGTACTTTCACATGGTAAAGAATTTCAGGTCTGAGCTGAACACACAGGCCGTTAGCTTCTGCTTCTGCAGTTTCTGTGACGTCAGCCACGGTGGGGCTGCTGCTCCTTATCAGGAGCTCCGGACATCACCAGAGTGTGTGTGTCTATGTTTACACCTTTCATTTGCTACAGACTTACTCGCTGTGTAGAGGCGTGGACTCGTTTGTGTCTGTTCTGGCGGAGGCTTCTCCGGGCGCTTCGTCTGTGGGCTGGTCTCCCAGCAGCTTTAGGATGTTCTCACCCAGTGCGCTTTCAGATCCCGATTTCCTCCACTCTCCACTTCCTCTCCCCAGAGAAGGCGATGGCACCCCACTCCAGTGCTCTTGCCTGGAAAATCCATTGGACGGAGGAGCCTGGTGGGCTGCAGTCCATGGGGTCTCGAAGAGTCGGACACGACTGAGCAACTTCACTTTCACTTTTCATGCATTGGAGAAGGAAATGGCAACCCACTCCAGTGTTCTTGCCTGGAGAATCCCAGGGACGGGGAGCCCGGTGGGCTGCCGTCTCAGGGGTCGCACAGAGTCAGACACGACTGAAGCGACTTAGCGCAGCAGCAGCAGCAGCCACTTCCTCTCCTTCTTTCTGGACTTCCAATTAAACACAGATTAAAAGTTCTCACTGCCCTCTATCTCTCATTGCTGACTGTGGTTTCATCCACTGTCTGCAGGGTTTCTCTGCATCCGTCTTCTCAAAGTGAAGGTCCTGGGCAGCAGCGTCAGCCTCACCTGGAAGCAGAGTTTCCATGAGGTCCGAGACTCACTGCAGGGTCACTCCAGGTGTGCTCAGGTGTTATAAACTCCCCAGTGATTCTTATTTCCGTTACACTGACTTTCAGTTCTATGATTTCTAATTAGTTTCTTTTCAGTTCTGTAAAGTCACTTTTAACGGCTTACTATGCCTGCTAAAATATTTCTGTTTACCTCCAAGAGCTTAGTAAGCACAGCTGGTTCATTATCTGGAAATTCCAGTATTCAGAGTTCTGTGATGTTTTTCCTGCTGATCCTCAACCAAGTTTTCTCGTCTCTTTGGGTTCTGGGTCCACAGTTGGTCTCAGGCCTGAGAGGGTATCTCACCCCAGAGAGGACCCTGATGATTTTGGCAAGGAATCACCTAAACCCAGTTTCAGGGACTTCCCTGGCCGTCCAGTGGTTGGACTTTCCTTCCAATACACAGGGTGTGGGCTCCATCCCCGGTCAGGGAATTAAGATCCCCCATGCCTCAGGGCCAAAAAACAGAAGCGATATTGTAACAAATTCAATAAAGACTTTGAAAATGGTCCACATCAAAAGAAATAAAAATTTTAAAATAAATCCAATTTCAGAGACAGAGATTTCTCCATACTTCTGGGTCTTTTCCTAACTACATCCCTGTTGGATCTGTTTTTTAATTCGTGTAATAATTCTTCTGCTGGGACTCATTTCTGTCTCGTTTCTCACGTTTGTTATTTGCTCTCCTCTCCTGTTTCTTTCTTCATTTTTGCTGATTTTCATTTGCTGGATGTTTTTAAATTTATAACTTTCATAAGAAGTTTTTTCACTCACTCACCAGTGAGCGCTAAGCGCCTTCGTGGCCCACAGCTGTCGGGGTGGGGGACACGGACGCGCTGCTGCGTCTGCAGCCTGTCCGCTCCCAGCGCCGCCTTCGCTCTCTGGCGTCCCTTCTCGTGCCCTGTCACGCTGGCCTTGCCCAGAATTTTATGTGGGTCTTGTGTGGCTGCCCTTTTGCCCTTTGTTCCTGCCTTTTGGTGGTGGTGGTTTGTTCCTAAAATAGGGAAAAGCTTTGCAAAGATGTTTGGCCCCTCACTTCCTTGATGGCTTGTGGATTTTCCTGGGTGTGTTTTTCCTCCTTTTCAGTTCTTGCTTCAAAAATGTGATCAAGGTACATGTTTGGGAGGGGCACATTCTGAGGCTTTCTGGAAATATCTTTGTTATTTGAATGACAATTTGGCTGAATATTTAATTTTCTATTTTTTTACTTGTAATTCTTTAAAATACCGTCCCATATCTTCTCATGTGGTTTGTACAGAAATCTGGGATCAGTATGATTCTTGTTCCCATGTATGTGGTCTCTTCGTTCTCTGTGGAACCTTCTTTTCAGACACTTTTCTCTGATCCTCTTAAACGTCACCGCAGTACGTCTAAGTGTGGGTTATGTCTTATCTTGCCTCTCTGTGACCCTAGTCTGAAGCCCTTCATCTTTCTTCACCTCTGGGAAGTTTGGCTCTGCTTCTTCCTCAAGCATTCCGTCCTCTCATTTCCTTTCTCCTTCTATCCCAGGACATGAGGCACTTCTTTCCCAATAACTAAGCTCCCTCTTCATCCTTGCCTCCTGCATGTCCCCTGTCACCTCTCAGGACCACTCTAGATTGACATCCTACACACCAACCTGCCTTTCAGGGGTCCATCCCTGTTTTCAGTTCTGGTCATCAGAAGAGTGGTAAGAGCCAGCCCTTCCAGGGACTCAGTCTGTACCAAACACTGAATGCTTCATGTGTGTTAATAGGTTTAACCTCTTAACAACCTGATCAGATGGTGTGGTTATTCTCCTCATTTTAGAAAACAAGCACTGGAGGCTTTAGGTAGCCTCTCCAGCACCGCATGCTGGACAGCAGTGCAGGCCCAGGTGCCCAGGCAGGCGGCCTCCGGGCTCCAGCCTGCTTATCCTAGCACCAAGTACTTATTTCAGCAAGCCTAACATTGAGTTTTCCCTAGCTTTGTATTTTGAAGCAATTTTAGACATGTGGAAAATCGCGAGGGCGGTACCAAGGGCCGCTGTCCCTCTTCAGCCAGGCTCCCCATGGTACCATCATCAAACCGGGACATTAACATGGGCATGATGCTGATGACTAAACTGCAGACCTGTTCAAGGGTCACCAGTGTTCTCACCAGTGTCCTTTCTCTGTTCCAGGACCCTGGCTGCATTCAGTTATTCCTCCCAGCCTCCTCCGGCCTGTAACAAGTTCAGTGCTTCCTTGCCCTCATGATCACAACACGTCTGAGGAGTGTCCATCGGCTTTTTGCAGAATATCCCTCGGCTTGGTTTGTGCAGCGTTTCTCACCTTTGGAGTGACTCGAGTTAAGGCTTCTGATCATATCCTCACTTACACTTCTGCCCAGGCAGGTATGGCCCTCGCTAGGAGCGAATCCTGAGTCATGAAGGCCTCCTGGTGGGTCCTTCCTAACCTTGATGTGGATCCAGGGGAGTTGACCAACGGGGGTCTTTGTGGAAAGCTAAGGGCACAACTTGACGACCTACTAGGCACTGCCTGGCTGTGTGCCAGCATCCGGGCTTCCAACGGCCCAAGAAGGGTGGTAGCCACGCCCAGGGCCTCCCATCAGGGCACGCTGCTCATGGATGTGTTCACGGGGCCTGCTGACCTCCCATCGGGGCACGCTGCTCATGGATTTGTTCACGGGGCCTGCTGACCTCCCATCGGGGCACGCTGCTCATGGATGTGTTCACGGGGCCTGCTGACCTCCCATCGGGGCACGCTGCTCATGGATGTGTTCACGGGGCCTGCTGACCTCCCATCAGGGCACGCTGCTCATGGATGTGTTCACGGGGCCTGCTGACCTCCCATCGGGGCACGCTGCTCATGGATGTGTTCACGGGGCCTGCTGACCTCCCATCGGGGCACGCTGCTCATGGATGTGTTCACGGGGCCTGCTGGCCTCCCATCGGGGCACGCTGCTCATGGATGTGTTCACGGGGCCTGCTGACCTCCCATCAGGGCACGCTGCTCATGGATTTGTTCACGGGGCCTGCTGGCTGTGCTAACCTGTTTTTTAAGCCAGGGGTCAATCAGATTTTAAGCACATATGGTAAGAAATCTTCTAGTCTAAAGTAAAGAGTCATTCTAAATACCCGGCAGATATGACTGCTGCTGGAGATGCTTCTTAGCTGCGGCAGCTCTGACCTAGACAACCCCAGGGAGCTGAGGGTGCAACGCGCTGAGATTCAGGCATTTGTGTGTAGCGCGTGTGTGATTGGATTGTACTGTGTGTAGCGCAAGTACAGTCATAATTGGGTACAGGCTAAAAGAAGACACATACGGAAACAAGCCGCAAGCCTGACTCCAAATCGGATCTATGGCCTTAGCGCTAATCTCTGTGGTACTGGCTCTTCACCCCAGCTCCTCAAAGCTGAAAGAATGTTGCCTCAGGAGTCCCTGGTAGTCCAGTGCTTAGGACTCTGTGCCCTCGTTGTTCAGTCCCTGGTTGGGGACCTGAGATCCCACAAGCTGTGTGACCAGCCACTATTTAAAAATTGAAAAAAAAATGAATGTTGCCTATAGCCTGAAATATACATAATAGCCCTTTCTCAAGGCTCTGCCTCCCAAGCTAGACCTTTAAAGGCATAACAATGTTTCATTCAAATAGAGGAGAAAAGGCTACAGAACAGAGAATAATACTCCTCTCCTGGAGGTTGGTGACTCCTCTCCTGGAGGTTGGTGACCAGACCTACACAGGCAGCTCCAAGAACAAAGAGTTATCACATCCCCTCCAAGGTCTGGAAGAAGGCTGCAGCAACCCCCTCCCCTTTAGTATAGAAGAAACCTGAATTCTAGCTCAGGGAAGACGGTTCTTTGGAACGTGAGTCGGACATCTTCTTCATCTGCGCAAATAAGGTTACTATGGGTTCTCCCAACACCTGGCTTCTTGATGCATTGATTGGCTGTCAGGTGGCGAGCATACAAGCTTGGCTTCAGGAACAGTAAGAGCTGAACTTAGTAAGAGATTTCCAAACGGTCTTTTGTAGTTTGCAGTGACATTTGGAATAGAAAAGAAATTGCCTCAGGGAGCACCAGGGGTCTCCAGCATCATGGACAAATCAGGATTTTGGGTGATACAGTCAGTGCACGAAAGGCCAGAGCGCAGGGGATACTGACGAGGACGATGTCTGTAACTGGAACCTCATCCACGCTCACAGGACAGGCCAGTGGGTTGAGAGAAAGGTGTTAGGGAAGAAGAGTGACCTTATTCAGAAGCAGGCAAAGCGAGGAGATGGCAGACTAAGACCCTAAGATCCGTCTTAACGCAGACTGCTCTCAGGACAGGAAGGTGGGAAGCCTGCAGAGACGAGGTCAGGAGGAGGGAGAGGCCACAGGCCACGACCTCTCTTCTTGGGCAGTTGACTCCAGTCGGACACGACTGAGCAACTGAACTGAACTGACATTAATCTGATGTGGTCACGATGCTCCTTCAGATCAAATAAACAAGTGTTTGTTTTTCTTGTTCACATTTCCTTATCACCACGTGGGTTTCTTTGAAAGGGGGCTGCCGTGTACACCCCAAGCTGTGGGCAGAATTCCTGCCGTGACTAACGTGTGTACGCAGGCTGAGCAGAGGCTTATGACTCAGGGGTTAAAGCAGCAGCAGAGACGGATGGCAAGATCCTCAAACAAGAGGCAGGTGGGTCTTCATTGCCTGAGAACAAAGAATTCTGGCAGATTGTTGGGTACACCCCTTGAGGAGCAGCTAGGACTCGGTTTATCCTGAACTGTCGTCGTTACTTTCCCCCTTTAACTGATTTCCCTCTGTTTCTGCGTTCCCTCGCTTCCCTAATCAGTAACTACCTTCCCTGCTCTTTGGAACACAGGGAGGGCCTGGGAGACCACAGCCTTGTTCAACGAACAAGAACCAAGGGGACACAGAGGGGTGTTTGTACTCAGAAGGCCCACAGGACCCTGCTCGGTTTCAGTCCTCCCTGTTCTTTGATACTCCTTGATCCTGAGGGGAATGGGGTGGTGGGAGACAGGAAAAGGAGCAAACTTTTGGATAGAAAGGCTCATCATAAACTCTGCAGAGAAATTCAGTTTAAGGGGGACTCAGCTTCAATGCCAGAGTGAAGGAAAGAATAAGAAAGGGTTTTGCGTTTTAGAGTCTGAAGCCTCTGCTTGTCTGTTTGATCTGGAGGTCCGCAGCGTCTGAGCAAGACCAGATGTCAAGTGGGACCTTGTTTAGCTGTGAGATGTGTATCCAAGGCTCCATAACTAATTTTGCAGCTGTGTTGGTGGTCAGTAAGGTCCCTTCCCGTGACATTGAAGGCTGTCTTCCTCTGGTGAAGTTTCCAGAAGACGCAGTCATGAGGCTGTAGACTGACCAGCAGGATCCTTTGAATTGGAGCTGGGAAGGCTTCTTCAGCCTGTTGATGACAAGCCTGAGCATAAGAACTGGAGACTTACAGTAGCTGGTCGCACTGGCATAGGGCAAGGGGTCAGCAGACGGTTGGACCCCTGTAGACACCAGTCTGCTGTCTCTCTGCTGATGACTCTGCTGTGGAGTGAGTTTATGATTCCCAAATTGGGTCCTTTGAATTGTCAGCAAGATCTTAGGCCTGGGGAGTCCAGTAGTTTGGGCAAATTTAGACATTTTCAGCTTGACAATCCCTATAGTTCTCTCGACTTTGCCTGACGATTGAGGGTGAGAGAGACAGTGACGCCATGACCTGGGCCCCTGGTGCTGAATTGAGTCTTGGAGACTGAGTTTTGGGTGAAGTAGAAAAAAACAGTTTATTGCTTTACCAGGCAAAGGGGGACACAGCAGGGCCATGCCCTCAAACCTTGTGTCCTGACCCTGAGCGTTTGGTGAGGAGTTCTGTAGCAATGGGTCAAGGGCGCAGCAGGTCTGTGCAGGGTCTGCCTCCTTTAACCTGGCCTCAGGTGGTCCCCTGATGAGCGTCTCTGGGTCTCAGCGTTCCCAAACTGCGATCCTCTCTGGAGACAAGGATGCTTGTCAGGCTAACATCTTCATTTGTTGGGGGTTTGAGTCCTGTAAGGAGCTCAAAGATGGTTACATCTATCCCTTGAGGCCAAACCAGAACCCTGAGGCCAAAGCCCAGGCTGCACTGCTGTTCTCTGGGCTGCTCCTCCTCTGTCTCTGCACCCTGCCTCCCTTCCCTGGTTAGCACCTGTATGAACCTGTCCTTTGGACTTCGGGGAAGGTCAAGAAACAGGGGACACAGAAAGCCTTTCATGCCCAGGAGCCTCGAAGGGTCCCACTTGGTTTCACTCCCCACTGTTTTCTGACACTCTTCAGTCTTGAGGAGAGCAGACATTGGAAAAGAAAGGAAATAATTGTTTCAGACAGAGGCATTCATCATAAATTTGGCAGAGGAGCTCAGTTTTAGGGGTACTGGTTTTTAATACCCACTTCTGTTTTATCTTTCCTCAGATTGTTCAAGCAACAGAGCGGTGACTGCCCTGGCTACTTTCTGCTGAAATGGTGTGTAGTCCTGCCTCAGTCTTCAGGTGAATTAACACCAAATTAGAAATATTTGAGTTACAAGTCCTGGATCTGAGTATTGTATGATTAAAATCTCAATCTCTTTGTCTGCCATTTTGATGCAACAGACCCAGTTAGAAGTAGGAGGAGAGATAGCTGCAACTTTAATAGACAAATAGATCCCACTTCCTGAGGAACTGGGAAGAATAAGCCTGCAAACCAGTGTAGAACTTGGGAGACTTGTTGTAGCAGTTGTATAATTTTACCAGTGGCACCCACTCCAGTACTCTTGCCTGGAAAATCCCATGGGCGGAGGAGCCTGGTAGGCTGCACTCCATGGGGTCGCTAGGAGTCGGACACGACTGAGCGACTTCGCTTTCACTTTTCACTTTCATGCATTGGAGAAGGAAATGGCAACCCACTCCAGTGTTCTTGCCTGGAGAGTCCCAGGGACGGGGGTGCCTGGTGGGCTTCTGTCTCTGGGGCCACACAGAGTCGGACACGACTGAAGTGACGTAGCAGCAGCAGCGGCGGCAGTTTTTAACTTATGGTGTAGCATTAACATATACATATCAGAGGTTATTAGCTGTTACACATCGATTCAGTTCAGTTGCTCAGTCATGTTCGACTCTTTGCAACCCCGTGGACTGCAGTATGCAAGGCTTCCCTGTCCATCACAAATTCCCGGGGCTTGCTCAAACTCATGCCCATCGAGTTGGTGATGCCATCCAACCATCTCATCCTCTGTCATCACCTTCATCTCCCACCTTCAATCTTTTCCAGCATCAGGATCTTTTCCATGATTCAGTTCTTCATATCAGGTGGCCAAAGTATTGGAATTTTAGCTTCAGCATCAATCCTTCCAATGAATATTCAGAATTTCCTTTAGGATTGTCTGGTTTGATCTCCTTGCTGTCCAAGGGAATCTCAAGGGTCTTCTCCCAACACCACAGTTCAAAAGCATCAGTTCTTTAGCACTCAGCTTTCTTTATGGTCCAACTCTCACGTCCATACATGACTACTGGAAAAACCATAGCATTGACTAGATGGACCTTTGTTGACAAAGTAATGCCTCTGCTTTATAATATGCTGTCTAGGTTGAACATAACATTTCTTCCAAGGACCAAGCGTCTTTTAATTTCATGGCTACAGTCACCATCTTCAGGGATTTTGGAGCCCAAGAAAATAAAGTCTCTCACTGTTTCCATTTTTTCCCCATCTATTTGCCATGAAGTGAGGGGACTAGATGCCATGACCTTAGTTTTCTGAATGTTGAGCTTTAAGCCAACTCTTTCACTCTCCTCTTTCACCTTCATCAAGAGGCTCTTTAGTTCTTCTTCACTTTCTGCTGTAAGGGTGGTATCATCTACATATCTCAGGTTATTGATATTTCTCCTGGCAATCTTGATTCCAGCTTGTGCTTCATCTAGCCTGGCATTTCACATGATGTACTCTACATATAAGTTAAATAAGCAGGGTGACAATATACAGCCTTGACATACTCCTTTCCCAATTTGGAACCAGTCCACGTTCCATGTCCTGTTCTAACTGTTGCTTCTTGATCTACATACAGATTTCTCAGGAGGCAGGTCAGGTGGTCTGGTATTCCCATCTCTTGCAGAATTTTCCATAGTTTGGTGTGATCCACACACTAAAAGGCTTTGGTGTAGTCAATAAAGCAGAAGTAAATGTTTTTCTGGAGCTCACTTGCTTTTTCTATGATCCAATGAATGTTGGCAATTTGATCTGTGGTTCCTCTGCCTTTTCTAAATCCAGCTTGAACATCTGAAGTTCTCAGTTCATGTTCTGTTGAAGTCTGGCTTGGAGAATTTTGAGCATTACTTTGCTAGTGTATGAGATAAGTGCAATTGTGCAGTAGTTTGAACATTCTTTGGCATTGCCTTTCTTTGGGATTGGAATGAAAACTGCCCTTTTCCAGTCCTGTGGCTACTGCTGAGTTTTCCAAATTTGCTGGCATATTGAGTGAAGCACTTTCAGAGGATCATCTCTGAGGAAGTGAAATAGCTCAACTGGAATTCCATCACCTCCACTAGCTTTGTTCATAGTGATGCTTCCTAAGGCCCACTTGACTTTGCTTTCCAGGATGTCTGGCTCTAGGTGAGTGATCACACCATCGTGATTATCTGGGTCGTGAAGATCTTTTATGTATAGTTCTTCTGTGTATTCTTGCCACCTTTTCTTAATATCTTCTGCTTCTGTTAGGCATTTCTGTCCTTTATTGTGCCTGTCTTTGCATGAAATGTTCCCTTGGAATGTATAATTTTCTTGAAGAGATCTCTGCTGCTGCTGCTAAGTCGCTTCAGTCGTGTCCGACTCTGTGCGACCCCATAGACGGCAGCCCACCAGGCTCTGCCGTCCCTGGGATTCTCCAGGCAGGAACACTGGAGTGTGTTGCCATTGCCTTCTCCATTGTGTGAAAGTGAAAAGTGAAAGTGAAGTTGCTCAGTCATGTCCGACTCGTAGCGACTCCATGGAGTGCAGCCTACCAGGCTCCTCCATCCATGGGATTTTCTAGGCAAGAGTACTGGAGTGGCTTGCCATTGCCTTCTCCAGAAGAGATCTCTAGTCTTTCCCATTCTATTGTTTTCCTCTATTTCTTTGCATTGATCACTGAGGAAGGCTTTCTCACATCTCCTTGCTATTCTTTGGAACTCTGCACTCAGATGGCTATATCTTTCCTTTTCTCCTTTGCCTTTCACTTCTCTTCTTTTCTCAGCTATTTGTAAGGCCTCCTCAGACAACCATTTTGCCTTTTTGCATTTCTTTTTCTTGGGGATGGTCTTGATCACCGCCTCCTGTACAATGTCATGAACCCCCATCCATAGTTCTTTAGGCACTCTGTCTATCAGATCTAATTCCTTGAATCTGTTTGTCACTTCTACTGTATAATCATAAGGGATTTGAGTTAGGTCATATTTGAATGGTCTAGTGGTTTTGCCTACTTTCTTCATTTAAGTCTGAATTTTGCAATAAGGAGTTCATGATCTGAGCCACAGTCAGCTCCCGGTCTTGTTTTTACTGACTGTATAGAGCTTCTCCATCTTTGGCTGCAAAGAATATAATCAATCTGATTTCAGTGTTGACCATCTAGTGATGCCCATGTGCAGACTTGTCTCTTGTGTTGTTGGAAGAGGGTGTTTGCTGTGACCAGTGCGTTCTCTTGGCAAAACTCTGTTAGTCTTTGCCCTGCTTCATTTTGTACATCAAGGCCAAATGTGCCTGTTACTCCAGGTGTCTCTTGACTTCCTACTTTTGCATTCCAGTCTCCTGTGATGAAATGGACATCTTTTTTGGATGTTAGTTCTAGAAGGTCTTGTAGGTGTTCTTAGGACTGTTCGCCTTCAGCTTCTTTGGCATTAGTGGTTAGGGCATAGACTTGGATTACTGTGATATTGAATGGTTTGCCTTGGAAACAAACAGGGATCATTCTGTCACTTTTGAGATTGTACCCAAGTACTGCATTTCAGACTCTTGTTGACTATGAGGGCTGTTCCATTTCTTCTAAGAGATTCTCGCCCACAGTAATAGTGTTATAGAATCAGGCATAAAGCACGCCTCAGAGGACACTCAAGACAGTAGAGCACAGTTTATGACGCAGCAGGTCCAAGGGGAGCCGGTTTCCAACAAGGACCCCGATGATGTCAGAGGACTCGGTTTTACAGCTTCGGCCACACAGCCGTTACACGTTAGTGATGAGTCTCACGCCACGCAGGTGCGGGCATTGTCATCAATCGCCGGAGCCAACCTGGCCTTTACTTCCAGTCTTGGTTTGCCATCCGTGAAGAGGGGGTTTTCTGCCTTTTCTTTAACAATGGTTAACAGGGTTCGGGCCCAGTCCACATCCTGCCTTAAGATGGATGACAGTCTTCAGGGTGGAAGCCCTCTTGCACTCCTCTCAACAGTAGATATAAGGGTCATCTGAATTAAAGTCGCCAAGTAAATCAAGCGCTTACAAGTTTTCTGCTAGTCATGAGTATCTGATGTCATCATGAAGGGATTTGGTGCTTTTCTAGATTAAGGAGATGCAAAGATTGGGATCATGAAACCTGTTCCTGAAAATGTCCAGCCATCTAAAGACCAGTCCCATCAGGCCCCGTGGAGCACAGATGGCCTCGCTCCGCCCTGACCCTCCAGGCGGTGTTGGAGGTTCAGCAGCCGCAGCAGCATAGGCTTCAGCCTCCACAGCGGCAGATGGCAAACGCCCTTGTTGTTCAGTCACTGGCAATGCTCTTGAAAGTGTTAGCCACTCAGTCATGTCCGACTCTTTGCAACCCCATGGACTGTAGCCCGCTCCTCTGTCCATGGGATTCTTCAGGCAAGAACACTGGATGGGTAGCCATTTCCTTCTCCAGGAGATCTTCCCAACCCAGGGATCAAACCTGGTCCTGGATTGCAGGCAGATTCTTTACCACTGAACCACAGGGAAGCCCGGCAATGCTCTTGGCAAGCGCGTTTGTAGTTGACAGGCAAGTACCAATTTATGGGAACATAACTAAAGATCTCCCTGTTTTGTGAAAATACCCTGGTGGGGGAGGACTACAAGATGGAAAAGAGCTCTCATCGCCCCTAACAAGGCTACTCCAAAAGAAAAAATCCCAGCAAATGCTCCAGCACAGGCAAAGTCAGAGGCAGTCAGGAAGGGTACCCTGGTGTTGTCAGATGTGAGCCCTGTTAGTCACCAGACATCTCAGCCAGTCAACACAAGGGCTCACACACTTACACAGAAACCGCAGACACGGCGCGCAGACCACAGATGAGACAAGATGCGGCCCGGAGGCCGTCTCCACTCCAGACAGGGCACCAGAGTGGCTGGCAATGAGCAAGTAGGATTTTCTCGTCCTGCACAAGCCAGAGAGACTCACCCCAAAACAACACACACACACAAACACAAATAACTGATAAGCTACAGTTGCACAGACAGAGAATCAGAGAAGCATAGTCTAAAAATTCCACTTTCACTCCCAGATGGAGGCTTCTAAACAGACTTACTCAGTTCTTAAAAAAGAACTAACGTCGAGATGGCTCTCAGGGAGCCCAGAGTGGCTAGCTCACGTGGAGTGGAGACAGCACCTAGCTTTCCCATTCCTGTGACAAAATAATTACAGCTGAAAGTGATATAATAGCTTCAGCCACCATACAAAGGCCACGTCTCCACACTTTTAGGAATGTACATTGGCCAAACCAAATTACAGTAGAATACCATCCTTTTTTGCCACATGTTCATAGCTATAAATCAACAAGTCTGCCAAGATTTTGCCCAGGTGGCTATCAGATGGAATTGAAGACGTATTTCTCATGTTTGTTCAAAAGAACACTCAAGTGCAGACCAAGAATAAACAAAATCCTTATGGCAATGAAAGCCTCAAACCAAAGGAACCAAAATACAAACAGGCTCAAATTGGCTTCCAAGTTCCACTTAGCCTGTGACCTCTGTCCAAGAAGCAGACCTTCCAAATGGGATTTCCTGGAGTGAGAAATTCCCTAAAAGGGATACAGGTCTCCCCCAAAGGACAAGGCTAACAGGGCCTCAGAGTACATGCCAGGGGACTTACCCAAACGCAGGCCAAGATGTCACAAAGTCCCAAATGTTACTTTTCTCCTTCTCCAAAATAACTCCTTGGAGCAGGATGTTCAGGCCAGCATGGGCAGGAGGAAGAGAGGAATGTCCTCAAGGCAAAGATGGCCTTGGAAGATGTTAAGATGGTCCCTCTTCCTTTGCCCACTCCCACCTCAGAGTTCCAACTACCAGGATGGCAGATGGAGTATGACTAGGGCTCAGCCTTTCCAGTCAAAGGTCCCAGGAGATTTGGCGTCTGAAGGAATTATCCAGCCCTCCACTCTCTTACAAGAGGCTGGCATGGAGAAAGCCTCAGGGCCCAAGCAAGCTGGTGCCCTCCCAGGGGCATCTCCAAGTCAGCTCCACCTGGACACCAAAGTTGATGCCAACAATTCAGCCTCCACAGTGGTGCCACCTGAGTCCCGGAGACAGAGTCGGGGTGAAGTGGGATCAGCCTCCGCAGTGGTGCCACCTGAGTCCCGGAGACAGAGTCGGGGTGAAGTGGAAAAGAACGCGAAAGGCGAAATGGCCGTCTGAGGAGGCCTCACAAAGGCTGAGAGAAGAAGTGAAAGGCAAAGGAGAAAGGAAAGATAGAGCCATCCGAATGCAGAGTTCCAAAGAAGAGCAAGGAGAGATAAGAGAGCCTGCCCCAGTGATCACTGAAAAGAAATAGAGGACAGCAATAGAAGGGGAAAGACTAGAGATCCTTTTTTTTCTGGCCTAGCCAAAAAATTTATGACATTTTTAATTCCACTAATTTGTCTAAGTATGAACAAAATATTAGATTTCTAATTTATGTTCACTCAAAACTTTAATATAGTTCCATTTATTCTGGCATCTAGTATTGCTGCTAAATGTCTAGAAAGCTTACTGTTTTAGTGATTAAAAAAAAAATATTGAATGATGCTTGACACTTGTAGTCCAATTCTGAGAATATAAAAAATGCTATGGTTTAAAAAAAAAGAAGGAAATTAACATATGTTACAGTGTTGTTAACTAAAATACAGATTTTGTTCAAATTTCACAGAATTTTATGCTAGTGTCCAATATTCGTTTTCATACTTTATTCAAGATTCCACATTGTATTTAGTTACATTGATCAGCTTCAGCTGCATGAAGTAAATTCTGATAAATTCTCTTTTCATTTTTATTCTCTTACGAATATCTTCTAATTTTCCTTGCTATGCTTCACCCATCATTTAAAAGTGGACATGTAATTTTCAAATACATGGGTTTTTTTCAAGTATCTTTGATATTAATTTCTCATTTAAATGCTTTCTTCTCTGCAATCACCCTCTGTGTTTTTTCAGTCTTTTAATTTTATTGAGGCTTTCAGTGGCTAAGTCATAGATCTCTCTTGGTAGATGTCACACTGCACTTGAAAATATGGATGTTATTTTCACATGTATTCTGATATTGATTTCTAACATAATTCCACAGTGATAAGATAACAGACTGTGTATGATTTCAATACCTTTATACAATGAAATTTTTGCACCTTGTCTTATGTCCCTGGATATGTTCCAGTGTCTTCTGATATATAGTTTATGGGAACTCCAAGCCAGGCTTCAACAGTATGTGAACCGTGAACTTCCAGATGTTCAGGCTGGATTTAGAAAAGGCAGAGGAACCACAGATCAAATTGCCAACATCCATTGGATCATAGAAAGAGCAAGAGAGTTCCAGAAAAACATCTACTTCTGCTTTATTGATTGCGCCAAAGCCTTTGACTGTGTATGTCACAACAAACTGGAAAATTCTTAAAGAGATGGGAATACCAGACCACTCGACCTGCCTCCAGAGAAACCTGTATGCAGGTCAAGAAGCAACAGTTAGAACTGGACATGGAACAACAGACTGGTTCCAAATCAGAAAATGAGTACGTCAAGGCCGCATACTGTCACCCTGCTTATTCAAATTATACACAGAGTACATCATGAGAAACGCTGGGCTGAATGAAGCACAAGCTGGGATCATGATTGCCAGGAGAAATATCAATAACCTCAGATATGCAGACGACACCACTCTTATGGCAGCAAGCAAAGAAGAACTAAAGAGCCTCTTGATGAAAGTGAAAGAGGAGAGTGAAAAAGTTAGCTTAAAACTCATTATTCAAAAAGCATGGCATCCGGTCCTCTGACTTCATGGCAAATAGATGGGGAAACAATGGAGACAGTGAGAGATTTTATTTTCTTGGGCTCCAAAATCACTGCAGATGGTGACCGCAGCCATGAAATTAAAAGACACTTGCTCCTTGGAAGAAAAGCTATGACCAACCTAGACAGCATATTAAAAAGCAGAGATATTACTTTGTCGACAAAGGTCTGTCTAGTCAAAGCTATGGTTTTTCCAGTAGTCACGTATGGATGTGAGAGTTGGACTCTAAAGAAAGCTGAGTGCCAAAGAATTGATGCTCTTGAACTGTGGTGTTGGAGGAGACTCTTGTGAGTCCTTTGGACTGCAAGGAGATCAAACCAGTCCATCCTGAAGGAAATCAGTTCTGAATATTCACTGGAAGGACTGATGCTGAAGCTGAAGCTCCAATACTTTGGCCACCTGATGCGAAGAGCTGACTCATTGGAAAAGACCCTGATGCCGGGAAAGGTTGAAGGCTGGAGGGGAAGGGGACGACAGAGGATGAGGTGGTTGGATAGCATCACCAAGGCGATGGACATGAATTTGAGCAAGCTCTGTGAGTTGTTGATAACAAGGAGGCCTGGTGTGCTGCAGTCCATGGGGTCGAAAAGAGCTGGACACAACTGAGAGACGGCCGACTAACTGAAACCAGATAAGGGTTGTGGACAGACTTCAGGACCCTGAGGTGACGAAAGCTGGGACAACGTCAGCAACGTGATGAGAATTACGATTGCCGGCCAAAAATAAAACAATACCCCCACATCCTTGCTGCTCTGAACAAGCAATTGATTAAATAAATTGAGGGGGCTTTCCTGGTAGCCCAGTGGTTAAGAATCCATCTTGCAATGCAGGGGACGATCCCCACCCGCCTCTACAACGTTCGATCCCTGGTCCAGGAAGGTCCCACGTGCCGCAGAGCAGCTAAGCCCGTGTCCCACAGCTGTTAAGCCTGTGCTCTAGAGCCCGGGACCGAAACTGCTGAGCCCACACAGCTGGAGCCTGTGCTCGACGAGAGGAGCCACCTCAGTGAGAGGCCCTCGCACCACAGCTAGACAGTAGCTCCCACTCGCTGCAACTAGGGAAAGCCTGTGTGCAATAACAAAGACCCAGCACGGCCAAAAATCAATCAATCAATTTTGTTTAAAAATGGAGGATAAGGGAAAAGTTCTTTTCACATTAGAATTCCAATTAACAAGCGGAGAAGGAAACAGGTAAATAGGAAATCACACAACATCCAACAATAATAGTCAAAGACATGGTCCGCTGCTGCTGCTAAGTCGCTTCAGTCGTGTCCGACTCTGTGAGACCCCACGGACTGCAGCCCACCAGGCTCCCCCGTCCCTGGGGTTCTCCCGGCAGGAGCACTGGAGTGGGGGTGCCATCGCCTTCTCCGCATGATCCACTAATGGGTGCTAAATCTGTGTGTGAAATTGGGGAAGAAACATGTGCATGAAAGTGAAAGTGAAGTTGCTCAGTCGTGTCCGACTCTTTGTGACCCCACGGACTGTAGCCTACCAGGCTCCTCCATCCATGGGATTTTTCAGGCGAGAATACTGGAGTGAGTTGCCAGTTCCTTCTACAGGGGATCTTCCTGACCCAGGGATCAAACCTGGTCTCCCAAATTGCAGGCAAACTCTTTACCAGTTGAGCCACCAGGGAATTCTGCATGGTCTTGAAGTATCTCCCCAATATACTAATTAAAAAAATTTTTTTTTCACATCATTTTATTATATTGAATTCATCTCAAGTGAGCTCATTGAGATTGTTGATCTTGTTCTTTGTTGTACAATTCTATTTCTTTCTTGGACTAAGGCATGCTGGACTGCAGGCTCATTTTGATGGGAGGTTTCCTGAGTTGGTTTGTAAAGACGTGTTCCTCTCTCTGTCTGCTCCTCCATCCCCACGTAGGCATCTTGAGGTTGCCTCTGAACCGGACGTTGTTGGTGCCCTACCCAGAAGCCTTTGCACCTGCTGCCCCTCCTTCAGCTGCTGGGCGCATCCGTTGCTCATTTCCCCAGAGAACTACTATTTTAAGTAATTATTTTGCCACATAGCATGTGGGAACTTAGTTTCCGACCAGAGATCAAACTCACACAGCCTGTACTGGAAGCTCCAAGTCTTAACCACTGGACAACCAGGTAAGACCCCAATATACTAATTATCTACAAAGAAAAGAGTGACTTTACTTATTTTCTTTCTTTTTTAAATTATGAAAGTATAATAACACCTTTATTTTCCAAGGAGACTTGGAAAATACAAAACAAAAATACATATAGTTCCACTGTATATTAGATTATTTTTTAAGTTGAGATTTTTTAGTTGGAGTTTCAATATCAGACTCTCAAAAATCAATCGAATGAATAGAAAGGTGAAAAGTGAAAGTGAAGTCGGTCAGTGGTGTCTGACTCTTTGCGACCCGGTGGACTGTAGCCCTCCATGCTCCTCTGTCCATGGGATTTTCCAGGCAAGAGTCCTGGAGTGGGCTGCCATTTCCTTCTCCAGAGGATCTCCACCCAGGGATTGAACCCAGGTCTCCCACATTGTAAGCAAGACGCTTTACCATCTGAGCCACCAGGGAAGTCAGAAAGGTAGAAGGATATAGTAGACATGAAAAACACTGTAAACCAATTCAACATAATTAAGATTCATATAATTTTCACATAACAGTAGGATACAAATTCTATTCAAGTTCCCACAGACTATAAATCAGAAGATACTGGAACATATCTAGGGACATAAAACAAGGTGCAAAAATTTCACGGTATCAGTTCAGTTCAGTTGCTCAGTCGTGTCCGACTCTGCAACCCCATGGACTCCAGAACATCAGGCTCATACCACTTCTGTCCTTTATCGAGCCCGTCTTTGCATGAAATGTTTCCTTGGTATCTCTAATTTTCTTGAAGAGATCTCTAGTCTTTCTCATTCTATTGTTTTCCTCTATTTCTTTGCATTGATCACTGAGGAAGGCTTTCTTATTTCTCCTTGCTGTTCTTTGGAACTCTGCATTCAGATAACTATATCTTCCCTTTTCTCCTTTGCCTTTCACTCTCTTCTTTTCTCAGCTATTTTAAGGCCTCCTCAGACAACCGTTTTGCCTTTTTCATTTCTTTTTCTTGGGGATGGTCTTGATCAATGCCTCCTGTACAATGTCATGAACCCCCATCCATAGTTCTTCAGGCACTCTGTCTATCAGATCTAATCCCTGGAATTTGTTTTTCACTTCCACTGTATAATCATAAGGGTTTTGATTTAGGTCATACCTGAATGGTCTAGTGGTTTTCCTTACTTTCCTCAATTTAAGTCTGAATTTTGCAATAAGGCGTTCATGATCTGAGCCACAGTCAGTTATCCGGTTTAGTGTGTGTTTTTGAGTACTTCCTTGTGTTCTTGAAAGGTTGTTGTTGAATCATGCAAAGACACCAGGATTCTTGGCCCCTGGAGGAGAAGAATTCAATCCAGGGCCAGAGATGAGGCTTGATCGCTCAGAGCTTTTGTGTAATAAAGTTTTATTAAAGTATAAAGGAGACAGAGAAAGCTTCTGACGTAGGCATCAGAAGGGGGCAGAGAGTACCCCCCTGCTAGTCTTCAGCTGGATGTTATATAGTCACTAGCAGTCTGTTAATGACAGAAAGGAATGTCTTAAAACTCAGAATAGCACCAGGCCCCTCACCCATAAGGTGCCTTTTGGGATAATCTTGGCACCAAATGGTTCATCCTGGGCCATAAAATGATTAACTTGAATCTTGAAGAAGGGCAGACCACCATACAAATAGTTTCATTTACATAGATTAGGGGAACAATATTTGAGTATAACATACTGGTTTGTCAAGTAGGTTCCAAGGGAACTGTCTTGAAGACAGAGTTTGGGGTAAATGCATAGCACATTAGCATAGCTTAAGACAAGCATTTCCATAAGAAAAAGGCATTGGTTAACTCAAGGTTTGAGAATAATTAACTTCAGGCCAAACCAGGTGTCCTTATGGCAACACAGTATTTTAAGAGAAACCTCCTTTTAAATTTGTAGAGAAGGAAAAAACATCGCTAGTTTGTTTCCTCCTGCCGCTTAAGAGAGATAAAGATGTCTGATACTTGCAGGCTATTTCCTCCCTTTGGAGACCCCTGGCCTTCCTGCCTGTTACCTTCTCATTCTGACGCCACAAGAGCGCCCAGGCCCATCGTGGGGACTCCCTGCCTAGGCCTGGAATGGGCCGTTTCTCCAGGGAGCCTGGTTCCTTTACTGGAGAACGAGTGGTCTTGGAAACCGAGACCTGGGCACCATGTGCTCCTTGCCTCTTGGACTCTCAGCAGAGACGGGAAATACACATGCGTGTCATAATGGACCCTACATCCTCTGTTCTGTATATTTCTGGGTGCAGAGTACAGACCACAAGTGCAGACTCACAGGACCCCTACCCGACACTGCCTCCCCTCCTTCTCTTACGTTCTCGGACAGCAAGGTCGCTAACCTCTTCAGTCAGTGCAGTCGCTCAGTCCTGTCTGACTCTCTGTGACCCCATGGACAGCAGCATGTGAGGCTTCACTGTCCATCACCAGCTCCTGGAGCTTGCTCAGACTCAGTTCCATTGAGTCGGTGATGCCATCCAACCATCTCATCCTCTGTCATCTCCTTCTCCTCCTGCCTTCAGTCTTTCCTGGCATCAGGGTCTTTTCCAGTGAGTTAGTTCTTCCCATCAGGTGGCCAAAGTACTAGAACTTCAGCTTCACCATCAGTCCTTCCAGTAAATATTCAGGACTGATTTCCTTTAGGATTGACTGGTTTGATCTCTCTGCTGTCCAAGAGACTCTCAAGAGTCTTCTCTAACACCACAGTTCAGAAGCATCAGTTCTTTGGCGCTCAACTTTCTTTATGGTCCAACTCTCACATCTATACATGACTACTGGAAAAACCATGGCTTTGACTAGATGGACCTTTGTCGACAAAGTAATGTCTCTTTTTAGTATGCTGTCTAGGTTGGTCATAGCTTTTCTTCCAAGGAGCAAGTGTCTTTTAATTTCATGGCCGCGGTCACCATCTGCAGTGATTTTGGAGCCCAAGAAAATAAAGTCTCTCACTGTTTCCATTTTTTCCCCATCTATTTGCCATGAAGTGATAGAAGTGGATCCACGATATTAGTTTTTTGAATGTTGAATTTTAAGCCAGCCTTTTCACTCTCCCCTTTCACTTTCATCAAGATGCTCTTTAGCTCTCCTTTGCTTTCTGCCATAAGGGTGGTGTCATCTGCACATCTGAGGTTACTGATATTTCTCCCGACAATCTTGATTCCAGCTTGTGCTTCATCCAGCCCGGCATTTCACATGACGTACTCTGCATATAAGTTAGATAAGCAGGGTGACAGCATGCAGCCTTGATGTACTCCTTTCCTGGTTTGGAACCAGTTCGTTGTTCCATGTCCGTTTCTAACTGTTGCTTCTTGACCTGCACACAGATTTCTCAGGAGGCAGGTCAGGTGGTCTTGAAGAATTTTCCGCGGTTTGTTGTGATCCACACAGTCAAAGGTTTTAGTGTAGTCAGTGAAGCAGAAGTAGATGTTCTCCTGCAGTTCTCTTGCTTTTTCTGTGACCCAGTGGATGTTGGCAATTTGATCTCTGGTTCCTCTGCCTTTTCTAAATCCAGCTTGAACATCTGGAAGTTGTCAGTTCATGTACTATTGAAGCCTGGCTTGGAGAATTTTGAGCATTATTTTGCTAGCGTGTGAGATGAGTGCAACTGTGCAGTAGTTTGAGCATTTTTTGGCATTGCCATTCTTTGGGATTGGAATGAAAACTGACCTTTCCCAGTTTTACCCACACAGATTTACATATTTGTCACACAGCTAGAGGGAAGTCCAGGTGCCACACTCACACACAGCCCTTTCTGCCGGGAGCCTGTGGCTTCCTGTCAACTTCCTCTTTCCACGAGATGTGGCAAGCTTTCCCTACTCTGCCCTGTGTCTCTTTTCCACAAATGAGCAGACACATGTCATCTTCCTTCTTAAACGAAAGGAACTGGGAGGGGGTGAAGAAAGGGCCGGCCTTTGAGCGACAGCGACGCCAGATGGCAGCCACCATGGGCTCGGGAGTAAAAGTCCCTCGCAATTTCCGACTGTTGGCAGAACTCGAAGAAGGCCAGAAAGGAGTAGGAGATGGCACAGTTAGCTGCAGTCTAGAAGATGACGAAGACATGACACCTACAAGATGGACGGGGTGGTAATTGGGCCTCCAAGAACAATTTATGAAAACTGAATATACAGCCTTAAAATAGAATGTGGACCTAAATACCCAGAAGCACCCCCTTTGTAAGACTCGTAACAAACATTAACATGAACGGAGCTAATAGTTCTAACGGACTGCTGGACCCAAGAGCCGTGCCAGTGCTGGCGAAACGGCAGAATTCGTGTAGCACCGAAGCTGTCCTGAGAGAGCTTCGGCGCCTCATGATGTCTAAAGCAAATATGAAACTCCCTCAGCCGCCTGAAGGACAGTGTTACAGCTCAATCCAAAAGAAAAACCACAGGCCTCCCCTGCCCCCATCCGATTTAAGCAGTCTTCATTTTCCACGTGGTAAATTCTCTAGATTCGTCTTGTAGACCTCAAAGTACTGGAAAGAAAGCTCCCACTCAAAGGCAGTTTATCTTAAGATACTGTGAATGATACGAATTTTTGTCCATGTGAAATATATAAGTTGTGCTATAAAAAGAAAGAAAGAAAGGAACTGCTATAGGTGACTCTCGGTGCTTCTCCTCTTAACATAGTGCGTGGAAGTGACACCACCCACTTGGAGTGACCTTCCTCCTTTTTCTTCAGGGCCTGCACGCCGCTCTCAGAAGTGTGGGCATTTAGGTTGTTCCTAACGTTTTGTGGTTACAAACAAGTCTGCAGTGAATCCTCTTTGCATATCTGTTTCCCGTTGTTTGAAGCGCATCTTCAGGGTATGTGTGTGTGCTCAATCGTGTCCAGCTCTTTGCGACCCCATGGACTGTGGCCCTCCAGGCTCCTCTGTCCATGGAATTTCCCAGGCAAGAATACAGGCATGGGTTGCCATTCCCTTCTCCAGGGGATCTTCCAGACCCAGGGATCAAACCCATGTCTCTTGCATCTCCTGCATTAGCAGGCAGATTCTCTACCACTGCACCCCCTGTAAAGCCACCTTCAGGGTAGGTTCCTAAAAACAGAGCTATTGGTCAAAGGAGAGTGCATACACATTTTTGTCTGACCCAATTCCATTTCAGGATTTACCATTTGGGGTTCCCCAGGGCTGTATGAGGATGCTGGTTTCTCGGCAGTTTCAACAACAGAGCCAGTCATAAAGTGAAAGTCGCTCAGTCATGTCTGACTTTTTGAGACCCCATGGACTATACAGTCCATGGAATTCTCCAGGCCAGAATACTGGAGGGGGTAGCTGTTCCCTTCTCCAGGGGATTTTCCCAACCCAGGGGTCAAACACAGGTCTCCCACATTGCAGGCGGACCTTTACCCGCTGAGCCACAAGGGAAGCCCAAGAATACTGAAGTGGGTAGCCTATCCCTTCTCCAGCAGATCTTCCCGATCCAGGAATTGAACCAGGGTCTCCAAAATTGCAGGCGGATTCTCTACCAACTGAGCTATCATAGTTTTAAATTTTTTGCCACTTTGAGAGGTAAGAAGTGAGACCTTGGTCTTATATTAATTGCATTGCTCTATTAATGAGTGATTTCAATGTTTTTTCATATGCTTAGGATTTTTTAGTATAAACTGTCTGTTCGTGTATTTTCTCCATCTACCTGCTCATCTTTCGGACTTCTTGGCACATCAGGGTTACAAGCACCTTTTCTGAGTGTATGCTCTGAATATTTGCTCCTAATTTGTCAAGTACTTGTACTTTGTACAAGTGTTTATACGAGTGTTTGTCATGCAACTTTGAAAACTGTTTATGCAGTCAAATTTATTCACCTTTTGTCTGGATTCTAAATCTTAGTTATGTAAAAAACAAAATTTAACTGAGTAAATCTGAAGCTCTAACCACTTTACAAAATCATGTATGGATGTGAAAGTTGGACTATAAAGAAAGCTAAGCACCTAAGAATTGATGCTTTTGAACTGTGGTGTTAGAGAAGACTCTTAAGAGTCCCTTGGACTGCAAGGAGATCCAACCAGTCCATCCTAAAGGAAATCAGTCCTGAATATTCATTGGAAGGACTGATGCTGAAGCTGAAGCTCCAATCCTTTGGCCACCTGATGCAAAGAGCTGACTCATTTGAAAAGACCCTGGTGCGGGGAAAGATTGAAGGCAGGAGGAGAAGGGGATGACAGAGGATAAGATGGTTGGATGGCATTACTGACTCGATGGACATGAATCTGAATAAACTCCTGGAGTTGGTGATGGACAGGGAGGCCTGGAGTGCCGCAGTCCATGCGTTGCAAAGAGTCGGACACGACCGAGCGACTGAACTGAACTGAACCACTTTATTTGGTAATTAATGAATTGGCAGCGTCTCATCCAGCAAGCACCAGGGTGCTCAGAGGAGCAGCACAAAGTGGGACATTTTACAGGAAGGAAGATGGGGCAAGGAGATCACTAGCTGAAGAAAGCAAGGCTACTGGGGCGGGATGGCTCCTCTTGAGGGCGGGGGGAGGGGAGAGGAACAGCCGGATGTCCCTCATCTTCCAGGGATGGAGGGCACCCACAGGACACATCACCTCCTCGGTGCTGACCAGGGAATCCTAGGACATTCTGGGGAAGGCTGAACTGCAGTCGAGTAGGAGGCGAGGTTTGCGCGCGTGGACTTTAGCACAGGTGACGCAAATTTGGGCCTCCGCTTTTTCCTTCACCAGCTATCCCCGAGGTCAGGAGGGAGTCACCGAGTTCCTGTGGTGTTTTGTGTGTTTCAGATTCCAGTTCATCGGCGCCCCATGCAAGAGCACCCTCTGTGCTGGGTGCTCCTGTTCCATTCCCAAGGTCTGTCTGCTGTCCCAGCACCAGCAGATTTGATTGTGGGGAGTTGATTATGTTGACCACATTTTTCACTGTTCTGGGTCCATCTGGTGTGATGACTCAGTCAAATGCTATGTCAGCCAAAGGGTTGTTTTTCTTTTTAAAGTCTCCTCTTCCTGCTCTGGGGGAGCTGCTCCCATTTCCTGGGAATCCTGGGGTGGGGGCGGGGGAGGGCATGCGAATGACTGTCCTCCAGCCCTGCTGCCAGGCAGGGCCTCCTCCTTAGCAAAGCCTGAGGGCAAGGCAAGGGAGAGCCTCCTGGTGTCCAGCCGGGAGCCGAGCAGGAGGAGGAGGGAGGAAGGAAGGAAGAGCCTGTGCCACCGCCACCGAACTGACCACTGACCAGAGGGTCCCCGCCTTCCTCTCCTTTCTCCCTCAAACACCCCCCAGTCTCTGCTCCTGGAGAGTCCTGGGTTTTTCCTGGAAAATCTCTGGGAAGAGAGAGCTTTGTTCCAGATTGTGCCATTGTGGAGCTGGTGATGTGAAAATCATACTCATCCTAGTAACCCTTGGGCCTTTTTAAAAGAGAGAGACTCCAGGTATTGACGAGTCAGCCCCAGGCAGGGAGAGGAAGGCGGGCGGGATGGAAAGTGCTCAGGGGACACCCCAGCCTTTCCCCCTGCGAACTCCAGGCTTCGGAGGGGCAGAGCCACGGAAAATCCCCAACAAGTATTTTCTTCTTCAAACTGAAGGGGAGCAGGTTTTGCCACCAAAAATACTGATGCTGAAAACTGGGCCTCTGTACACTGGTGCTGAATTGAATCTCAGAAATAGAGTTTTTGGTGAAGTAGAAAAGAATAGCTTTATTGCCTGACAGGCAAAGGGGGACACAGCAGGGCTGTGCCCTCAAAGCCTTGTGTCCTGACCCCGAGGCAGTTTTGTAGCAGTGGATCAAGGGTGCGGCTGTGCGGAGGGCCAGGGTGTGTGTAGGGCTAGCCTCCTTTAACCTGGCCTCAGGTGGTCCCCTGATGAGCGTCTCTGGTTCTCAAGGTTACCAAACTGCAATGCTCTCCGGAAAGAAGGATGCTTGTCAGGCTGATATCTCCATTTGTTGGGGGTTTGAGTTCTGTAAGGAGCTCAAAGACACTGCTGTGCACCCCTGAACCCGGACCCTGACACCAGGCTGCACTGCTGCTCTCTGAGTCCCCTCTCTTCCCTGATTAGCAACTGTCCAACCTTGCCCTTTTGAATTCAGGGAAGGTCACGTAGCCGGGGACACAGAAAGGGTTTCATGCCCAGGAGCCCACAGAGTCCTGACGGGCTTCATTATCTCTCGTCAGCATAAATGTTACAGAAAGCACATCGATTAAAGCCCTTCATATTGGCCAGGCACCATAGTAACCATTTGTGTGAGTTATTTTATGACAGGAGATCCTAGTAAAGAACACGGAACTAACAAGCACCACCAACCGGAAGATTCAGGACAGGTGAAAAGGGACCGCACATGTCCCACCACCTCCCAGAGTCCTTCTTGCTGACATCCGTCTTGAGCAGCGTGTGTTCCCCCAGGAAGGACCCTGAGACAGAGTGATTGGCCAAAGACAGCCCAGAAACGAACCCCGTCACCATAAAACCCAAGACTGCAGCCACGCGGCAGGGCGGTCCTCCGTGGTCCCGACTGTCCCCTCCCGCCAGGTGCCCATCTTCCAGTCAAGTCTCTGCCTTTGTCAGCACGTCTCCCCGAACAACTTCGTTCCGAGCGCTAGACAAGAGCCACTGTTAAGCCCAGGACGGGGTCGCCTTTCCTGCAGCAACTGGCAACCATGAAGGGACCCCTTTTTACTGCGACTGATGTCCCAGCTCCTCAGGGCACTCAAAGGCCAGCTTGCCTGCTGAGGAACCAGACCCAGCAGCCGCAACCAGGACTCTGGTCCCTGGCCTCTTCCCGACACAGACGACTGTCTGGATGCCCTAACCGGGTAGAAGCAAGCGACTTTGGGGATGCCTTTGTTTCTCTCGTCCTCCTGTTCAACGCCTGCTACCCCACTTTCCCCCTTGTCCCCTGGCACTGGACGCAGGAGTCTGGTAGAAGGGGCTCAGCCTGAGCTGAGGGCTGGCGCCTGGTCACCTCTGGTTGGCACAGAACTCAAATTCTGGTTCTGGTTCCAGTCCGGTTTCTGGGTACTGGTAGGGCCGAGCTCCAGTCCTCCCTTTGCTGGAAGCTCCGGGTAAAGCCCCATAATGCCGGGCGTCTGCAGGTGGCAGGAGATGTCTGTAAAGACACCCCTTTTTCCCTCTCTCTCCTAACCCTAACCCCTTTTTCCTCTGTCTCCTTCCTTCTTACTTAACCGGGCCTCTTTCCCTCCCTTTGAAGACCCAAAGTATTTCCATTTACTCAATCAACATTTGGGTCTGAAGTTCTGAGTCTTCGTGAGAGATTTTCTGAGAGACTGCGTCTCTTACCCGTCAGCCGTGCTTTCCGTCCTCAGGGAGGAAATCAGGCGATTTTCCCTCCATCAGGCGCCCTGTTTCTATCAATTCAGTCACTTGATTGTTCGTTTGGCTGAGTGCTTCCAAGTGGAAGTGACTGACAAGGCTCAGCACAGTCTCACCTGGTCTTGGGGGAAAGTTAATACCCTAGACATACGCCTAGGGGTTCATTAGCCTTTCGGGACAAGCCCTACATCCCCACCGATTGTGCTCACCACTGAGCATTTCCTTTGGCACATATACCATCAAGCAATCTGGGACCAGGAGAGAGCTTACAGCCTCAAGTCAGACACAGGCGCATCCACCCCATACTGGTCCCCTGGTGACAGGACATAGGCTAGACCACCATCGAAATGGGAAACGAGCCCAGCTTCCCTTTACACACCCCACTGGGTTGTCTTTGGGCCCACTGGGAAGGATACCACCTGAATGGACTAAAAAGAAGAAAACATACGAAACCTTATACTTGATACTGGCCTACTCACTTCCTGGGAGGAGGGGGAAATGGCCCCAGTCAGGGGGACTTGGATTTAACACCATTTTGTAGCTCAGTCTATACTGCAAACTCGAGGGTAAATAAAAGGAGGTTCCCAATGTCCAGGCCTTTATGGCCCTCTACCAGGATTCCCAGAAAAGGAGACAATGCAAGCTCAGAGACCGCAACAAAGGCTTTTTCAAAGTTCTTTTGGCGAGGTCCGAAGCCAAGGACCCCCTTGCCCTTCTCCTGACCCCCTCAGCTTGGACAGAGAGAACAGGGAAAGGGAAGTTCAGGCAGCCCTGGAAGTCACGAGACTGAGGGAAAGTCCCGCAGGGTCACCCCAGCTCCGCTTCCCTACGCCCCTTTTCCCTATGGGATTACAATCAGGTAGTAAGCTTTGCCCACCACAGAAGGAAAGTTTACTCTCCGACAAAATCTGTCTCCTAAGAGAGCTACCAGACGGGGAAGGGGAACCATGCAAGTTCACGTTCCCTTTTCTATGCAACATACTATGCAGTGTAGGGAGCGACTGGGTTCATATTCTGAAAACCCCCAAAACTTTAGGGACACATTCAAGTGTCTTAGTCTCAACTTCTCCCTCACCTGGAGGGATGTAATGGTCATTCTCACCCAGTGTTGTAATGATGAAGAAAAAGCTAGAATCCTAGATCAGGCTAGAAAAGCAGCTGAACTGGTGACAGTGTGCAGATGCCAGTCTGGCCCTGGCAGAAGAGGCAGTCGCCTCTACGGAGCTGGATTGGGATCCCAGTGTAAGGGCAAGGAGAGGGTCCCTAAGACACCTCACTGCTTACCTGCTACAGGGAACGGCCTGGGCGTCCAGAAGGGCGTTGATTATAGTAAGAAAAAAGAAGTTATACAGGGCGAGAGTGAAAATCCAGTCCTTTTTTGGAAAGGCTCACAGTGGTCTTTAAAAATTTTACCCAGGCAGACCTTAATTCAGTTCAGTTAAGTCGTGTCCAACTCTTTGTGACCCCATGGACTGCAGCACGCCAGGCTTCCTGAAGCTTGCTCATACTCATGTCCATCGAGTCAGTGATGCCATCCAACCATCCCATCCTCTGTCGTCCCCTTCTCCTTCTGCCTTCAATCTTTCCCAGCATGGGGTCTTTTCCAATGAATCAGTTCTTCACATCAGGTGGCCAAAGGATTGGAGCTTCAGCTTCAGCATCAGTCCTTCTAATGAGTATTCAGGACTGATTTCCTTTAGGATGGACTGGTTGGATCTCCTTGCTGTCCAAGGGATGCTCAAGAGTCTTCTCTAACACCACAGTTCAAAAGCATCAATTCTTCGGCAGGAAGACCTAAAAAGTATTAAGTAGAGTCTTGTTAGCCCATTCCTTCATAACCCAGGCAGCCTGGGATATAAGGAGAAAATCGCAAAAACTAGAAAAAGGACCAGAGACGCCAGTCTCTGAGTTGGCAGAGGAGGCAAATAGGACGGTTTTGGGTAGGGACCTGGAGGAGAAAGCCGAAAGGGAGGAAAGAGAAGCTGGAAAGAACAGGAGGGTCCAAGATAAGAGATCAGATCTAAGACACAGAAGCAGATCTAAGCCTTAGCCAACACACTAAAATCTCAGCCTTGGTTCACCCTACTACTATGTGAGTCACAGGAAAAGTGAGAAAGAAAAAGAATCTTAAGGATCCATCCCCAGAGTGCCTACTGCAAAGAGGATGGGCACTGGAAAGGGGAGAGTCCATATCGCCCTAAGGGGAGGTGTGTGGAGACCCCTGCACCTGCTGTGTTAGTCCTGGGCGACTGGGACTGACGGTGCCCAGTGGCTCGAGAAGCCCCCGCGAATGGTGAGCTCCAGATCACTCCTCTCGACCCTTGGGTGACTGTGCAAAGAGAAGGCAAGGATACGGGGGCTGCCTTCTCTGCTCTTCCTTTCTGATCAGGACCTTAGACTCCCTGACTAAAATGGCGATGGGACAGATGGAGAACCCCAAAGCCCCTCCATTATGCGGTGGGCGACTGGCCAGGGACCCACCCCTCCTTGTGCGTCCCCAGGGGCCCTGCTCCCCCACTGGGGGAGGCCTGCGTTACCACCTCCAGACCACAGTGACCTGGGGGGTTAGAAACAAACAATTTCCTTTGTCTGGTGTCTGAACACTTGCAGTCAGACGTAGAAGAGGGAGAGTCCCTACCTTTCTCAGATGAGGTCAAACCCAGGTGTGGGGCGTCTCCTGCCCCCGGCCAGCCGTAAATATTTCACCAGTAGAGATTCTCCTGAGGCCAAGTGCTTCCTACCCCTGGAAAAGACCTTAAAACCAGAAGCTCTCGACGGCTTTAGACCGCTAGTTACCACGGACCAGGATACTGGAATCGTATTTGCCTGTGAGTCTCCCTGTTTCACACAGTCCTGCCTGTTAAGAAACTGGGTGGATCTTATCGATGCATGCAGGACCTAGGAGCAGTCAATGAGGCTGTGGTTGCCATCCACCCTATAGTCCTGAACCCACATACCCTCCTATCTCAGGTCCCAGGAACTGCTAAGTACTTGAATCCTGGACCCGACAGACGCTTTCTTGTGCATTCCTCTCCATCCCGCATCCCCAGAGATCTTTGCCTTTGAGTGGAGGGACCCAGGGACCAGGGAGGCCATACGAGTTTGCTGGACTCAACTAACACAGGGGTTTTGAGATAGCCCTCATATTTTCAGAATGTCCTTGGGGAAAAATCTAAGAGAGTTAACCTTCAGTTCAGTTCAGCCGCTCAGTTGTGCCTGACTCTTTGCGACCCCATGAATCGCAGCACGCCAGGCCTCCCTGTCCATCACCAACTAAGAGTTCACTCAAACTCACATCCATCAAGTCGGTGATACCATCCAGCCATCTCATCCTCTGTCGTCCCCTTCTCCTCCTGCCCCCAATCCCTCCCAGCATCAGGGTCTTTTCCAATGAGTCAACTCTTTGCATGAGGTGGCCAAAGTACTGGAATTTCAGCTTTAGCATCAGTCCTTCCAGTGAACACCCAGGACTGATCTCCTTTAGGATGGACTGGTTGGACCTCCTTGCAGACAATAATACAATGGGCAGGTGACTTGCTCATAGCACAGATTTTACCAGCTCTCAAATGGATACAATTAAAACCTTAAATGTTCTCTATGAAAAGAGATACTGAGTATCCCCTAAGAAAGCTTGGATTAGTTTAACCCAAGTAAGACACTGTGGATTTATAATTACAGAGGGGAAAAGAATGCTAGACCCCCAAACCCTCATCTTAAATACCACCTATCCCCAAACAAAAAAACAGCTTAGGGCATTTTTAGGAATGACTGGGTTTTCCTGGACCTGGATTCCTGGTTATGGGAATCTGGCCCAACCCCTACATGAAAAATTAAGAGGGAAAGAAGAAGGGCCACTTAACTGGGATGAGACCTGCAAGCTTGCCTTTAATGCCCTGGAAGAGGCTGGCATCCCAGCTCCTGAACTCAGGAGGTGTAGGCCTCCCAACATGGAAAAGCCTTTCAGGCTGTATGTCTCTGAGAGAGTAGGAACTGCTCTCGGGATGTTAGGACAAATGTGGATGGGGGCGGAGGAGGGTGTGTGCCTGTACTACAACCCATGGCTTACCTCTCTAAGCAACTAGACCAGGTAGCCAGAGGGTGGCCCCCTGTGGCCAGGCAGCAGGGCATCGCTCTTGTGGTTAACGCTGACCCTGGGTCAGCCCGCCACAGTGTATACACGTCACCGGGTGCGAGCAGTCTTGGAGACTAAAGGGCACAGTGAGCGACAGGGGCAAGGACCAGCCAACACCATGCCCTCCTCCCTGACACTCCAGAAGTGCGGTTAAGGGTGTCAGACTTTAAATCCAGCCGCATTGACTCCAGATCCCCATACTTCCTCTTTGGACCAGCAATGCATGCAAGCCATAAGCAAATGACGCTCCTCACCCTGGCCTGCCTGAGACACCCTTCTCCGACCCCGAGGAGGAAGGCTGCGCAGATGGCAGTGCTTTTGTGGAGAGAGGAGAGAGGAAGGCAGGACACGCCTCAGTGAGCCTGGAAGAAACCAGGGAAAGTCGATCTCCGCCCCCAGGCACCTCGGCCCGGAAAACTGAACTTTTTGCCCTGAGGAGAGCTCTGGACTTCGGGAAGGACAGAGGATCTACACAGACCCTAAGCGTGCTTTCCTCATCCTGCATGCCTGGGAGGAGCGGGAGCGCTCAGTGCCCGAAGCTCTCTTACTAAACACAAAGAGCTCATTCTCAGGCTCCTGGAGGCAGCCAAACTTCCTGCTCAAGTAGCTGTCATCTATGCAAGGGTCACCGAGAGAGAGAAGAAAAGGAGGCCCAAGGGAACAGGAAAACTAACCAGGAGGCAAAATGAGCGGCTAGAGCTGCTCCCGCATCACTGCCATCTGCCCGCTTTTCCCCAAGGAAACCCTGACTCCAAGTAATACCCCAGGGGAACACTCCTGTGTGCCGAGCGGGGCTGGGAGATGGGGTCACACGGGTGGTTCCAGACGGACGAGGTGCAAATAACACTCCCTGACTCTCAAGTCTGGAAAATTATTAACTCTTTACACAAAAGTACCCATTTTGGAAGAGATCACCTGGAAACCTTGTTCAAGCCCATTCTCTACCACCTCCAGTGGCTGAAGATATTGGGCAGACCACACGGAACTGTGATACCTAAGAAACCACTCCAAAGCCAGACCCTTGCCACCTCCCCTAATTAAACCTGTCCAGCATCAGGGATCATACCCAGGTGAGGACCAGCAGGTGGATGTACAGCCAGGCAAGACCCAAGGATTCTCTCATGTGCTAATCTTTGCTGACACAGGATGGTCTGAAGCATTCCCAGTAGGACAGAGAGAGCGACAGAAGTCTGTAAAGCCCTGCTAAAGGAGACAGCACCGAGGTTTCGGCTGCCTTGATCACTCAGAGCCACAGTGGGCCATCATCTGTGGCCATGATATCCCAGAAGTTGGCCACATGTTTAGGATTCAAACACCACTCCCACTCATCCACGAGGCCTCAAGCCTCAGGGAAGGTAGAGCGGGCCAACCAGACTCTTAAAAGAGCTCTGGCCAAACTAAGTCAAGAAGCACATGATAAGTGGCTCCACATGCTGCCCGTAACCCTCACGAGGGCGCGTGCAGCCCCAAATGGCCGTCATTATTAAACCCTTATGAAATGATGTATGGATGTCCCTTCTTAACTTCTGATTTGTTTTTTGACGAGGACACCAATGCACTCCTAAAACTATAATTGATCTAGAAGGTTTCAGCAAGGACTCCAATGATATGGAAAGCAAGTCCTCCCTAAACCGCAGGAAGACTGAAAAACCCCCACGTAGAGCCGGGGGACCAAATATTAGTGAAGACCAGGCAAGAGAAAGGGAGTCCAAACCAGCTGCCAGAGACATGGGCCAGGCCACCCCGGTTGTTTCCGTGACCTCGACTGCTGTAGAGGTGTGGCACCTTTTGCCGGGGCCCACAGTTCTAGAGTAAAACCCTACAGTCCACAGGAGCGGGACACGGGGACTGAGACCCCAAAGCCAGAGGCCAGCTATTCCTGTGAGCCTGTTGGAGACTCAGAGTCTTGTTCAGGCGAAACACCATCCAGCCTCCCTCAGAGAAGTGAATGCGTCCTGTGAAGCCCCTCCTCTTCCGGATCGTGCCTCCCTGCCCAGCTATTAACCTCTCCCTTAGTGGGGCGTCTGCTTGGTCACTTCCTTGTGTCAGACTCTTCAGTCGCATCAGATTCTTCAGCCATGTCCGAATCTTCAGTCGTGTCTGACTCTTTACAACCTGGACCGTAGCCTGCCAAGCTCCTCTATCCATGGAATTCTCCAGGCAAGAACACTGGAGTGGGCTGTACACTTGCAAACCACACACGACTCGCCTTAACCTTCCTACCCCATTAGCAGCGGAAGGTGAGGACATGTCCCACATATCCCAGGGTGTCAGCGGCCAACCCTTCCAGCCCAGCTACATGCTACCACTCAACCTACCCCGTCTGGTCATGGCATAACCTTTTGGGTAAAAGGGGAGGAAAACTTCATGACTTGGTATCAGCAACAGCTGTCTATATTTCCTCCCACGATAACATCTGCAATCCCACCCAACCCCTTCTTTTCTCTCTTGACTAACATTCCCCAAGTGACCTTCCCCATCTGTTTCAAAAGTGACTCCCTGGCAGGGGTGTCTGTGGAGGAGCTGGACAACTCAAGATGTGGAATAGCCTTCAGTTTCAGAACTGATGGAGAAAACCAGGATCTGGAAACTGCTCTGGGGTATTATGACTTAGCCCAAAGACTGGGAACTAGAGGTTCTGGCAGAACTGACCTGCTATAACTATTCCCCGACATGACTCTCTCCTCAGATGCCATTAACCAGTCTCAAAAATCCATGTTCTGTTTAGGACAACCAAAAAACCACACCCTGGTTTCTAAATCGGACAGGCAACTCTGCCCCCTGTTATTTCCTGGTAGGGGTCCCCACCCCTGAGAACCTAGACCTGTGGTGGGAACCCAAGCATAACACTCTCCACCTCGAGGACAAGCCCCAGGATGTCTCTTGCCGGAGTCCAACTCCAGCAACCAGGGATTCAATCTGAAGAGATGACGGCGGCGGCCAATGAGGCAGCCTCGTTTCTATGGACTGCCTGTTTATTCCATGTTTAAGATTCTCTTTTATACTTTTACAAAAACATGAGGCCAGAGGTTTGACATCACCAGATGGTCAACACCGAAATCAGATTGATTATATTTTTTGCAGCCGAAGATGGAGAAGCTCTATACTGTCAACAAAAACAAGACCAGGAGCTGACTGTGGCTCAGATCATGAACTCCTTATTGCCAAATTCAGACTTAAATTGAAGAAAGTAGGGAAAACCACTAGACCATTCAGGTATGACCTAAATCAAATCCCTTATGATTATACAGTGGAAGTGAGAAATAGATTTAAGGGCCTAGATCTGATAGATAGAGTGCCTGATGAACTATGGACAGAGGTTCATGACATTGCACAGGAGACAGGGATCAAGACCATCCCCACGGAAAAGAAATGCAAAAAAGCAAAAGGGCTGTCTGGGGAGGCCTTACAAATAGCTGTGAAAAGAAGAGAAGTGAAAAGCAAAGGAGAAAAGGAAAGATATAAGCATCTGAATGCAGAGTTCCAAAGAATAGCAAGAAGAGATAAGAAAGCCTTCCTCAGCAATCAATGCAAAGAAATAGAAGAAAACAACAGAATGGAAAAGACTAGAGATCTCTTCAAGAAAATTAGAGATACCAAGGGAATATTTCATGCAAAGATGGGCTTGATAAAGGACAGAAATGGTATGGACCTAACAGAAGCAGAAGATATAAAGAAGAGGTGGCAAGAATACATAGAAGATCTGTACAAAAAAGATTTCAGTACCCAGATAATCATGATGGTGTGATCACTCACCTAGAGCCAGACATCCTGGAAGGCGAAGTCAAGTGGGCCTTAGAAAGCATCACTACACATTTCGATATTTGGCAAAACCAATACAATATTGTAAAGTTAAAAAAAAAAAAAAAAGCATCACTACGAACAAAGCTAGTGGAGGTGATGGAATTCCAGTGGAGCTATTTCAAATCCTGAAAGATGATGCTGTGAAAGCGCTGCACTCAATATACCAGCAAATTTGGAAAACTCAGCAGTGGCCACAGGACTGGAACAGGTCGGTTTTCACTCCAATCCCAAAGAAAGGCAATGCCAAAGAATGCTCAAACAACTGCACAATTGCACTCATCTCACACGCTAGTAAAGTAATGCTCAAAATTCTCCAAGCCAGGCTTCAGCAATACGTGAACAGTGAAATTCCAGATGTTCAAGCTGGTTTTAGAAAAGGCAGAGGAACCAGAGATCAAATTGCCAACATCTGCTGGATCATAGAAAAAGCAAGAGAGTTCCAGAAAAACATCTATTTCTGCTTTATTGACTATGCCAAAGCCTTTGACTGTGTGGATCACAATAAACTGTGGAAGATTCTGAAAGAGATGGGAATACCAGACCACCTGACCTGCCTCTTGAGAAATCTGTATGCAGGTCAGGAAGCAACAGTTAAAACTGGACATAGAACAACAGACTGGTTACAAATAGGAAAGGGAGTACGTCAAGGCTGTATATTGTCACCCTGCTTATTTAACTTATATGCAGAGTACATCATGAGAAACGCTGGACTGGAAGAAGCACAAGCTGGAATCAAGATTGCCGGGAGAAATATCAATAACCTCAGATATGCACCACCCTTATGGCAGAAAGTGAAGAGGAACTCAAAAGCCTCTTGATGAAGGTGAAAGTTGAGAGTGAAAAAGTTGGCTTAAAGCTCAACATTCAGAAAACAAAGATCATGGCATCCGGTCCCATCACTTCATGGGAAATAGTTGGGGAAACAGTGGAAACAGTGTCAGACTTTATTTTTCTGGGCTCCAAAATCACTGCAGATGGTGACTGCAGCCATGAAATTAAAAGACTCTTACTCCTTGGAAGGAAAGTTATGACCAACCTAGATAGCGTATTCAAAAGCAGAGACATTACTTTGCCCACGAAGGTTCATCTAGTCAAGGCTATGGTTTTTCCTGTGGTCATGTATGGATGTGAGAGTTGGACTGTGAAGAAGGCTGAGCGCTGAAGAATTGATGCTTTTGAACTGTGGTGTTGGAGAAGACTCTTGAGAGTCCCTTGGACTGCAAGGAGATCCAACCAGTCCATTCTGAAGGAGATCAGCCCTGGGACTTCTTTGGAGGGAATGATGCTAAAGCTGAAACTCCAGTACTTTGGTCACCTCATGTGAAGAGTTGACTCATTGGAAAAGACTCTGATGCTGGGAGGGATTGAGGGCAGGAGGAGAAGGGGACGACAGAGGATGAGATGGCTGACTCAATGGACATGAGTCTGAGTGAACTCCGGGAGTTGGTGATGGACAGGGAGGCCTGGCATGCTGCGATTCATGGGGTCACAAAGAGTGGGACACGACTGAGCTACTGAACTGAACTGAACTTGTATCTTATCTGGAACTATCTTTAAACCCCAGCTTTCCAAGGCCTCAATCAATTCAGATAAAATTTGTTGCAACAAGGCTCTGTCCTTACAAGCTGCCAAAATATCATCCATATAATGTATCAAATATAGATCTTTATACTTTCCTCTAACATTTTGCACAGCTTGGTCTACAAATTTCTGACACAAGGTAGGGCTATTTTTCATTCCCTGAGGCAAAACCTTCCATTGAAACCTTCTATAGGGCTGTTTAAAATTAGCTGAAGGGAGACTGAAGGCAAACAGCTTACAATCTTGGAGGGCCAGGGGAATGGTGAGGAAAGAATCCTGCAGATCTGTAACTATCACATTATACCGAAAAGGCACAGCCACTGACAGGTTGCTCCAAAGAGATGAGGGAGGGGCAGAATTTATAGGAGTTTGAGCAGTAAAACCAGGTAGTTGGAACATCAAAAGATTCTGTTAATTAAAGAAAACTCAATGTCTCAATTTAGAGAAGTTAGCCCTTTTCTTCATATCAGATCAGATCAGATCAGTTGCTCAGTCGTGTCCGACTCTTTGCGACCCCATGAATCGCAGCACGCCAGGCCTCCCTGTCCATCACCAACTCCCGGAGTTCACTCAGACTCACGTCCATCAAGTCAGTGATGCCATCCAGCCATCTCATCCTCTGTCATCCCCTTCTCCTCTTGCCCCCAATCCCTCCCAGCATCAGAGTCTTTTCCAATGAGTCAACTCTTCACATGAGGTGGCCAAAGTACTGGAGTTTCAGCTTTAGCATCATTCCTTCCAAAGAAATCCCAGGGCTGATCTCCTTCAGAAGGGACTGGTTGGATCTCCTTGCAGTCCAAGGGACTCTCAAGAGTCTTCTCCAACACCACAGTTCAAAAGCATCAATTCTTCGGCGCTCAGCCTTCTTCACAGTTCAGCTCTCACATCCATACATGACCACAGGAAAGACCATAGCCTTGACTAGACGAACCTTTTTTGGCAAAGTAATGTCTCTGCTTTTGAATATGCTATCTAGGTTGGTCATAACTTTCCTTCCAAGGAGTAAGCGTCTTTTAATTTCATGGCTGCAGTCACCATCTGCAGTGATTTTGGAGCCCCCAAAAATAAAGTCTGACACTGTTTCCACTGTTTCCCCATCTATTTCCCATGAAGTGATGGGACCGGATGCCATGATCTTTGTTTTCTGAATGTTGAGCTTTAAGCCAAGTTTTTCACTCTCCACTTTCACTTTCATCAAGAGGCTTTTTAGTTCCTCTTCACTTTCTGCCATAAGAACATGCAAGACTCTGGCCCCTGTGAAATCACTCCCCTGACATGCCTCCCAGCTGTCTGGGCAGCAGCCTGCTTTTCCACCCTGAGGGGCTGCAGGGTGAGGCCTTCAGGTCTGCAGCGACCTTTGCTTCCTGATAGGGCAGATGACACTTTTCATCCACACAGCTTAAAATAATCAATGTGCCAAAGAGGCACATTTGGGGTCTCACCAGAGTCAGGCCCTGTCTCAGCAACAGCTGCTCCCTATTTAGGGGTTGGTTGGGGCTGGGACCCTTCCCCAGCCTGGGGGTCTCAGGCCCAAGCCTGCTGCAGCGCCCACTGTCCCCACTCGGGCCCCTGCCAGGCCCCACTCAGCCTCACCCCCAGGCCCAGAGGAGCCCCGACCCCACTGCCAGCCCCCCAGCCACACAGGCCTCCCCTCTGAGGGGCACTGGCCCCCCAGTCCTGAGTCCCCGCTCCAGGTGGGGTTTGGGTCCTTCCCGGTTACAGGTCAGCACCCAGCAGCCCATGTGGCCTGCCCTGAGGAGCCTCCCGCAGTACCCCAAGGGCTGGAGGAGTGGGACCAGGCCGGCTGTGCGGAGGCAGGATGCCTGCTGGGCGTCTGGCAGCCGCTGGGAGCCCTGGGCCTGCGTGTCTGTGCAGCCTGTCCTTCCTCCCTCCCCCATACCCCCCTCATTTCTCATGGGACCTGGGGTGGCTCCAGGGGGAGCAGGTGTGCTGGCAGGACGGCTCTGGGCTTGGGGCTGTGCCCCCTCCTCAGGGACAGGGCGGGTCGGCTCTGTGGCCAGGCCTCTGCTCTCTTCAGACCGCAGGGCCACGTGCTCTCCTGTCTCTGTCCTCACCTGTGCGTGAGGCTGTGGGAGGTGATGGCCAGGCCTGGACCTTCCTGTTAGGAGCAAGGCCATCCCACTGGTTGGGTCCCGTTGGGGCAAGGCTCCCAGGCCAGCCTCAGGTGCCCCAGCGGCCCCCACACCGCCCCGAGGCCTGGTGTTCTGACCCTGGACCTCCTCATCTCCTATCTCCCTGGGACAGCTGTGCTCTGCACCCCGGCCCCCCTGTTAAGCCCTCCTTGTGGAGGTATCTTGTGTGCTCTGCGCTCCTGCTGGCGGCACTGACCCAGCAGGCCGTCCTTCGGCCGAGCTGATGTGCATGCTGGGCCATCAGAGGGCGGGGTCAGCATGGGCAGGACGGACACCCACAGGCTGAGTGGTCGTGCCTGCGCAGGCTTGCGTCCTCAACCGCATGGGGTGAGGCTCCCCCGTGGCCTCGGGCCCTCAACAGGCCCCCTGCTCCTGGCTGGAGAGGGGCCGCAGCTCAGCCTCCGGCAGCTTCTCCCCAGGGGCGGGTCTGTAGACAGGATGGCCCGCCTGCAGCGCTGCGGTGACATTCAGGCCTTTGGTTCCGTGCGCTTTCATTTATCGGTTATATGGCTTATTTTTAATCACCTGAAAGTTGCAGAACAGAGCATTTTTGTTTTACCCTCAGAAAGCGCACAAGTGAGCTTCGCCAGCACGTTTTTGGTGTGATGTTAGAGCGCCACGGTCCAGCTCCAGCAGCCACTCTCCCCGCCCGCCTCAGGGTAAGGGAACCCCATTCCCTTAGGTAAGTGAGAGTGAAGTCGCTCAGTCGTGTCCGACTCTTAGCGACCCCATGGACTGCAGCCCACGAGGCTCCTCCGTCCGTGGGATTCTCCAGACCAGAGCACTGGAGTGGGAGCATCGCCTTCTCCTTCCCTTTAGGTGGTCCTCCCTCGTCCCTTCAACTCATCTCTTCCTTCAAACACCAGTCTGCTCTCTCAGCATGGGTTCTCCTCTTCGGGGTGTTTCATATAAATTATGTGCCTTTTGTTTCTGTAGTATTTCACTGAGCATAGCGTTCTGAAACATGCTGTAGGCTGTGTCAGAACGCCACTTCTTTACGGCTGGTTAATGTGGTACTGTAAGAGGATACCATATTTTTTTTCTTTCTTCATCAACCTATGGACATTGGACTATTTCCAGTTTTTGGCTATTATGAATAATGCTTAGAAACATTTGTGGTCAAGGTTTTCTCTATCCACAGATTTCAGTTCTCTTCGGTCTGCATCTTGGAGTGGAAGCGCTGGGTCGTATAAAACCACAGCAGCTGTCCCCTTGGTGGTGGTTTATGGGCACGTCCTTGCCCGCCAGCGGTGCCGAGCGTGGCTTCTGCTCACCAGCTGTTCACGTGTCTTCGGAAAATGTCTGCTCTGGCCTTTGTCCACTGACTCCTTGGTCTGTGGGTCTTGCTGTTGTTGAATTGCAGTTCTTTCATATGCTGAATACTAGTCCCTCGTCAGATACATGAATTCCAAACTCTCTCCCATTTTTTAGATTGTCTTTTCACCTTCTTGAGTGTCCTTTGAGGCACAAACATTTTTAATTTGGCAAACTACAATTTATCTCTGTTTTCTTTAGTTGCTTGTCATGTAGTTAAGGGGCCATTGCCCGATCCAAAGTCACGCTGTCTTTCTTTCTAACCGTTTGCGGCTCAGCTTTTATTCTAGGTCCTGCTGTTGCCAACCCGGGTTCCTGGACTCTTTAATTGTAGAAATTGATACACGGCCAGACGAGGAATCGAGGCATGGCTTTACTGGGGCCCCTGCTTCAGGAGGAGGGAGCGAACACAAGCAACAGGGGCCCATGTTCGCCCCCAGATGGGGCGAGCTGGTCCCTTCGGTGGGTGAGGGTGTGGACCGGTGGGTGGGCCGGCCTGCGGGGGGCTTCGACGGCCTGCCCCGTTGCTGGCTCTGCGCGCGGGGCTCGTGGGAGGGCGCAGCTTTTGCACGGGCCGTTGTGTTCCAGCCTTTTTGTGTCTTCATGTCCATTCCTGGCCCCAGGTGCCCATGCACGCGGTCTCTCTTAGTCCCATTCCTGGCCCCAGGTGCCCATGCACGCGGTCTCTCTTAGTCCCATTCCTGGCCCCAGGTGCCCATGCACGCGGTCTCTCTTAGTCCCATTCCTGGCCCCAGGTGCCCATGCACGCGGTCTCTCTGAGTCCCTTCTAGTTCCTTTGTTGCTCTAGGACGAGTTGGTCCAGGTATAAGCCCTGTATCAAGAGGCCCCAGGTCACGGCCTGTCTCACTGCATCCATGAGTTTTGTATGAACTGTGAGGCAAGGGTCCAGCTTCTTCCCTCTCCATGTGGACACCCGCACCTGCACCAGCTGTGAACAGTCCTGGCAGCCTGGTCGCCTCCCTTGACCGTCTACGTATGAGTTTATCATGGACTCGAGTTTCGGTCCCACAGCCCACGTGTGTGTCTTACGCCAGGAGCACAGCGCCTCGACGACTGCAGCTTTGTAGTGAATTTTGAATCAGGAAGCAATCATGAGCCCCTAACTCTGTTATTCTTTTTCAAGATTGTTTTGGCCTGACAATTCCATGTGGATTTTAGGATCAGCCTATCCATTTCTGGAAAAAATAAAATAAAAACTGTGGGAATTTTGATACTGATTGTGTTGAAACTGAAGGTCATTTGTGGAGTGTTGCCTAAGAGCTCAGGTCTGTGAGCATAGGTGTCTTTTCGTTTATTTAGGCTTTTCTAATTCCTTTCAGCGGTGATCTGTAGTTTTCGGCATACAAGTCAAACACCTACTTGGGTAAATATTTACCAAGTATTTCAAAAACACTATTACAAATGGAATTGTTTTCTTAATTATAATCATTAGGTTAATCATTGCTAGTGATTTTTGGACGTTGATTTTGTCACCTGCAACTTTGCTAATCTCTTTAATAGACTTTTGTGGTTCTCACAGGATTTTCTACACACAGTCGCGTCATCTGCGTGTGGAGATGTTCCCAAGGCGCTTCACTTCTGAGCTGCGTGTCCCCTCCCTTTGCATTTTCTGTCTCACTGCCTTTCTCAGAGCCCTCAGAATGATGCCGGATTTAAGCAACAGCTTCATCTTGTTTCTGATCTCAGCGGAAGCTTTCAGTCTTTTTTATTATTAGTATTTTTAACTGGAGGACAATTGCTTTACCACGTTACGTTGGGTTCTGCTGTACAGCTGCAGGAATCAGCTACGAGTACGCGCGTGTCTCCTCCCTCCTGAACCTCCCCCACCCCCATCCCCCTGCTCCAGGTCATCTCAGAGCCCAGGCTGAGCTCCCTGTGTCGCGCAGATTTCTCACTAGCTACCTGATAGCTTGTGGTGAATGGTGTCGGATTCTTGATCTCCAAAGAAGATTTAGCTTCGGGACCAAGGGCCAGGCTTCATAACTCAAGAGCTTTTGTGTATCAGAGTTTTATTAAAGTATGAAAGTGAAAGAAACTGAAGTCGCTCAGTCGTGTCCAACTCTTTGCAACCCCATGGACTGTAGCCTACCAGGCTCCTCTGTCCATGGAATTTTCCAGGCCAGAACACTGGAGTGGGTTGCCATTTGCTTCTCCAGGGGATCTTCCCGACCTAGGGATCAAACCCAGGTTTCCTGCATCGCTGGCAGACGCTTTACCACCTGAACCACCAGGGAAGCCCTGAAAAGGGACAGAGAACCCTTCGGACATAGAATCAGAAGCGGGCGGAGAGTGCCCCCCTGCAAGTCTTACCAAGGCCTTGTATACTCTTATCAGACCCACTCTCACAACATGCATCTTAAATTAACAAGGTTAGAACTAACAATAGAAAGCTCTTACCAGACCCACTCCCACAATATACAAGTTTCAAGATAACAAGATTAGTCAGAAGGTTCAGTTCAGTTCAGTTCATTTGCTCAGTCGTGTCCAACTCTTTGTGACCCCATGGACTGCAGCACACCAGGCTGTCCATCACCGACTCCCAGAGTTCACTCAAACTCATGTCTGTTGAGTCCGTGATGCCAGTTAACAATCTCATCCTCTGTCGTCCCCTTCTCCTCCTGCCTTCAATCTTTCCCAGCATCAGGGTCATTTCCAATGAGTCAGCTCTTTGCGTTAGGTGGCCAAAGTATTGGAGTTTCAGCTTCAGCATCAGTCCTTCCAATGAACACCTGGGACTGATCTCCTTTAGGATGGACTGTTTGGATCTCCTTGCAGTCCAAGGGACCCTCAAGAGTCTTCTGCAACACCACAGTTCAAAAGCATCAATTCTTCACCGATCAGCTTTCTTTATAGTCCAATTCTCAAATCCATACATGATTACTGGAAAAACCATAGTCTTAACTAGACGGACCTTTGTTGGCAAAGTAATGTCTCTGCTTTTTAATACGCTGTCTAGGTTGGTCATAACTTTCCTTCCAAGGAGTAAGCGTCTTTTAATTTCATGGCTGCAATCACCATCTGCAGTGATTTTGGAGCCTCCCCAAAAATGAAATCTGTCACTTCTTCCAATTTTCCCCCTTCTATTTACTTGAAGTGTTGGAATTGGGTGCCATGATCTTAGCTTTTTATTGTTGAGTTTTAAGCCAGCTTTTTCACTCTCCTCTTTAGCGGTCATCCAGAGGCTCCTCAGTTCCTCTTCACTTTCTGCCTTTAGAGTTGTATCACCTGCATATCTGAGGCTGTTGATGTTTCTCCTGGCAATCTTGATTCCAGCTTGTGATTAATGCAGTCTGGCATTTTGCATGATGTACTCTGGATATGATTTAATAAGCAGGGTGACAATATGCAGCCTTGTTGTACTCCTTTCCCAATTTTGAGCCAGTCTGTTGTTTCATGTCCAGTTCTAACTGTTGGTCCCATTTGTTTGTTGGTTTTGCTTTTACTTCCATTACTCTAGGAGGTGGCTCAAGGAAAATCTTGCTGCGATTTATATCAGAGTGTTCTGTCTATGTTTTCTTCTAAGAGTTTTTATAGTTTCTGGCCTTACATTTAGGTCTTTAATCCATTTTGAGTTTATTTTTGTGTATGGTGCTGGGAACTGTTTTTTTCCCCCCATTCAGTTTATTCAAATTATATATATATAGTTCTTCTGTGAAACTGAGTCAACCAAAGAGAAAAGGAGAATCAAAGAAGACCTCATATGTTAAATTCTTAATTGGATTCTTTGAATTAAAAAATAAGAGTCTACAGGAGAGGCACAGGTGGTGGGCCTTGTCCCTGCAGGCAAAGCCACCAAGGCAGTCCTGCAAATCCACTTCTTAAAACAAGTTTTCAAGGGGAAAAATGCAAAATACCAAAGTTTCAAAAACCAGACTACTTCCACACTCTTGGTTCTCTACCCCAGACGGTCCTAAGATAGAGTGTGAAGAGGTAAGTTTTCAATAATTCAGCTTTTGCAAACATATGCATATACCTTCCTCATGAGGAGTCCTGTTTTGGTGATTAATATAACAGCAAATAATATGCTTGGATTAAAGGTCCAGTTTCCACTCTAATGCAGTTTCTCCTGGCAACAAAGCCATTTGCAGAGATCTGGAAATCACGAGCTTCTTAGGTGGGAAGAGGTGCTGTTCTTGTCTACCTGAAAGTAGCCTTTCAGACTGACCGGTGTTTTGTAGTCCCTGTTTCAGGACCTGGTGTGTGTGGTTGATGACTGTGGGGTGGGGCTGGGGTCGTAGTAATTGGGTGGGTTTGCATAGGGGTCATAGATGAGCTGGGCCAGCATGGGGGCCATCTAGCCCATGTCCCTCAACACATCCCCAGGAATGTGGCCAGTCCACTTGGAGAGAGCTTCCAGGTTCACAGGCTTGAGGACCTGGTATATGGAGCTCAATCTTGGACTTGGGCTGCAGGGCTTGCAGATGAGGTGGTCCTGATATAGGATGCTGTTGCTGCAGAGGATGAGCTTGAGGGAGCGCGAAGGGTACAGAACCAGTTGCTCATAGGACATGGCAGGCACTTGTCCTTGCCTCCTCCATGCTTGGGGCATACATCGCCTCGATGGCCTGCTCCACTTGGTGAGGCAGTCGTGGTAGCTGCTAGGCTTGAAGCCAGCGATGGTGACCTTGTGGGTGACCAGGGAGAACACAGAGGCTGTCCTGCACCACCAGCAGGAACTTGGAGTTGGGGAAGAGGCCAACAGGCTGATGTAGGACTTGAGGGGAAAGGAGTCTTTGTCGCAGAGGATGCAGGCTGGCTCCTGGTGCTAGGTGATCACCTCCAGGATGAAGGCCTGCATGGCGGTGTCCAGCACCTTGCCTGTCATGCCTGCCTCATCCGGCTGTAGCTTCTCTCAGCCTCACTTGGACCAGGCCTGGTGCACAGCCAGCACGTGGGGGATGATGTGGTCTCCTCTCCCCAGTGCATTGGCACGGGCGTCCAGCATGGTGCCACCCTGGGGCACGCCGCCCACAAAGATGAGGGCCATGGCCTTGCCCCAGCAGAATTCCATGCAGTTCATGCCCACCATCCCCAAGTCCTCCTGCTCCAACTGCACGGCCCGCCAGAGGCCCCACGGACCCCAGCACCACCGGCACTCCAGCACCTGCTGCCCCAGCTGGACTGCCACCACCAGGACCACCTCGAGCCAGCTGCCAGGAGTGCCCTCTGCCATGACAGGCACATGCTGGGCCTGGGGAGGGGCCACCAATCAGCGACAGGTCACTGCAGCCCCACGCACGCAGAGACTTCCCTCTGGGGCCAGTAGGGAGGCCAGGAGGCGTTCTCATCTCATTTTTCACATGTAGCTGTCCAGGTTTCTCAGCACCATTTATCGAAGAGGCTGTCTTTTCTCCATTGTATATTTTTGCCCCTTTGTCAAGGATAAGGTGCCCACTGGTGTGTGGGTTTATCTCTGAGCTTTCTACCCTGCTTCATTGGTCTATGCTTCTGTTTTTGTGCTGGTACCATACTGTCTTGATTACAGTAACTTTGCAGTATAGTCTGAAGTCAGATTCCTCCAGGAAGGAATTCCTACAGGAAGGAATCACCTGGAGGAAGCCTGATTCCTCTAGTTCTGTTTTGTTTCTCAAGATTGCTTTGGCTGTTTGGGGTCTTTTGTGTTACTAAACAAATTGTAAAATTTTTGTTCTAGTTCTGTGGAAAATGCCATCAGCAATTTGATAAGGATACATTCCTATACACTATACACAACAAAAAATCTGAAAGAGAAATTAAGGGACCAATCCCATTCACCACAGCAACAACAACAACAAAATACCTAGGAATAAACCTACCTAAAGAGACAAAAGACCTGTAGCAGAAAACTATACGGCACTGATGAAAGAAAGAAAAAACGACGTAAAGAGGCAGAGAGATACAGCACGTTCCTGGACTGGAAGAACCAATATTGTGAAAATGACCATATGCTTCCCAAAGCGGTCTACAGGTTCGAGAAGCTTTCAGTCATTCACCTTTATGTATGATGTGAGCTGTACCTTTTGTGTAGATGTCCTTTATCAAGTTAAAGAAGTGCTTTTTCCTTTTGAAACGCTTCTAAAATGAAATGTTGTTGGATTTTTGTCGGAGGCTTTGTCTGCAGTAATTGTGATAATCACATAGTGTTTTTTCTTCATTTATTAGGACCATGTATTAAGTACTTTGACTTTATTAATTGACTTGTATTCTTAAACCATGGTTGCATTTCTGGAATAAATCCCTCTTGGTCATGAAACCCAGCAGGAACCTGCAGGGGCTCTCCCAGGTACAAAGGTCCCTCCACGTGACCTGATTCTTATTTGTAGAAAAAGGCGTTAGTCATAAAAGCCTGGTTCAAGAATTAATCTAAAAGATGTGACTATGTAGTGATAAAAATAATAGCAGTTGGGCCAGAAAAGCAGGTAACAATTTAAACAGTGACTCAGCCATCACCTACCTGTCACAGAATCTTTAGTTCCTCCGGAAGGACACAGATAGCAGTGTCTGTTGCACACTCCTTGGTTGTTTCACAGATACTAACACTAAACTGGAGAAGGGAAGGGCAAACCACATCAGTATCCTTGCCTTGAGAACCCCACGAACAGTACAGAAAGGCAAAAAGATAGGACACTGAAAGATGAACTCCCCAGGTCAGTAGGTGCCCAGTATGCTACTAGAGATCAGGGGAGAAATAACTCCAGAAAGAATGAAGAGATGGAGCCAAAGGAAAAACAACACCCAGTTGTGGATGTGACAGGTGATGGAAGTAAAGTCTGATGCTGTAAAGAGCAATATTGCCTGGAATGTTAGGGCCATGAATCAAGGTGAAAGGTTGCTGTTGAATCACGCGAAGACACCGGGATTCGCTCAGAGCTTTTGTGTAATAAAATTTTATCAAAGTATAAAGGAGATAGAGAAAGCTTCTGACATAGGCATCAGAAGGGGGCAGAAAGAGTACCCCCTTGCTAGTGTTAGCAATGAAGTTATATACTCTCCAATGAATCCAAAGAATGTCTGGAGGTTGTAAAGACCTCACCAGACCTACTCCCATTATTTACATTTTAAGATAACAGAATTAGCCAGAAGATTTAATCCAGAGACTGTCTTCAGGCAGGACACATTATTGTTATATAATCCTAAGGAATGTAGAGAAGGAAAAAAGTTTGTTCTTTCTTCCTCCTTGAGAATTCCAGACTCTTCTCTCCTTGGGGACCCCTAGACTCCTTATCAACCTGCCTAGGAACTGACTCTCAAAGGTAAATTGGAAGTGGTCAAAAAAAGATGGAAGAGTGAACATAGATATTTTAGGATTCAGTGAACTAAAACGGACTGGAATGGGTGAATTTAGCTCAGCTGACCATTGTATCTGGAGAAGGCAATGGCACCCCACTCTAGTACTCTTGCCTGGAAAATCCCATGGATGGAGGAGCCTGGTAGGCTGCAGTCCATGGGGTTGCAGACGAAGAGTCGGACACGACTGAGCAACTTCACTTTCACTTTTCACTTTCATGCATTGGAGAAGGAAATGCACCCCACTCCAGTGTTCTTGCCTGGAGAATCCCAGGGACAGGGAAGCCTGGTGGGCTGCCGTCTATGGGGTCGCACACAGTTGGACTCGATTGAAGCGACTTAGCAGCAGCAGACCATTGTATCTACTGCTGCTGCTAAGTTGCTTCAGTCGTGTCCGACTCTGTGTGACCCCACAGACGGCAGCCCACCAGGCTCCTCTGTCCATGGGATTCTCTGGGCAAGAACAACAATGCCATTTCCTCCTCCAATGCATGAAAGTGAAAAGTGAAAGTGAAGTCGCTCAGTTGTGTCCGACTCTTAGCGACCCCATGGACTGCAGCCTACCAGGCTCCTCCGTCCATGGGATTTTCCAGGCAAGAGTACTGGAGTTGGGTGCCATTGCCTTCTACTACTGTGGGCAAGAATCCCTTAGAAGAAAGGGAGTAGCTATCATAGTCAACAAGAGTCCAAAATGCAGTACTTGGATGCAATCTCAAAAATGACAGAATGATCTGTTTGTCTCCAAGGCAAACCATTCAATACCACAGTAATCCAAGTCTATGCCTGGACCAGTAATGCTGAAGAAGCTGAAGTTGAAAAGTTCTATGAAGACCTTTAACACATTCTAGAACTAACACTCAAAAAAGATGTCCATTTCATTATAGGGGACTGGAATGCAAAAGTAGGAGGTTAAGAGATACCTGGAGTAACAGGCAAACTTGGCCTTGGAGTACAAAATGAAGCAAGGCAAAGGCTAACAGAGTTTGTAAGGGAACACACTGGTCACAGCAAACACCCTCTTCCAACAACACAGAGAAGACTCTACACATGGACATCACCAGATGGTCAACACTGAAATCAGACTGATTATATTCTTTGCAGCCAAAGATGGAGAAGCTCTATACAGTCAGCAAAAACAAGACCAGGAGCTGACTATGGCTCAGATCATGAACTCCTTATTGCAAAATTCAGACTTAAATTGAAGAAAGTAGGGAAAACCACCAGACCATTCAAGTATGACCTAAATCAAATCCCTTATGATACAGCGGAAACGACAAATAGAGTCAAGGGATTAGATCTGATAGACAGAGTGCCTAAAGAACTATGGATGGAGGTTCGTGACATTGTACAGGAGGCGGTGATCAAGACCATCCCCAAGAAAAAGAAATGCAAAAAGGCAAAATGGTTGTCTGAGGAGGCCTTACAAATAGCTGAGAAAAGAATAGAAGTGAAAGGCAAAGGAGAAAAGGAAAGATATGCCCATCTGAATGCAGAGTTCCAAAGAATAGCAAGAAGATAAGAAAGCCTTCCCCAGTGATTAATGCAAAGAAATAGACAAAAACAATAGAATGGGAAAGACTAGAGATCTCTTCAAGAAAATTAGAGATACCAAGGGAACATTGAAATGCTATGGGCCTAACAGAAGCAGAAGATATTAAAAAGAGGTGGCAAGAACACACAGAACTATATAGAAAAGATCTTCATGACCCAGATAACCGTGATGGTGTGATCAGTTACTTAGAGCCAGACATCCTGTAGTTCAAAGTCAAGTGGGCCTTAGGAAGCATCACTATGAACAAAGCTAGTGGAGGTGATGGAATTCCAGTTGAGCTATTTCAAATCCTGAAAGATGATGCTGTGAAAGTGCTTCACTCAATATGCCAGCAAATTTGGAAAACTCAGCAGTGGCCACAGGACTGGAACAGGTCAGTTTTCATTCCAATCCTAAAGAAAGGCAATGCCAAAGAATGCTCAAACTACCGCACAATTGCACTCATCTCACACGCTAGTAAAGTAATGCTCAAAATTCTCCAAGCCAGGCTTCAACAGTATGTGAAATGTAAACTTTCAGATGTTCAAGCTGGATTTAGAAAAGGCAGAGGAACCAGAGGTCAAATTGCCACCATCCACTGGATCATCACAAAAGCAGGAGAATTACAGAAAAACATCTACTGCTTTATTGACTATGCCAAAGCCTTTGACTTTGTGGATTACAATAAACTGTGGAAAATTCTTCAAAAGAGGAATACCAGACCACCTGACCTGACTCCTGAGAAATCTGTATGCAGATCAAGAAGCAACAGTTAGAACTGGACATGGAACAGTGGACTGGTTCCAAATTGGGAAAGGAGTACGTCAAGGCTGTATATTGTCACCCTGCTTATTTAACTTACATGCAGAGTACATCATGAGAAATGCCAGGCTGGCTGAAGGACAAGCTGGAATCAAAATTGCCAGGAGAAATATCAATAACCTCAGATACGCAGATAACACCACCCTTATGACAGAAAGCAAAGAACTAAAAAGCCTCTTGGTGAAAGTTAGAGTGAAAAAGTTGGCTTAAAGCTCAACATTCAGAAAACTAAGATCATGGCATATGGTCCAATCACTTCATGGCAAATAGATGGGGAAACAATGAAAACAGTGAGAGACTTTAGTTTTTAGGGCTCCAAAATCACTGCAGATGGTGACTGCAGCCATGAAATTAAAAGATGCTTGCTCCTTGGAAGAAAAGCTATGTTCAACCAGGACAGCATATTAAGAAGCAAAGACCTTACTTGGCCAACAAAGGTCCATCTTGTCAAAACTATTGTTTTTCCAGTAGTCATGTATGGATGTGAGAGTTGGACCATAAAGCAAGCTGAGTGCTGAAGAACTGATGCTTTTGAACTGTGGTATTGGGAGAAGACTCTTGAGAGTCCCTTGGACTGCAAGGAGATCCAACCAGTCCATCCTAAGGGAAATCAGTCCTGAATATACATTGGAAGGACTGATGCTGAAGCTGAAATTCCAATACTTTGTCCACCTGATGGAAAGAACTGACTCAGTAGAAAAGACCCTGATTCTGGGAAAGATTGAAGGCCGGAGGAGAAGGGGAAAACAGCAGGTGAGATGGTTGCATGACATCACTGACTCGATGGACATGAGTTTGAGTAACCTCCGGGAGTTGATAATGGACAGGGAGGCCTGGCGTGCTGCAGTCCATGGGGTCGCAAAGAGTTGGACCTGACTCAGAACTGAACTGAACTGAAAACTGCCACCAGAGGGAAAAAGCTAACTGCATGATGACCAGGCTGTAGAAATGACATAAGTTGCTCCATGTGGCACACTTCCAAAACCTGCGCTCAAGAAAACAAGAACAACTCGACCCTGGAGCTGAAGATTCACTTCACTCCAAATAAGATGATGCTCACCAGAGCCTGCACCACAATTTCAGGATGCTGGTCAGAGCTGACTGTGCTGCTCTGCACGTAGCCACCACCTGCAAACCCTCGACGCTTTCCTTTAAAAGCTCTTGCCCTGATCGGCAACTCAGAAGTGTTTTGGGGGACACCAGTCTGCCATCTCCCCAGGTTGCCAGGTTCCTGAATAAAGCATCTTGCTTCTGCAACCAACAAAACTTGTCTGTCTGCCAAACATGGAGTAATGAGCAGCTGACCTTGAGTTTGGCTCCAGCCCAGCTGGTAACAGTCGTGGTGTATATGTAATATTGGATTCAGTTTGCTAGAACTTGACGAGGATTTTAAACCTATACTCATAAGGGATATTGGTCTTTGTTTTTCTCTGTAGTCTCTCTCTCTGACTTTGGTGTCTGGGTGATTCTGGCCTCAGAGAATGAGTTAGGAAGTGCCCCTGCCTCTTCAGACTTTGGCGAGAGTCTGAAATAGATTACAGGTTGCTGTCTGCGAGGCTGCCACGGAGCTTAGACATGAGGGATGGAACCAGGGTAAGTTAAAATGCCACACAGCCCTGTGCTGAAAGTACACTATTTTTTCTTGATTAAGCACTCCTCTGATTTCTGCAAGACTCTCTCTACTTTCAGAGGCTGAAAATGTTGATTCTGAAATTTTTTGCAAAGTTTTTCCTGCTTTTGTGGAGAGATGGGCTTCGAGAATTCTCCACCCCACTATTTTTCTGTGTGGTTTTCCATAACTGGCACATGTTCCTGGTGATGGAGAGGCCAGCCCCGGATGTGGGCAGGAACTGGCTGCAGCTCTGGGACATGTGGCCTCATGTCTACTGTATGAGCTTCTCAGTGCCTCTGGTGTTAAAAATTGAGCAGATAAGTTTTGCATGTATCAGTGAAGATAGACACCAGCTAAAAAGTACAAAGACAATCCCTGGTGGCTCAGAGGGTAGAGAATCTGCTTGCAGTGCAGGAGACCTGGGTTCGATCTCTGGGTCAGGAAGATCCCCTGGAGAAGGGAATGGCTACCTACTCCAGCTCTTGCCTGGGAAATTGTGGGTCAGGAAGATCCCCTGGAGAAGGGAATGGCTACCTACTCCAGTTCTTGCCTGGGAAATTCCACGGGCAGCGGAGCCTGGAGGGCTACAGGCCACAGGGTCACAAAGAGCTGAACACGACTGAGTTACTTAGCGCACAAAGTGAAGGTAAAGAGCCACAGAACGACAAAAGCAACGACAGATGACAGAGGGCAGCGTGGCGCCAACCGTGACTTCACGCGGGGCCCGGACCCAAGTCTAGCTCTCAGTGTGGCCACCGGGCAACGGGTGGCCCCACCCCAGCAGTCACCCCCCTACCTCGAGGCGCGATAGACACGGAATCGGGGGGCGCTGGACTGTCCTTACGTGGGGTCAGCGGCTTCGGGGTAAGAGCCACGCCGTGGGGCTGGCTGGGGGGACTCTGGAATTGGCCCAGCAGGGAGGAAAACCTCCACCAACCCCGTCGTGGGAGACGACCAGACACTGACCGCCTCGGGGCCCAGGGGGTGCAGGGCGGCCTCCCCACCACACTTGCATCTCGCTCCCTAGTCTGCCCAAGACCCAGATGGGTCAAACAGCCAGGTGTCCATTAGGCAGGCAACATGGTTTATAGTTTCTAGGGTACTTTTATTGCCCAAGAAAAACTTACAAAACTAATGAATATTGGAATTCAATAAATATGAACTACACAGCGTACTCTGTAGGTCAAGAATTGAAAGTGCAGGAGAAGCTTGCAGGCATAGAATGCCGCCTGCCACAGCAGTAAACAAGGATTTGTGGACAACCTCTTGGCCACCGCAGCCGCCCTTCTGAGGGGACTCTGGATGGGGAAGCGCGGGACCCTGGCCCAGAGAGCTGAGGTGCAGGCAGAGGAATGATTCCAGTGAGCCCAGACACTTGCATCTTCCCGCTCATAGAACAGCACTAAATCATCACTTAAGATGTCTGCTTTTTCTTTAAGTAACAGTAATCTTTTGATGTTCTGACTACTTGACTTTTGTTGCAAAACTCCTATATGTCCTGGCTCCTCCCTTATCTTCAGAGAGGCTTTCTCCCAGGCTTAAGGCCTCAGTTTCATCTGCCAAATAAAACATAATTCTCAACATTTAGTTTGTGCCTTTTTTTCCAGTCAGCACCAGCAGAGACAGGTTTACTCAGGAATAGCAGAGGAAATGCAACTCAGGATATGCAAACCATGGTGGGACACACAGAAACCCAGAGAACCTGGACAGAGGGAGAAGGGGGAGATGGGAGGGGCGGGGGTGACCAGAGTCCATTGGAGGAGCCGCGGTGCAAAGTAACGAGGTTTCCGGGGGCTGGGCCTCTGAGGTCTCTGGCTGGGCTGTTGGTGGGGTGGGGGGCGGCAGAGAGAAACCTGCTTCCTCCTGCTGGGTGGGAAGGGGAGAGGCCTTCCTGTTGGAGGTGTAGAGGGACATGTCTTCCTGTTTGGGGTCACCACTGATGCACTGAGGGCGAGAAAGCTTAGCCTGCAGGCCTGTCCCAACTCCAACTTGGGCTCAGATTCCTTAATTAATTCCATGCCCCATTCCTTGCTTCAAAGCAATCTATCTCTGGATGGAAAAACAAGATCTGTAAGATAACTGAAGGGCAATCCATGTAAATCGGGCTATTTGTCAGCTTTGGGACACCCATAATTTGAGGTAGCCTTGGTTGATTGATGCTGACGCCTCTCTTCTGACCCGAGGGTCTGCAGAAGCTACAGCTCACGAGCACCCCTCAGTACCCCTCAAAGGGGACAGTTGGCAGCGGCGTCTGTGCTTGGGCAAAGCCTTTGCGGGCAGCTGGAGGGTAAAGGGCGGTGTGCGCTTGCTGCGTTTACCTTCTGCTTTCTCCTCATGAGGGATCAGAGGCCTCTTGCTGGTCATCGAGCCTCCGTAACACCTTAACCAGAAACTTCCAGGAGGCACACATGGTTCCAGCTTTGCCCGGAGAGTTTGTCCCTTGGCTCAAAGAAAACGTGACGAGAAGCCTGTGCACAGCCCGAGGAGAGCTGGGGGCTTCCACAAGGACATACTGGGTTGGCCGAAAGGTTGGTTCTGGTTTTCTTGTAACATCTGTAATGATAGTGCCCACTGGAGAGGAGCAGAATTTACTATCCCAAATGTTTCTCTTTGGCATAAGGATTAATTTAGGCTGATTTTAAAAAAAGAAAATGAAACAGAAGATTTGGGAAGCTTTTATTGTTGCCTCCCATAACAGCCTGAAATAATTTGGATAAAGGGTTTGTTGGAGATCAGAGTCCAGTCTGTGTCCCTGCCTGGCCCAGTGAACATTTGCTTCCCAAACATTTGCTTTTCTATTTCCAGGTCAGTTTCCCCCTTCAAGTCATGAAAGCCTACCCCAGCATCTTCCCTTGTCTTTAGTTGAAGATGGTGTTTAAGGTGAGGGTCTTGGCCATTTCGATGGTGATTCAGTTCTCCTGGGTCTCTCCCATGTGTACATGTTGCTAAACTTCTGTGTGATTCTGTCCTAATTGTCTTATGACAACTTAATTCTTAGACCAGCCAAGAGAACCCAGAGGAGAAGGGGGTGCTTCCGCACGCCAACAACAACTCCGGCCGACGAGAGTCCTTGCAGCTCAGCCACAGGAACCGCCAGCACCCTGCTCGCCGCGTCTCTCTGATGGACTTTGCTCATAGCGGCCCCTTCAACCGCTTCCTTTTTCTCTACAGAGTAACATCTTCCCCTTTGTTTCCCGAATGTGTTTACAGTTTTTGCTATGACTTTCTTGTCCTGAATTGCAGTTATCTGTTATTCCTGTGTGTAAACGTTTTTGCTGGTAAAATGACTGGCTCTTTTCAAGAAGTCTGAAGAGAGCGGAGGCCTGGCCACAGAGCCAACCCACCCTGTCCCTAAGGAGGGGGCACAGCCCCAAGCCCAGGAACTGTCCTGCCAGCACGCCGGCTCCCTCTGGAGCCACCCCAGGTCCCATGAGAAATGAGGGGGGGCAGGCCACACGGGCTGCTGGGTGCTGACCTGCAACCAGGAAGGACCCAAACCCCGCCTGGAGCGGGGACTCAGGACTGGGGGGCCAGTGCCCCTCAGAGGGGAGACCTGTGCGGCTGGGGGGCTGGTGGTGGGGGTGGGGCTCCTCTGGGCCTCGGGGTGAGGCTGAGTGGGGCCTGGCAGGGGCCCGAGTGGGGACAGTGGGCGCGGCAGCAGGCTTGGGCCTGAGACCCCCAGGCTGGGGAAGGGTCCCCAGACCACATCCCTAAATAGGGAAGGGGGTGTGGCTAACACAGGGCCTGACTCGGGTGTTAAGGGAAGTAGAACTCATAACCCCAAACAAGCCTCTTTGGTACATTGATTATTTTAACTGGTTATTTTTAATTCTGAGGCTGAGTAGAAGTCAGCCTACGAGAGACATTTAATGAACAAGGCAAACCTCCCTGTAAGGGTGACCCTATTGTACCAGGGGGCTTCCATTGTAGCTCAGTTGGTAAAGAGTCTGCCTGCAGTGGAGGAGACCCAGGTTCGATCCCTGGGTTGGGAAGATCCCCTGGAGAAGGAAATGGCAACCCACTCCAGTATCCTTGCCTGGAAAATCTCATGGACAGAGGAGCCTGGTGGGCTGCAGTCCGTGGGGTCACGAAGAGTCGGGCACGACTGAGCGACCAGGGGGCGACCGCATTTCCTGGAAACTTTCATGGGTGGAGGCGGCAAGGATGACCTCTGCAGGAAACCACCCTGTTTCTGTGCTTTTCGGGGTAACTTCCCCAAGGAGGCCTCTCCTGCCCACCGCAGCCTCTCATCTTGAGCTCAGATGGCATTTAGGTGCTGACTTCAGCATTTGGGGAAGTTGCTGAGCTTTTCTGGGTCCCTCTCATAGACAGGAGGTATACGGGTTGGTAAACTGTTATTTTTCTCCTGTTAAACTGTCTTTTTATTATGACAGAGGGGAGTCCCAGCCAAAAACCTGGGAGGGTGGAAGGAAACCTCCAGCCCCTTCCAGCCTCTGGGAAAGGAGCCTCCCTCCCACTGACTCTGGTGTAACCTGACACTCAGTGGTCCACCCCACCTCCTAAGCCCAGCCCATTTCCACTTACGAAACGAAACCGGCCCAGGAAAAGGAAACTTAGGAGAAATCGAAACTCCTGGGTAAAGGAGGGCCCCCCCAAGTGTGTGGTGGCATCTGGACCGCAGTTGCTCATCTGGACTGCAGTTGCTCCGTCCCCACCATGAACCGCACATCCCAGCTCTTACTCACTGGGGCCCACGGGGCGGTGCCCCCAGCCTATGAGGTGCTCAAGGAGGAGCACGAGGTGGCCGTGCTGGGGGCGCCCCAGAGCCAGGCGCCCCTGACGACCACGGTGATCAACATCCGCAGCGACACCGCCGTGCCCGACCACATCGTGTGGTCCCTGTTCAACACCATCTTCATGAACTGGTGCTGCCTGGGCTTCGTGGCATTTGCCTACTCTGTGAAGGTGGGTGGGCACCCGGGGCGTCTCCACGGAAGTGTGTGTGAACCTGGAGAGGCCCTGCCCAGACGGCACGTGGGGTTGGGAGCCCCCGTGTGTGTTGTTCTGCTGCATGGTGTGTGTGTGTGTCTGTGTGTGTGTGTGTGTGTGTGTACACGTGCAGGTCATGATGAGGCTGCAGGGGGTGCGTGGGGATGACCAGGGTCAGCCTTTTGTCCCCTGGTGGGTGAGGGGCCAGTGAGGCGGCCAGAGAAAGGATGGGAGAGCCCTGGGCCTCCTGGAGAGGCTGACTGTCTGCGGGAAAGCAGATGGAGACCCCAGGAGGCGAGGAGCGCTCACCGGCCACTGTCGCGCTCAGACTCCAGGGGACAGACGGGCGTGGGTCCCCGCTGGGAAGAACGGGCAGTGGGAGACCAGCGGGGGAGGGCCTGAGCCACAGGCCCGGCGGTCACCTGGACCCGCACCACCTCTCCTCCTGCAGTCTAGGGACCGGAAGATGGTCGGCGACATCACTGGGGCCCAGAGCTACGCCTCCACCGCCAAATGCCTGAACATCTGCTCCCTGGTCCTGGGCATCCTTCTGACTGTCGTCCTCATCGTCCTCGTGTCCACCGGCTCCCTGATGATCGTTCAGGCAGTCTCGGAGCTCATGCAGAACTACGGAGGCCACTAGGCCTGCCCACAGCCCGAGGCAGTCGCCCCTTTCCCCGCAGCCTATCCAGGCACCTGCCCCCGTGAAATAAAAGGAGGGTTTGTGTGTGAGGGCGCTGTGGTTTGACCTGGGGAGGGGGCCCTCGAGAGTCCAGCCTGGACGTGAGCCCGAGCCCACCTCCTCCCACCCCGCACTGTCCCACACGCTGACGCTGGTCAGTGCGGGCTCTCCTGGCGCCCAGCTCCCTCACACCCTGCGGCACGTCCCTCTCGTCACTGTCCTTCACACGGCCCCGCAGGCCCCTCTGCCGGAAAGGCAACAGGAGCACAGCGTCCACCACGGCAGAGAGAGCCCCGTGCTGCTCAGCTAGAGGAGAGGCCCCTGCCCCGCCCTCGACATCAGCCCCATCCCTGCTTCTGCCGTGGCCTCCAGACACGGGGGCACTCGAGGGGCAGGGCACACCCGCCCACTGCCAGCTGGGCTGGGGCGTGTGGAGGGGCAGCGGAGCCACCCCCTCGTCCCCTGACTCCTCATGGGGGTGCCCCCTCCCCCCAATCTGTCCCTACGCCAGCCCCCTGACTTGGAGAGGCTGCGGGGAGGCTGGGATCCCAGGGTGGGCCAGGAGGGAGCCCCTCTCCCTGTGGGTCTGACACCCGTGAGCGGGGAGGGGCAGCACCAAGGAAGGGAGTCCTGGAGGAGGGACGGCTGGCAGGCACATCCCTCGGGGTCGAGAAGGACTGCCTCCAGGGTGGGAAGAGCCAGTGGCCCGCAAAGCCCTGGAGTCGGCAGGGGCGCTGTCCAGCGCGCAGATCCCACTGGGTGGGCTGGGGAGGCAGAATCTTCCCGCACCAGCAGCAACAGGAAGGGAGCCAGGGGCGAGGCCAGGGGCACACCAGCCCGCCTGCCCACCCCTACCCGGGACTCATCTGCCCTGCTCTGCCCTCCCCCAGCTGGGACCACACCCGGCGTCTTAAGGAGCCGTGCCTTCTGAATTCCTCGAGGCCCAGTCCAGGCAAAGCAGAGGCAGAGCCTTCTCCCCACGGGCTCCTGCCCCGCTGCCGACCCCCACGTCACCCTGGCCCAGGGCTCCCGCCTCCTGCTCTGTCCTCCGCTCCCCCAACTCAGCCCAGCCCAGGTCACCCACAGCTGACAGGGGACACGGGACCGTCCGCTGGGAACCAGGCCGGGCCGTGGCTCCGAGGACCACAGCTGCTCACGGCCCGGCCGTCAGCACCCGGGGCCGTCGAGGGAAGGGCCCTCGGTTTCCCCTGCCTGATGCCTCGGGCCTCCTGTGATTTTCAGAAGGTCCGGGACACGGGCCTTTGCGGCCTGCACGGGGGCTCCCACCTAGCAGGACCCTCACCGCAAATCGGTGAAGCTCAGGCGGGCTACACTCAGTGCCAGCAGCCCTCGCTACTGCTGCCTGCCTGAGAGGATGTGGGGACCCCCTAGGGCCTGCCGGGGTTGGGGTTAACAGGCCAGGGGTCAGGGTCACACATCTGTCCCCCCGTCCCTGCCTGGGAGACAGTCCTTCCTGGACTCAGAGAGGCAGTCTGCCAGCCTCTCCTTCCGCAGGACTCAGCGTCCCTGAGGCTGAGCCCTCCTGCTCTCATGTGGGACCCAAGAGAGAGTGGGCAACCTCATCTGAGCCACCGTCCTCCAGGGAGGATCCAAGTAGGGCCCAGTGGGGATGGGGCGTCCATCTCCTCTGAGTGCCAGGAGGAGGGGAACCCACTGTGAAGAGCTGCTGACTTCAGTGAGAGCTGGACAGGACTGGCCCTGGGCCCTGAGTGAGCCCAGGAGAGCCTGGGTCCCCAAAGGGCGTGTGGACGGGGTCACTTCCCAGCGCAGCCTGTGGCTGCCGGGACTCCTCCAGCCTCTCGGGGTGACACCCCAGACACCCTGTGCAGGGCACAGTGGCTCAGCAGCTGGGGTGCGGCCCCCCACCCACTCCCCCTGGGGCGTCAGAGACAGGAATACCTGCCCGGGTGTCTCTCCGCATTGGGCTAGGAGCGGCCCCATCTCCCCGTCTGCATCCCAGGCTCACAACAATGTCCCAGGTCCCCAGTGTCTGCGAGACTCTTCCACCCAGCAGGGCCCGCTGGTTTTGAGGGGACGAAGGGGTCTTTCCTCTGGGGATTCCTGTTGACCGCGGTGGGGTCACCAGCTCTGTTCTGGCCCTCTCAGTCAGCCCCCAGCTGACTGCTGTGGGCTCCCCAGAGGCCGCCAGGGTCATAGCAGTGTCCCCTCCGCAGGAGACATCACAGCAGCTTCACAGACAAGGGTGCTTTATTGATTCAGTGGTTGACAATCTGTGTCTATAAACTGCTGCCTATGGCTTGGGGGCAAAGCCACCAAGGAAGGCGGAGGCCCTGGACCGCCTCCATGGACAGCGGCTAGTGGCCTCCATGTCCACTGATCCGCAAAGCCGTCTCGTAGGCTGCCATGTAGACAAAAATGAGAAGAACGATCGATCCAATGGTCAGAAAGATGCCCAGGACCAGGGCCCAGATGTTCAGGCACTTGGCGGTAGAGGCGTAGCTCTGGGCCCCAGTGATGTCGCCGACCATCTTCCGGTCCCTAGACTGGAGGAGGAGAGGTGGTGAGGGTCCAGGTGACCGCCGGGCGCTGTGGCTCAGGCCCTCCCCTGCTGCTCCCAGTCACCCGATGGCCCGTTCCCTGGAGTCTGGACAGGACAGTGGCCGGTGATACCCTCCCCTCTTGGGGCCTCTGTCTGCGTCCTCACAGAGAGTCAGCCTCTCCAGGAGCCCCAGGGCTCAGCCTCCCGTCCTCTCAGGCCCCTTCACCGGCCACTCACACACCAGGGGTCAGGGTCCTTGCAGCACCTTCCTCGTTTCCGGACCAGACTCGTGTTCTGAAGCTGAGTGTGAAGGCTGCGCCTTCCCTGATGAGGCTGGGAAGGAGGCCGTCTTGGGGTGCGAGAGACACAGACCCCCAGCTCCACCCCATGTGAACCCAGGCAGCCTCGCCATGAGTCTCCCTGGGAACGATCCCCCAGGCCACACTCTCACACACACACAACACACACACGAAAGAGCGTGCACACAGACCCGTACACACGGGGGCTCCCCATGCACGTGCCGTCTGGGCAGGGCCTCTCCAGGCTCACACACATTTCCGTGGAGACGCCCCGGGTGCCCACCCACCTTCACAGAGTAGGCGAATGCCACGAAGCCCAGGCAGCACCAGTTCAGGAAGACGGTGTTGAACAGGGACCACACGATGTGGTCGGGCACGGAGTTCTCCCTGGGGATGTTGATCACCGTGGTCGTCACGGGCGCCTGGCTCTGGGGCGCCCCCAGCACGGCCATCTCGTTCTCCTCCTTGAGCATGTCTTGTGTAGGGAGATCGATGTGCTGAATGTAGAGGGAAAGGTTGAGAAACAAGTTTCCTGTTTTATAGTCTGAGATGCCAGTGGATTTCAGTGGGCACTCCCATTCTGGGTTAGTTTTTATTTCTCATACTTTCTATTTCCTGTTGTTTCTAAATTGGTTGGATTGTCTGGGACCTTGTTGGGTGGAACAGATGCCTGAGGCTTCACTATGACTTTATGGCCCCAATTCTGCCCGGGTGGCATGCTACTGCCAAGGTCCTGCCGGCAGCCCTTCCGGCTAAACAGAGGCCTGGTTTCCAACCTGGGGAGAACACTTGAGCTAATCATTAATCAGATTATTGACATGAGACTTTGTCTTTTTCTTAACTGTGGTAAAACACACATAACATTTACCGTCTTAGCCATGCCCAAGTGCAGCTCAGGGGCATTAGCATATCCACACTGTGGTGCAGCCACCAGCTCCATCCGCCTCCACGACTTGCCCACCCTCCCAAAGGGACACGCCGTCCCCGGAAACACTCACTCCCCTCCACTGCCCTCCTGCAGCCCCTGCCCCACCGTCTACTTCCTGTGTCAGTGAATCTGACGCCTGCAAGGTCCTTTTTTGAGTGGAGTCAGACAGGGTATGTTGTTTGGTGACTGGCTTATTCCACTGAGCATCATGTCCTCAAGGTCCATCCACAATGTAGCATGAATTCCCTTCCTTCTGAAGGGTGAATAGTACTCATTTGACTTATTTTAAAGACCCCTCTAGGTAAGTTTGGTAACAATTGATTTTTACACTGTTCCTTCTCATTCAGAATAAACAACAGTGTTTTAGGCAGCTTTCGGTGTTTGATATATTTTATAGCTATTACTCCAATTTCATATGATGTGAAGAATTCTTTAGTCTGAATGTCAGCCCAAGGGTGTGTGGCTGATAAGGAAAGCTGCTGCTGTTGCTAAGTCACTTCAGTCCTGTCTGATTCTGTGCGACCCCATAGACGGCAGCCCACCAGCCTCCCCTGTCCCTGGGATTCTCCAGGCAAGAACACTGGAGTGGGTTGCCATTTCCTTCTCCAATGCATGAAAGTGAGAAGTGAAAGTGAAGCCACTGAGTTGTGTCCGACTCTTAGCGACCCCATGGACTGCAGCCTACCAGGCTCCTCCGTCCATGGGATTTTCCAGGCAAGAGTACTGGAGTGGGGTGCCATTGCCTTCTCCATGAGGGAAGCTACATTTTGCCATAATTAGAGATTCACTTTCATCTTTCTGGCAGGGATGAAGCAAGAAAAAACATACTGCACATCACAAGTCCACGTTTAGAGTCCTCTTTATAGACAGTGTTTTCCAGTTTTGTGTTCAGTTCACCTCAATCGCTCAGTCGTGTCCGACTCTTCGTAACCCCATGAATCGCAGCACACCAGGCCTCCCTGTCCATCACCAACTCCCGGAGTTCACTCAGACTCACGTCCATCGAGTCAGTGATGCCATCCAGCCATCTCATCCTCTGTCTTCCCCTTCTCCTTCTGCCCCCAATCCCTCCCAGCATCAGAGTCTTTTCCAATGAGTCAACTCTTCACATGAGGTGGCCAAAGTACTGGAGTTTCAGCTTTAGCATCATTCCTTCCAAAGAAATCCCAGGGCTGATCTCCCTCAGAATGGACTGGTTGGATCTCATTGCAGTCCAAGGGACTCTCAAGAGTCTTCCCCAACACCACGGTTCAAAAGCATCAATTCTTTGGCGCTCAGCCTTCTTCACAGTCCAACTCTCACATCCATACATGACCACAGGAAAAACCATAGCCTTGACTAGACGGACCTTTGTTTGCAAAGTAATGTCTCTGCTTTTAAATATGCTATCTAGGTTGGTCATAACTTTCCTTCCAAGGAGTAAGCATTTTTTAATTTCATGGCTGCAATCACCATCTGCAGTGATTTTGGAGCCCCCCAAAAATAAAGTCTGACATTGTTTCCACTGTTTCCCCATTTATTTCCCATGAAGTGATGGGACCAGAAGCCATGATCTTAGTTTTCTGAATGTTGAGCTTTAAGCCAACTTTCCTACTCTCCTCCTTCATTTTCATCAAGAGGCTTTTTAGTTCCTTTTCACTTTCTGCCATAAGGGTGGTGTTATCTGCATATCTGAGGTTATTGATATTTCTCCTGGAAATCTTTATTTCAGCTTGTGCTTCTGCCAGACCAGCGTTTCTCATGATGTACTCTGCATAGAAGTTAAATAAGCAGGGTGACAATATACAGCCTTGGTGTACTCCTTTTCCTATTTGGAACCAGTCTGTTGTTCCATGTCCAGTTCTAACTGTTGCTTCCTGACCTGCATACAGGTTTCTCAAGAGGCAGGTCAGGTGGTCTGGTATTCCCATCTCTTTCAGAATCTTCCACAGTTTATTGTGATCCACACAGTCAAAGGCTTTGGCATAGTCAATAAAGCAGATGTTTTTTCTGGAACACTCTTGTTTTTTCGATGATCCAGCAGATGTTGGCAATTTGATCTCTGGTTCCTCTGCCTTTTTAAAACCAACTTCAACATCTGAAGTTCACGGTTCACGTATTGCTGAAGCCTGGCTTGGAGAATTTTGAGCATTACTTTACTAGCCTGTGAGATGAGTGCAACTGTGCGGTAGTTTGAGCATTCTTTGGCATTGCCTTTCTTTGGGATTGGAATGAAAATTGACCTTTTCCAGTCCTGTGGCCACTGCTGAGTTTTCCAAATTTGCTGGCATATTGAGTGGAGAACTTTCATAGCACCATCTTTCAGGATTTGAAATACCTCAACTGGAATTCCATCACCTCCACTAGCTTTGTTCGTAGTGATGCTTTCTAAGGCCCACTTGACTTCACCTTCCAGGATGTCTAGCTTTAGGTGAGTGATCACACCATCGTGATTATCTGGGTCGTGAAGATCTTTTTTGTACAGTTCTTCTGTGTATTCTTGCCATCTCTTCTTAAAATCTTCTGCTTCTGTTAGGTCCATACCATTTCTGTCCTTTATTGTGCCCATCTTTGCATGAAGTGTTCCCTTGGTATCTCTAGTCTTTCCCATTCTGTTGTTTTCCTCTATTTCTTTGCATTGATCACTGAGGAAGGCTTTTTAATCTCTCCTTGCTATTCTTTGGAACTCTGCATTCAGATGGGAATATCTTTTCTTTTCTCCTTTGCTTTTCACTTCTTTTCTTTTCGCAGCTATTTGTAAGGCCTCCCCAGACAGCCATTTTGCCTTTTCGCATTTCTTTTCCATGGGGATGGTCTTGATCCTTGTCTCCTGTACAATGTCATGAACCTCCGTCCATAGTTCATCAGGCACTCTGTCTATCAAATCTAGTCCCTTAAATCTATTTCTCATTCCCACTGTATAAATCATAAGGGATTTGATTTAGGTCATACCTGAATGGTCTAGTGGTTTTTCCCTACTTTCTTCAATTTAAGTCTGAATTTGGCAATAAGGAGTTCATGATCTGAGCCACAGTCAGCTCCTGGTCTTGTTTTTGCTGACTGTATAGAGCGTCTCCATCTTTGGCTGCAAAGAACATAATCAATCTGATTTCGGTGTTGACCATCTGGTGATGTCCACGTGTAGAGTCTTCTCTTGTGTTGTTGGAGGAAGATGTTTGCTATGACCAGTGTGTTCTCTTGGGAAAACTCTATTAGCCTTTGCCCTGCTTCATTTTGTACTCCAAGGCCAAATTTGCCTGTTACTCCAGGTGTTTCCTGACTTCCTACTTTTGCATTCCAGTCCCCTATAATGAAAAGGACATCTTTTTTGGGTGTTAGTTCTAAAAGGTCTTGTAGGTCTTCATAGAACCGTTCAACTTCAGCTTCTTCAGCATTACTGGTCAGGGCATAGACTTGGATTACTGTGATATTGAATGGTTTGCCTTGGAAACAAACAGAGAGGGGATCAGGGGGCAGACAGACTGAAAACCACAATCACAGACAACTAGCCAATCTGTCACATGGACCACAGCTTGTCTAACTCAATGAAACTAAGCCCTGCCGTGTGGGGCCACCCAAGACAGACGGGTCATGGTGGAGAGGTCTGACAGATGTGGTCCACTGGAGAAGGGAATGGCAAACCACTTCAGTATTCTTGCCTTGAGAACCCCATGAACGGTACAAAAAGGCAAAAAGATAGGACACTGAAAGATGAACTCCCCAGGTCGGTAGGTGCCTAATATGTTACTGGAGCTCAGTGGAGAAATAGCTGCAGAAAGAATGAAGGGATGGAGCCAAAGCAAAAACAATACCCAGTTGTGGATGTGACTGGTGGTAGAAGCAAGGTCTGACGCTGTAAAGAGCAATATTGCATAGGAACCTGGAATGTTAGGTCCATGAATCAAGCAAATTGGAAGTGGTCAAACAAGAGATGGCAAGAGTGAACGTTGACATTCTAGGAATCAGCGAACTAAGATGGGCTGGAATGGGGGAATTTAACTCAGATGACCATTATATCTACTACTGTGGGCAGGAATCCCTTAGAAGAAATGGAGTGGCCATCATGGTCAACAAGAGTCCGAAATGCAGTACTTGGATGCAATCTCAAAAATGACAGAATGATCTCTGTTTGTTTCCTGTTTTTTGTAGGTGCAGTTAATAGATTACTTCACAGTTACATCCAAAGTGAGATGGCATCGCAATGCCTAGACCCATTAGAGAAAATCAGGCAGAACAGTAAAACTTTCTTCTAGGACTTTAGAAAAGAGATTCTGACTATATCTAGATATTCAGTTATTTTCCGTCTCTTTAATATGATTTCATTGTCATTTTACTGTCTCCCATCTGTCTTGCAGTAGAACTGACATGTGCCAATTCCAATGCTGGATAGGATTAATTTGTATTTGGAACATGAATATGATACACAGGAGTAGGTTAAATGTTTTGGGTCATATAGTTTAGCCATCAAAGTCAAGGTGTTAGTCACTCAGTCATGTCCAATTCTTTGTGACCCCATGGGCTGCAACCCGCCAGGCTCCTCTGTCCATGGAATTCTCCAGGCAAGCATACTGGAGTGGGTTGCCATTATCTTCTTCAGGGGATCTTCCTGACCCAGGGATCGAACCCAGGTCTCCTTGAGCCATCTTGAGCCACCAGGGAAGCCCTATAATTAGCCATGTTGAGTTTTCAAAACAAATTTCAGATTTGCTACCATTCTGGGGCTTCCTCTGTGGCTTGGTGGTAAAGAATCTGCCTGCCAATGCAGGAGACGAGAGTTTGATCCCAGTCGGGAAGATCTCCTGGAGGATGAAATGGCAACCCACTCCAGTACTTTTGCCTGGAGCATCCCATGGACAGAGAAGCATGGTGGGCTAGAGTCCATGCAGTCACAGACAGCTGGACATGACTGAGCCACTGAGCATAAAAGCCTTTCTCTCCTTGGCTGCTCTGCCAGCCCTGTGCGTAGCTGAAGTTCCCAAGGGTGGAGCATTTGGCCAGCAGGATCCTGGGGGAAGGAGCCTCCTGTCTGCTCTAGGTAAGAAGAGAGCATTCCCAGGTGATGCTAGTTCCATAGGGTCGCACAGAGTCAGACACACCTAAAGTGACTTAGCACGCATGTTGAATTCAATTGTTGACAGGTATTGTTTAGTTCCCAAGTCATGTCCAACTCTCTGCGACCCCATGAACTGCAGCACGCCAGACTTCCCTGTCCTTCACTATCTCCCTCAAACTCATGGCTATTGAGTCAGTGATGCCATCCAACCATCTCATCCTCTATTGCCCCCTTCTCCTCCTGCGCTCAATCTTTCACAGCATCTGGGTCTTTTCCAATGAATCGGCTCTTTACATTAGGTGGCCAAAGTATTAGAGCTTCAGCTTCAGCATCAGTCCTTCCAACAAATATTCAGGTATAAACTGCTTTATAAAAGGGTGGGGACAAGGGCAGGGCCATAGCCCCAGGTGCAGACCAGCAGTGGACAGGGGAGCTCGTGGGGTGCCTGTCATGGGCAATAGCCTCTGCTATCCTGCACAAACTATAAAGTCCTCTGGTGGTGGTCAGGTCTGCACACACAAGAACAATCAGCCTGATGGTCAGGAGGCCCAGGCCCAGGGTGCAGATGTCCAGGCACTGGGGGTGGGGCATGGCTCTGGGCCCCGGTGGTATTGGCCACCATCTTCCGGTCCCTAGACTAGGGGAGAAGAGGTGGTGAGGGTCCAGGTGACAGCCAGGGGCCGTGACTCAGGGGCCCCCCTGCTGGACTGCAGTGCCCGTCCTTTCCGCCCATCCCCTGGGGCCTGAGCAGGCCAGTGCCCGGTGGGCCCCCCGTCCTGGGCCTCCATCTCTTCCTCCCAGACTCTCAGCCTCCCCAGGAGCCCTGGGGCTCGCCCTCCCTCCGCTCTAGCCCCTTCGCTGGCCACTCACCCAGCAGGGGGCAGTGTCCTTTCAGCGCCTTTCTGTTATCTGGACCAGATTCGAGATCTGAATTTATCTGAGTGTGAAGGATATAACTTTTCTAAGGAGGCTGGGAAGGAGGACGTCTTGGGACAATGGAGACAGAGACCCCCCATCCCCACCCCTTGGGCACCCACAGCCTTGCCTTGGTTGCACTGGGCAACCAATCTCTCACTGGGAGGGTCCCCCAAGCCGCAGTTTTCAGAGTTCCCTATTTTGGATGTAAAACCCCAGCCCCCCAAATCTGTCTCAGCACCTATGTGGGAACTGTGAGTCCCAACGCACAGTTTCCGGTCGGTGTGGGGCCCCCTGCTGCACTATTCACGTGTGGAGTTCTGCTGGTCCAACCCTCTCCCAGTCCTCAGACTCCACGTTAGGAACTGTTGGTGTTTACCATCCGGAGTCGGGCTGGGTCTCATTTAAAAACCGAACTGGATCTTGAAATGAGTTACTTCCAGTTTAAGCTGGAGTGGGTCTCATGCAAGTCCTACTGGGAATGCAGAATTTACAAGTTAGAAAGACAAGCAGCAAAAACTGGTAGTGCAGATTAAGCATTTAAAAGCTGCTACACCACTGGCCTCCTGACCTAAGGACTCACATGTTAGGGTAGGTTGGTTATGGAATTGGTTGTATTGACTCCAGATTGCTCATCAAACCCAAGAAAACTGAGCAGCGAGGTACACCACGAATCACGCACAATCTGCATTGCAGCAGCAAGTCCTTTTGAGGTATTTGTTTGTCTCAGACAGAACCCACAGATTAGATATAAGAAAGGAGCTCGCCACCTGCCGGCCAACTGTTTACTTTATATCTAAGAACTGTCTCAGAAGCTGTATATATCACAAAAATGGCAAAGTCCTACTAAAACCACCTAGAACAGAATGGCCATTTATGAGGGATATTCCAAGTAGGTAATATAACATAAAAGGTGGACCTGGAAGCAAATTCCCTGAATCAAAGAAGTTGAAGGAAACATGTGCTTCACGCTGTAACAAGCCCACTCTGGCTGCTGTAGAGGGAATGCAGAGCGGCTGCGCTAATCCAGGGGAAGGGCGCTTGACTTGGCCTCAGTGGCGCTGAGATTCTGCCCATTCTGGAATTGGGACCAAGTAGATTCGGTGTGAGGGGCAGGGGATGGGTGGAGCTGGATGGGTGAGGGATGTATAATTAAAGCCCAATAGATTAAAATTCCTTTAAGAAATGAGTAATACAAAGATTAAGGCACATCTGATACAGCTTCTTGAAGGGCTGCTCAGAGATTTATAGGCAGAGGATAAATTGGCTCTGACGAGAGAAAGAAGACGATGTGTCTCAGTGCTCACCTCTTCCAGTGGCAGGTAAAGTGTGCAGAAGAGGACCATCATGCAAGGTGGCCAGTGGCCACCTCCTGTGCCAGGGGCGGGGACTGGGCAGAGGGCACAGTGGAGTGAATGCTTGTGTTCCCCCAAATTCCTACTGAAATGCTAAAGTGATGGTATTAGGAGGTTAGAAGGTCATGAGGGTGGATCCCTCCCTCAGCTCCTTCCACCAGTGAGGAGCAGAGGAAAGTAGGCTGTCTGCAATAAGGGCCCATCTACGCTGGCACCCTTATCTTGGACCTTCAAGCCTTAAGAAAAGTGAGAGATGCATTTCTATTATTTATGAGTCACTGGTCTGGGCACTAGCTGTAGCAGTCCCAACTCAGACAGAAGGTTTGGGAGCCTGAGGTCTCTCTTAGAGGAGCAGGCTGGAGAGCCCAGGAGCCCTCCTCCACGGAGGGGGCACTTGGTTACATCAATCTCAGTCAGTTCAGTCACTCAGTCGTGTCCGACTCTATGACCCCATGGACTGCAGCACCCCAGGCTTCCCTGTCCATCATCAACTCCTGGAGCTTGCTCAAACTTATGTCCATCGAGTCGGTGATGTCATCCAACCATCTCATCCTCTGTCGTCCCCTTCTCTTCCTGCATTCAGTCTTTCCCAGCATCAGGGTCTTTTCCAATGAGTCAGCTCTTTGCATCCAGTGGCCAAAGTATTGGAGTTTTAGCTTCAGCATCAGTCCTTCCAATGAATACTCGGACTGATTTCCTTTAGGATGGACTGGTTTGATCTCCTTGCAGTCCAAGGGACTCTCAAGAGTCTTCTCCAACATCACAGTTTAAAAGTATTAATTCTTTGGTGCTCAGCTTTCTTTATAGTCCAACTCTTACATCCAATCTGGCCCTTGACATACATGGGATTCGCAGGCACACAGATGCTGCTGGGCCTTCTGGAGGGAGATGAAACCAGGCTTAAGACATAAAAAGCTCACCCCCCACAAACAGCTCTGGACTGGGGAGGAAGCAGCAGCCAGCCTGAGAGGCAGCTGCCTGCCATGAGGGAGGAGGGCTCCCTGCAGCTTCCACCAGCAGGGCCAGGTCAAGGCCCGCCCTCCAACACGCGCACCCCCGGCTTTCTCTCTCCACACTCCGTTTTCTCCTTAGCACTGTCCAGTTCCACCTGGATGTGGCCTGCTTCCTTCCACCGGCACTCACGGGGACTGTCATATCCCTAAGGCTGGACACGGGTGATCAGACGGTGATCTGGGCATTGCCGAGGACAGCAGAAGCCAAGGCGGCCACCCAGCCACATTGGCCCTGACCCGGCGCCTCCACCCGCTTTTGTCCGCGGGGGAGGGGGCTCTGGTGGGCAGACCGCAGCCACAGCGTGCCTCGGCCGGCCGCCTTCGATGGGGGCTTCCCAGCTGGACCCCAGGATAGGAGGGGCTCCGGCGGCTCCCCACCGCCCGCCAGCCTGCGGGTAGCGTTTCCCGGTGAGGGGGTAGCTCTCCGAGGGGCGGGGCTCCCTGCGGGGCGGGCGGTGGGCTCGCGGGCGGGGCGGCGCTCGGCGGGCTGTCATTTGTCGTTATATTTAGCGGCGGGCGATCAGCCGGGCGGCGGCGAGGGCTATAAGCGGCGGGGCGCCCACCCTCGAAGCAGGAGTCCGAGCGAGGAGACGGCGCTGGAACCCATGGACACGTCGTACCCCCGCGAGGACCCCCGGGCCCCGACGCCCCGCAAGGCCGACGGCAACGCCCACACGGCCCTGACGCTGGGGTCTCCGCGACCCCCACCTCGAGACCACTTGATCTGGTCCGTGTTCAGCACCCTCTACCTGAACCTGTGCTGTCTCGGCTTCCTGGCGCTGGCCTACTCCATCAAGGTGGGCCTGGGGGGCTTCGTGGGGGCCCAGGAGCATTTCATGGGGGCTGCTTATCAAGCCGGAATGCAGGAGGACTCTGCTGGGTGTCTTCCAGCCTGATGGTGGGGGGAGGCCTGCCTCCCATGAGGGCTTCTGAGTCTGACTGCTGTTCATAAAAATGAAGGGCGGTGTCTAGTCTGTCCCAAAGAACCCAGGGTAGATCAGGCCTTACCGAAGGGGGTCTCTTCTTTCAAATGGGGCTTTTCACACGTGGGGGCTCCTGTTAGCACAGCTTCCTAGCTTCAGCTCCTGTGGTGGCGGCCTCCCAGCACCAATGAGGACTCCCTACCCTCGGGAGTCGTGGAAGGTAGATGCTGGCTTGGGATGGCCACTGGGTCCATTAACTGGAGTGGGAGGGTGCAGCGGCTCCCCTCAGCCTCACCTTAGGCTGAACCTTTTACCACCCAAGGCCCCCCAAGGAAGGTCGAGCCCATGTGTCCAGCTGAGGGCAGTGAAGGGAGTGAGCTCAGCCCAGACAGTATCCCCTCAGGCCTCTCCCCTCCATCCAGGTTTTGGGTCCATCATGGGTCCCCCAAGGTGTGGACTCTGGCTGCCTGGGATGGGGGTGGCGGGGCCCGCAGTGCCTGCGAACCTGTAGAGACCTGGCCCTGCTGCTGGTCCGCAGGCCCGAGACCAGAAGGTGGCTGGAGATCTGGAGGCAGCCCGGCGTCTCGGCTCCAAAGCCAAGTGCTACAACATCCTGGCCACGATGTGGGCGCTGGTGCCGCCGGTCCTGCTCCTGGTGCTGCTGGTGACCGGCGCCCTGCACCTGTCTCGGCTGGCCAAGGGCTCTGCCGCCTTCTTCAGCACCAAGTTCGATGACGCCGACTATGACTGACAGGCCGGGCCCTGTCCCTGTCCTGACCAGGGACCCCAACCCCAGGGCTCTACCCCAGCCCCCTGGAGCCCTGACCATCTACAGGGCTGAGGCCTACCCCCGCCCTAGCCCGGGCATCTAACACTGACTCTGAAGGTCTTTCACTCGGGCCTCAGGGACTTCCCCTCAGCTCGATGCCCCCAGTTCCCTAACCCCTGGCCCTCAGGCCAGCTCCTTCCTCCCCACTCACCAGCCTCGGCTGTTCAATTAAAAAGACCTGGTTCCAGAAAGTGCCTTCTGGGACTGTTCCTGGCTGGGGCTGGGGAGGGCGTCTTCCCGAGGCGAGCTACCCTAGGGACCACCACAGCCAAGTCCCCCTGGACTGCCCCCAGCGTCCGCGGCGGGCCGCTGTGTCCCGCTGGCTTGGCTGTGCCGACTGTCCCCTCCGTGCAGGCACCAGGCAGCTTGCGGCTTCTGGGTGGAGGCGCCTGAGTATTTTAGAATGAAGTTGGGGAACTTGGGCTTTTGATCTCTGCCACGCTGTGGTTTAGTGGCCGCTCTTCCAGAACATGTGTGGTGAGTCTCCGAGTCCACGTGTGTGCCCATCCTCGAGTCAGTGTGTGTGCACGCCTGTTAAGGGGACTCCCTGGCCAGTGAGATCCGTCCTTGCCCTGCACGTTCCTGTCTGTGGCTGGGCCTGTGCTGACCTCCCTCTTTGTGTCACGCTGTCCTCCTGACCTCACATTCCTTTAATTCTGATTGATCTCCGTCCCAGCAGTGGGTTCCCTCCCTCCTAGATCAGGGGGGCTGGACAAAGACACACACGCAGACAGGCGCAGTCACACCACCATCCGTGCACACGCCCATCACACACACAGCACAGGAGCACCCCCAACAACTGTACAGAGAGGAGACACTTGGGGTGAGGACATTTCTAAGTGTCTTTGGCACAAGTACTTCCCTATTTTACCTTCCTGTGCAACCCCCTACCAGATGCAGAGAAGGGGGTTGCTAAACACACACGCACACTCTGTGTGGCTGGGGCGAGGCCCTTGGGGCCTTGCTGTGGCCAGGCCAATGACAGGGCAGGCTAATTGCAGGGGCCTTAACCACAGGGTGGCTCAGGGCTTCGAGCACCCCACCCATGGCCCCTTCCCACCCGGCCTGGGCTGGGGGTGGAGGTCTCTGTGGATCTGCTGTATTTGGAGCCCCTGGAGTAGCCCCCATCCTGTGACAGCCAACAGCTGGCCCAGCTGTCTCTACCACACGCCAGCAGTGATGAGTCCCAGCTGCAGGCCAGCGGTGCCCCAGCCCCGTGCCGACCGTGTGCTGCTCTGAGCCAGCCCGAGACAGAGGTTGTGCTGGAGGGACCTGGGCTGGAGGAGTTCTGCCCCTTCCTGGGCTGGGCCTACACTGGACCAAGGACAAGGCCAGTGCTCAGACTAGCATGCAGGCGGTGTTTCAACACGAAGCTCCAGGTCTGACCCAGGGAGGGAACAACCCATGCTGGACACAGAGGCCGGGGGCTGGGGTCAGCCTGCGTGTGGTCGCATACACGTCTCCAAGCAGGGGATGGTTTGCTGCTCCCCACATTCGGTGAGGGGAGCAGAGTGTCCAGCCCACACCCAGGTGAGGACAGAGAATGTGCAGTTAGGCCAGGTACAGATGAAGTCACCAGCAATGCTTCCTGCCTCAGGAAGGGACCTGGTCAAGTTCAGACAGTGGGCTGCCGTGGACTGGATCAGCCAGACAGCACACAGCCAGGCTGCCACCCTGTTAAGGCCCCTCAGAGGGTTGCCCTTCCCCTGCACAGGTGGGTGCACACACACATGCATGGCACACACGCCTGACACACACGCCTGGGGAAATGTCAGCTTATGTCAGTCCTGTGGACAAAGGGCCGCCTGCCAGCCCCACCTAATGCCCGTGCCCACATCTGGCTCCAGGGCTGCAAAGCCAAGTGTCTGCTTCATGGGGACCATCCGTGGCCAAAATGCTTGGCTCCAGCAGACCTCCTGGGCCTTTGCTGCACTGCCAGCAGCTGAATGAGAGCCTGTAGGCACCCGGGGGAGCCCCATCAAGCGCTGCCTCCATTCTGAGGCCACGTGCACTCAGGAAGCTGGTCTGTAGCTCGGCCACGCTCCCTGCAGCCGCACGCAGGCAGGCCCTGGTGACTCCAGCTCCTCCGCCACCCTGTCCTCTCTTCCTCAGGGGCTTCAGTTTATCACAGTTCACCTGCTAGTCTCTGCTTTTGGGAGAACTTGGGCTAATTCTCCACTGAGAACGGAGAGCAGCAGTTTGCCAGACGAAGGCCGCAGGGGGTGGTGGTGGGGTGGGGAGGGAGGCAGGTGCAGACGTGATGGGACCCACTTACTTGTTCCACACGAGCAAGGGAAGGGAAGCCTGACTTTTGACGAGAGCCTCCCTTTCAGGAGGGTGCCCGTTGGCTCCTCACCACAGACACAGTTTGCCCGGCACCGACCGAGCTTTACTTCCCCAGCAGACGCCATCCCACCCTGGAAGACCCAAGAGCCCAAGTCAGCTGTGCCAGCTGGGGGGCTCAGGCCCGGAGCAGACAGCAGGTGGAGCCTCGGCCGAGGCCGCGTGCCCAGGCCAGGCAGGCTCAGCACCGCAGCCCCATCCTTCCCGCTGGTCGGGGGGAGAGCAGGTCCCTGCTCCACACCCCACACCCCTTCCTTCCTCGAGGAAGGCATGTGACAGAGACCATCAGATGTGACCGAAGTGGCCCAGAGGCAAGAGAAGCCAAGGACTGAGGGTGCTGGGCCCCCCGGCAGTCCAGGAGCGCCTGGGCTCAGGCGTGTGACACACAGTCCCTGGTGGTGAAGCTGCGGCCCAGGTCCTAAGTCCTCCCCACGCCCTGCACCCCGCGGTCCTCCCCAGAGAGGCCTGCACCTGCCTCAGTCTTCTTTGCAGAACTGGCCCCTCAGGAAGGGCACGAGGGGCCTGGGAGCAGACAGGGCTGAGCAGCAGGGAAGCGGCCTGTCCACGGGGGTCACTGGGGGCTCGGCTAGAGGCAGCGGCTTGAACTCAGGCCAGAGGGAGCCTGGCTGCCATATAGAGGCGGGTGGGGGTCCAGGAGGGCATTGAGAAGGGGCGGGTACAGCCACTTGGGGGCACCCGTGGGGGGCGTGGCCAGGGGGGGCAACCCTGGCCATCTGCAGGGAGGGGCTCATGAAGCTTCAGGGCCCAAGGGTGTCCCAGAGCGGGGCCTGCGGGCTCGGGGCAGCTGTTCAACGTCTTTAGAAAGCCTCCCAGGAAGTTCGTGGGGCAGCGCGTGCGGCCTACAGGCCTGACCTTTGTATCCGACCCGCTGAGCAGGGAAAACAGACTCTCCGTCCTGCAGGGAGAGGGGCATCGTGGGGCGAGGCACACAATGGGGCCGCCTTGGGTGGGGTCTGGGGGGTGGCCTACCTGGAGGCAGGGGGAGGCGAGTACGTGACGGCCACAGCTCGGCTTCCAGAGAGGGGGCCCAAGGCCCTGCCTGGGCCGTGACCTCGACTGTCACGAAGCCCACAGAGAGGGAGAAGTCAAGCCTGCTCCCCTGGTAGGAGATGCCAGAGACACACACTGCAGAGATCCCCACCGGACACATGGGGTTGAAAGTCAGACCGGCCCTGGTGATCCTGGGGGGAAGGGAAGGTTCTGTGAGGAGGGCAGGGGGCAGCAGGCAATCACCCTCCGCTGCCAATGCACTCACCTGAACCCCGTGACCCCGAAGAGCACCGCCTGCAGGAAGCCCCCCATGCCCGTCAGGAAGTTCACAGCACCCGACCCGTCTGCATTCTCCGTCCACACCTGCAGGGGCGAGGTGGTCAGGGCAGGGCTGGGCACGGTGGGCATGGAGGGCCAGGCTGGGGCCAGGCTGACCTTGAAGGGCTCCGTGACGTTGGCGAAGCTCCTCTCCAGGAGGGCCCATGCCCGCCCTGGGTCCTTCAGCTCCATCCAGCCCACCGCAAACATGCTCTGGGGTCAGAGGACATGCTGGCATGAGGCCCACAGCACAGGGAGGGGATACTGAGGCCAATGGAACAATGCCAAGGTGCTGTGAGGACCACCACCCCACGCCCCGCAGTCTCCTTACCCAGGTCATGGCGGGGCCATGGGGGGACGTCACAGCCTCATAAATCTCCAGGTTTTGCCTGCGAACGTGGGGACTCAGGGGGAAGGGGACAGGATACCCCAGGAGCACAACATCTGCCTGCTTCACTTCCTCTCCTGGCAGGGGAGGGCAAGGTGCTGCTGAAGGGGTGGGGGTGGGGTGGGGACTGTTCTGTTAGGAAGGGGGTGTCCAGGTGGACACAAGGTCCTGTGGGAGGACAGAAGGGCCTTGAAAGGGCTGCGAGTCCACTCACCAGGCCGGTACCCATCAAACTCAGGGTGAAAGTTCAGTTTCGGGTCAAAGGGCACCTTGATCTTATCAGCCACCACCAGCCACTGGTTGGGGACAGGATGCCCCAGGTCCTGGGCCAGGGCAGCAGCAAAGCGCAAGCTAGGAGCAGAGGTGGCAGGGCAGGGGTGAGGCGGGGGTGGGGGCAGGGGGAGGGGGCAGGGGTGAAGCAGGGGGAGGGGCAGAGGGAGGCGGGGGGGAGGGAACGGGGGAGGGGGCAGGGGTGAGGTGGGGGAGGGGCAGGGGAGGTGGGGGAGGGAACAGGGGGAGGGGGCAGGGGTGAGGCAGGGGGAGGTGGGGGGAGGGGGCAGGGGGAGGTGGGGGGAAGGGGGCAGGGGGAGGCGGGCTGCAGCCACCACACTCCTTCCCCTTCTCAGTGGAGGAAGGGTGGGGTCTGACCTGTTCTGGACCAAGACGTTGGTGTACACAGAGTTGTTGACCCCTGGGTGGTACTCATCGGGGGGCATGACTCCTGGGCACAGAAGGGCAAGATGGTACTTCTTGGAGGGGCTTAGGGACCTGCCCTGTCCCAGTAGCCACTGTGGGGCTGGCGGTCACACGTGTCCACCTGCCCCTCCACTCGTGACTGTCCACGCTCCACATCCCTTGCCTGTCACCCACACTCCCGCGACGGCCACGCTCTCACCCTTCAGGTGGTACTTCTCCTCCTCAGGGTTCCACTCTACGCGGCTGCACCAAAACTCAGCCACGGCCCTGACCACGTCCCAGCCACCAGCCTCTCGGAAGAGCTCCAAGTCCTGAGGGGAAGGGGCACGTCAGAGGCCATGACGCCTGTGATTCTAGCTCCCACCGGTGACTGCATTTCTCGTCAAGGCCCGCCCTCTGAGCGCCCAGCAGTGAAGGCCTGGCTCCGAGATGCTCCACAGGACTAGCCCCAGACAGGCAGTCGTGCAGCGTGGAGAGTCGCCCCGGGGGGCACAGTGACACCTCACCTGGGTGGTGTGGTAGTACAGCTGGAAGGCCAGCACCACAGCCCCGTTGACGTGGATCTCCTGGGTCCCGTAGATGGCTTCAGGGCAGACCTCCAGGCCAGAGCCCGCGCTCTCCCAGGCAAACTTGGCTCCCTGGGGGTTGGGGGATGGAGCAGATGACTGTGTTCCTGGGGGCCAGGGGTAGTCCGCTCCTTTCCCTTCGCTGCCAGCCTTCAGCCATGGAGGGCAGACAGAGGTGGGGGCCGCTGTGGGGCCCTGCGGGCTCTGAGTGCCCACGGTGTCCCTGCCGTGGGCCAGCTTGCTTCTGCCCGGCATCTACTGTGTCCCTGCCCTGGGGCAGGGCAGCGAGGGAAGCCCTGCAGGGCCCCTTGGGCTGTTGTTCCCACTTGTGCAGTACAGGCTGGGGGAGGGATCCAAGACGTCCGGGTCCCACGCACCGAGGGGGCCTGAGAGGGGTGTGGGGCCTCAGGCCCTTTGGGGGCCCCTTACCTGGTAGCCCAGGCTCCGGGCGTTGTCCAGGGCCCCGCTGAGTGTCCGGATGCGGTACTGCAGGAGAGCCTTGGCGGCCTCCGGGTGGAGCAGCAGGAGACCCGGGAGCACCCAGAGGTCCTGGAGCACAGCCATGGAAGAACCCCTGGTCTCTCCCTGCAGCCACATCCAGCTTCCTCCTCCAGTGCGCCCCCAGGTCTGTCCCCGATGACGCTCTGCCCGCCAACCCCATGGCCACATCCCCCAAACCAAGACACTCCTCAGACCTGGTGGGCACTGCGTCTGTTGGGGCTCAGGCCAGAGTCTGGGTGTGGGGAGCGGGTGGAGAGCCCCGCGGTCACCTGGTCCTGGCTGCCTCACCTTCCTCCACCCTCCCTCCCCTCAGCAGCCCCAGGGGTGTTTCCAGAGCACACTGCTGGCCGTGCCCTTCCCCAGGTAGAGTCTGCGTGGCCTCCTCGGCCCTTCTACAGTGACTCCTTCCCCAGAGGGGAGTACCTCTCCCCCGGGCCAGGAGTCCTGCAGCTGCGTAGCTCTGGGCCTCTGCCCCTTCTGGTCTGACCCCTCCTCCTTCAGCTGTAACTCTGCTGCCCTCAGCAGGCCTCCCCCCGTCACGTCCCTGTGTCTCTCCAGCCGCAGCCCCAACCGGGCAGAGCAGAGGCCCGCAGTGCACGTGGACTGGCGGGTGGAGGGGGGGTGGGGGTGGTGCGCACCTGGTCCCAGAAGACGTGGCCCCAGTAGCACTCCCCACGGCTCCCATTGGAGAGGCCCCCGGGGCTGAGGCCATGGCAGACGTATCCCGAGGCCCCGGGCTGGGGCAGGGCGCTGAGCAAGTAGTAGAGGGCGCCACGCAGGGCCTGGCGCAGGGCCAGTGGCCCTTCCACATCCAGGCCACAGTCTGCCCAGAGCTGGGCCCAGGCCTGGGCGTGGGCCGTGTAGAGAGCGTGCCTTGCCTGCAGCTGCAGGGCCTCTGCGAGGCAGGCCTGGGCCTCAGCCTGGCTGCCACCCACCACCGTCAGGAACTCCCACGTCGCATCCTCCTGCCCTTCTCCAAGGGTCAAGGCCGGGGGGACCGGTGTCCACAGCATGTGCACCTCCTGCTGCGCGCCCCCAGGCTGCTCGGGGGTGAGCGTGCGGCCGCACAGGTACCTGCAAGAGGGCAGCCGTGTCTCAGGGACCAGCCTCTCCTCCGCCACCTAGCCGGCCCCCTGCCCATCCTCACCGGGCTCCCTGGAAGTCAGGACCCAGATGCAGGTCCAGGTCTGGGCTTTCTGGGGAGAAGGCTGACTGCAGCCGCACTGTGACCGGCCAGCTCCCCTTGGCCAGGCGGGTGATGGACACACTGAAGGCCAGGACATGAGGCAGTGTGCGGTGGGCATAGATGCGCTGGGAGGCGCGGAAGCTTGGGCCCTCCAGGGTGTGCACGAAGGAACCTGGGAAAGGGTGGAGAGGAAGACGGGGCAATTCTCACACCCGCCCTGGGGCCACCGAGGACAGGTCCAAATCAACGGCCTTTCTGGGCTGGGAGCGAAGTCCCCCTCTCCCTTCAGTGAGGGAGCCACCTCCAAGCCCCAGCTGTCCTGTTCGGGAAGCAACAGCGGCATGGGGGCTGCCAGGCTCCTGCTCGTTCGGGAGCCCCGCCGGCTGGAAGCCCCACAAAGCGGCCGCTCAGAGCCTCCTTTTGCAGGACGCTGGCATCCTGAGTGAGGAGGTGCCGGGATGGGACCTCTGGCCTTCTGCTCGCTTGGAAATGGCGGGGGTGGGGCGGGGTAAGGGCTGGGCGGAGGGCAGGCAGTGGCTACCTGTGTTGGTGTCCAGAACATAGGTCTTGGTTAGCTGCTCTCCAGTCCCTGCTGGGGCCTCCAGCTGGACATTGAGGGGACTGGGCAGAATGGCCCGGTGGGTATCCCCCAAAGCCCCATTGTACACACCGCTCACATGCAGTGTCTCATGATACACGCGTGTGCCCAAGTATGCGTTGGTCACGGTGGCCAAGAGCCGGGGGTCACTGGGCAGAGAACGGGCAGTGAATCTGGTGGCGTCCTCGCCAGCATCCTCCATGGACAGGGTGACTCGGCGGAGGGGCCTGCCAAAGTGGGGGACAGAGGCCCCACAATTGGCTGGGCCTCTGTTTTCTGGAACTCCCAGAGCTCTCCTTGGAACTCGGCTAGTGGCCCCAGAGGTGGAGGGAGGGGCGTGTGCCCTCCTGGGTGGCCAGGAAACACCCTCCGCCAGAAGACGCTCACCCCCACCCCCACTATTGATCCAGGGACCCACGGATGCCCCGGCTCCCACCTCAGGGCCGCAGCCCCACGAACCGGTCCTGCGGGCAGGAAGGGCGGAGCCTCAGCCCGCGGGCCTCACCCTCCGGGAGGCCAGTCGGTACAGGGCGGGGTGTGGTCAGCAGCTGGGGAAGGGGACGGGCAGGCGGGCCAGAGGCCCCGTCTCTGGGTCCGCAGCCCCGCGGCGTCCCTCGGCTCCAGCGGCGCTGCCCCTCAGGGGCAGGAGGAGAAGCAGCCAGCGGCGGCCGTGCCACCGGAAGGTCCCGCGGTCCCCGCCCCGGGCCGCGCGGGGCGGGCCAGGCGCGCGTCCCCACCCCCGGGCGTGCGCGAGGAGGGCCGAAGGGCGGGCCGGGCTTCTCTGGCGGCCCAGCCTGCGAGGCCGAGCAGAGACAGGCCCAGCTCCAGCTTTGCCCTGAGGCTTCTCCAGGGTGGATCTGACAGGGCTTTTTCACCGGTCCCCTCTCCGGCGGCCGGTTCCTTCCTCTCTCCCCGACCGCCCTCTCCCAGGAGAGGTGGGGCCGGGGTTCTCCTCTGGAGCCCCGCCTTCCTTTGTCCCCGCCCCACTGGCTGGCTTTGCACCCCCTCCTCAGTCTCCATCTTCCCCACGTGCCCCCTGCCTCTGGAAGCTCCGGGCTCTGGGCCTGTCTAGACCTTGTCTCTCTAACCCCGGCCTGACCCAAATGACTGTGCTGGGACCACTGGCCCAACCAGACACTCAGATTCAGCCTGTGCCTGAAACCTGGCCTTCCTACCCCTCCCCAGCACAAGCAATGGTGACCTCACCATCCCCCACCCAGGCCCCTCCATCCCCACTCCCAGGGCCCCCACCAGGCCCCCTTCTCGGCTCTCCCCATCCACAGGCACTGCCTCCTCTCAGACCAGGCCACCCTCCTGGGTTGGTGCAGGCCTGCTCTGGCCCCACAGCTCTTGCGAGCAGAGCCACAGCCACCCTGAGAGTAGTGAGGGTCTGCTCAAAGCCTGCCGCGGTGTCCACCTTACCGGCAGGAGGCGCCCCGGCCCCTCCCCTCTCACCGCCCCGCCCCCCGCCCCCCCCGCCCCCCCGCCCCCGCCCGCCGCCCCGCCCCCCCGCCCCCCCCGCCCCCCCCGCCCCCCCCCGCCCCCCCCCGCCCCCCCAGCTGCTACCTGGCTTCCCTGCTGCTTCTGCTACCATCCCAAGCAGGCTCCCTAGTATGGGCTCAGTGTGTCCCCCCACATCCATCGGTTGACTTCTGATCCCCACTGTGATGGTGTTTGTAGGTGGGGCCTTTGGTACATAGGTCACGAGCAGTCAAGAGTAGGATTAGTGCCTTTATAAAGAAGGTATTTTGAGTAAACTGCGGGAGTTGGCAATGGACAGGGAGGCCTGGCGTGCTGCAGTCCATGGCGTCTCAAAGAGTTGGACACGACTGAGCGCCTGAACTGAACTGAACTGAAGAAGAGGCCTTAGAGGTCCCTCCTTCTACCCTGCGAGGACACGGCTGGAAGACAGCCATCTGCACCAAGAGGGTCCTCACCAGACACCGAATTGACTGGCACCTTGACCTTGGACATCCTAGCCTCCAGAACTGTGAGAAAGGCACTTCTGTTGTTGGTCAGCTACCTGCTCTGCGGTATGTTGTTAACAGCAGGCCGAGCCGCTGTGCGGCCTTTACACTTGCTGACCCACTGCCTTTTCCTCAAGACGTCCTTAGGTTGGCCCCTCACTTCCTTCCATTGTCAAGTGCCCTGTCTTCCCTAGATTGTCCCAGACTCCTTACAGGTAAGAGAAAACCCTTGGCTCCATCCCCCACCCCTTCTTTTCCTTCCTTCACAGCATTTATCAGCTGCCTAGAATGCCAGCTCCAGGAGGGCAAGGATATTTTGTCTGTTTTGTGGAATGAATAACTGGATTTGAAAATGGGTTATGGAAGGAAGTTTGGGGGACGTGAAGGGACCCAGAAGGCCCTTCTGACTAGGGCCTCAGAAGCTGGCGGAGTCCAGCAGCTTTGAGCAGAGAAGACTTGAGGATTCGGGCTGTCTGCTGCTGGCTCTGCCCATCAAGGCCAAACCTCCCATCAGAGCTTCCTGAATCCAGCTGTCCCCTCGAGCTCACCCAGGAAGTGGGGGCTGCGGCTCTGCCCCATTCAGATGGGCTGGGGAACGAAGGCAAGGGCGTGAGCACCCGTGAGGATGCCTGGCTAAGTGCAGCCGAGAATGACAGAGCTGAACCCCAAGGAGAATTTATTATCAGCACACGGGGCTCACACCACCTGTGCCATCACAGCCCCGTTCAGAGCTCCATCTCCACTCCCCTTAGTCTCTGAAGTCCTCAGGGAGCAACTGGACTCCTCTGGGCGCCTTCGGCCCCTGCTTGGTCCCCTGTGGCCAGAGCAGAGTGGCGGGGCTCTGGGTGCCTGTACTGAGTGGGGCAGGGTCTGCAAATGGGTCATCTCACGCTGAGCTCACCAGGTAGAGGCCACACATGGTCGGTGCTCAGTGCCTGGTGCTCTCAGCTTCACCCTGCAGTGAGAGGGCTGGAGGGTCCCCAGAGAGAAACCTGGGTGGGGCAGCGGCGAGGGTTAGGGGAGGAGGCCCTCTTCCCTGTGGGGAGGACAGAGACATAAGCTGTCCCCAGGGTGTGGGGGAAGGGACATGTCCTGGGCCTGCCCCAGAGCAGGTGAGGGCCGTGTCTGTCTGAGTCTCACACCTGCCTGTCCCGGGCCCCTCAGGCTCAACGGTTGCCCAGAGCAGAGAGCACCATCCTCTCGCCCTTGAAATGGGGAGGTGTGCTGTGTAGGGCTGAGCGGATTCCTCCCTAGTTCTGGTCTGCAGGACCTCAAAGGGCACTGATGGGCACTGTGGGGGGCTTGGGATGGGCGTCCAGCGCTGGGTGTGTGATGACTAGTCTCGGGTTTGCTGTCTCCACAGCTTGCAGCTCCTGCAGGGCCTGCTCGCTCAGCTCCACAGAGGTCAGCCTGTAGCCGTGTGCAGAGAATGGCAGCGGGGTTGGTGAGGGAGGGGGCCTGCGGGTGCAGTGACGGGGAGCAGCGGCAGGGGCAGTGCTGGGCTGCTGGCCTGGGTTGTGCCAGAGGCACGCGGTGACAGGAGGTGGCCAGTCGGGGACTGCCAGAGGGTGGGGAAGGGGCAGGGACTAGGGGCCAGAGCCTTCAGGGCACTAAGCGGGATCTGGGGGCACTGGTCCATATTCTGGGCACGGGCACCTGACAGTGGGCATTTGGTCTAATGGTGTGGTCCAGGCTCTGGGCCGGAGCCACGGAGTTAGAGGGTGGGGCTCCAGGGCCTGAGTTACAGCGGGGTTACCTCAGGAGGGCCCTGGGAGAGATTCCTCTTTAAGGTCTGGGGGAAGCCCCGGCACCCACCCCAGCCCAGGGCTGAGAGGCTGTGTTCCCAGCACCCTTCCCAGCCCTGTCTCCACCTGAGGGTTTGCAGGTGGCATCCTGGGCACTTCAGGGTGGTGCACAAGCAGGTCACCGTAGGTCCTGACAGCTGGCAGCCACTGAGATCCAGGGTGGTCAGTGCTGGGATTTGCTGGAGCTTGCCAACCATGTACTGGAGCGCTTCCTGCAGGCCTGGCTGCTGAACCCTAGGGGACGGCTGATCTCAGGAGCTGCTGTGGGGGCCCTGGTCCCTCCCTCGGTCCCTTCCAGGCTGCTCCTCACCTGAGTGTCTGCACCCGGCACTGGGGCGAGGCCAGGCCCTCGCTCAGCACACGCAGGCCGGCCTCGCTGAGCCCGTTGTGGAAGAGGCCCAGCTCTGCCAGGGCCGGGGCCTCCCTCAGGGCCTCAGAGAGATCTCTGCAGACCGAGTCGGGGAGTTTGCAGCGGGACAGCCTGTGGTCAAGAAGCACACGAGTCCGCGGTGTGCGAGCTGCCTGCTCCCCGGGGGGCTGAGGTTCAGTCTGCAGACTTGGCTCCACACCCGCCTCCCTGGGCCCCACAGAGCTTCTCCTGCACCGTCGCCACCCGTGTGTACACCTCGTGGGCACCCGCTGGACGCACTCCCTTGTCTCTTAGGACATTCTCCACGAGCTTGCTCTCGACGTGTCTAACTCCAGAGCATTATCCACCAAGTACAGGGGGACCGAGCTTATTTAGGCAGCCGGCCCTAACGGTTGGGCAGGGTGTCAGCTCTCTTTTTTTTGCATTATAGACAACGCTGTGAGGGCATCTTCACGCAGTTAGTTTGGCAGCAGAGTTGAGGGGTTCCTGATGTTTGTGCCACGTTAAGTTACCATGTCAGCATTGACACATGACTATAATTCACCATACCTAATCAGACTAACTCGTATAACGTATCTTACTATCTGCTTACTTGGTGGTAGTGAAGAGTAATGGAAAAGGTTACATACTAAGTACTGCCTCAGTAAGTCTCACATCAACCTTCTGAGGTGGAAGCTACAGGCTCCGTTCCCCGGGAGAAGACTGACGCTCAGACAGACTGGCCTGCCAAGGGCAAAGAGGCAGGCAGGCTGGCCTCAGAGCCTGCGCCCTGAGCACCTTCCACAACTACTTCTGAGATCCAGAAGGACCACCCAGCAGTGTCCAGTAGCCCTTAGCAGCCTTCCTGGGGAAGGGAAATGACAGTCTGGCTTTTATCCCTCTTCCAGAAGCTCAGCGTACTCTGCTCCCCACTCAACACAGGGGCCAAACCCTCTGTTCTAACTAGCACCCAAGCGCTTCCCTCCTCTGTCCTGTGTGGGCAGAGCCTGCTGATCCTGCCAAGGGACCATAGGCTCTCAGCCTGTCTCAGCACCCCCTCGGTCAGCCGTCCCCAGACAGGGCTACACCCCTGCCCCTGCCCAGGGTATCCTGCTCTGTGTCCTTTTCAGGGAAAGGGCTGGGATTTGTTCACTCACGTCAGGCTGTTCAGACCACACTGCCGGTCGGTCATGGCCTCACAGAGTGGGCGCAGGGGGGAGCCTGGGGATTTTCTTGTGGTGGCTCGAGAGCTACGAAGAGAGAAAAGAAGGTGAAGATCCCTGCCCCTTCCAGCCCCTCACTCCTGAGAAGGACTCCTTCCTACAGTTCCGAGACATTGGAGCTGCTTCTGCCCTTACCCTCAAGCTGGGCCAGGACCCCCTCCCTCTTCATCCTGAGCCCAGAGTGAAACCACTTCTCTGTGACCTCGTCCACCTCCCCACGGAAGCTGTCTGTGTGAGTCCCATGGGACAGGTGGGCCTGTCCTTGCGCCTGCAGTGGGTGTCCCCAGCCCCACCCCCGTCAACATCCTGACATTCGTTCTCCCAACAGATGCTGAGCACCTGAGTCAGCTGCTGGGTTGGGGTCAAGTGCACAGAAACAATGGCAGGAGCTTTGCCCAGGAGACGCGGGTCTGGTGGAGGAGAGGGGTATGGGCAGATGTCATGGCATGCAGTAGTCAGTGGGGGCACTTCTGAGGCCAAACGGCTGCAGACTACAGAGGAGAGTTTGGAGCGACTTTGAGGATAGGCAGTGCTCTGGGTGGAAGGGACGGCAGGAGCAAAGGCTCAGAGCACAGCGCGTGTGGTGTATTCCAGAAATCATTACGAGAAAGCCTCGTGTCGGTGATGGGAGAGGGAGGTTTGCCTTGGACATGGATGCTAGGGTGGGGAACATGGTGAAGGCACCCTGGGGAAGAAGATGGACATTGGGAGCTGCCTTGAGGAGGTAAGACAGACCAGCCATGAAGTCGTGCCTGTCCTCTGGGGAGCAGGCGTCAGGTCTGCACACGCTCCCCAGGCCCAGGTGGACATAAGATGCTCTGGCACACATGCCCCACACAGAGGGCCCACAGAAGAGGGCAGCCCTGCCCTGGAGACTCACGAGCTGCCACCCAGGCTGCCCTGTAGACGCTTCATCAGGCTCTTCTTTTTCTTCTCCTGCGCAGTGGCCAGTCTGCAGCTGACCAGCCGCAGCGCCTGCCCGGCCGGGCAGCACCGCACACAGTAGCTCAGGACGGCCAGGTCCATTCTGCTGAAGTGCACTCGCTCCAGCACCAGCTCAGGGAGGCCGCGGAGGGCCTGGTGCACAAACGCGTCTTCCTGTGTCTCGTGCAGGCAGTAGAGCAGCTCCAGGGGGTAGTTGAGCTGCTCGCCCTCCTCCTCCTCTGACTCCTCAGTGTCCTGGGGTGCCAGGATCTCCTCCGTCCCCTCTGGCGCCGCCCTGGGGCGGCCCTGGCCCTGGTCCTGCACCCACCTCAGGACACGCTGCTTCACGCGCTCTGAAACTGTGCAACCGAAGTGGCGCTTGATCTCACACATCCTCTCTGTGTTCAGTAGTCCAAAGAGGAAGCGTGTAGTGAGGTTGAGGTGGCCGCGCAGCTCCGGGTCCCCCTGCAGAAGTGCCTCTATGCTGCCAGCAGGTGCCCTGGGAGCCCCTTCGTCCTCCAGCAGGTAGGACAGAGCAGCTAAGAATTCCTGGAAGCTCTGGTCAATGAACTGGTAGGTGACCTCTGTTTCCAGCACGCCTGGCATCTCCTTCTTGCTGAGAAACTGCGTCTGGACCTTGGAGCCGCAGAGCTGCAGGCGTTCCAGGTCCTCCTCCGAGAACCGCGCCCTGCCCCCGAGGACGCCGTCACAGGCCAGGCGGCACAGCTTGCGCAGCTCTCTCTGCAGCTGGGCCCCGTCGGCCGCGGGCGCCGATCTCAGGACGCTGGCCACGAAGAGCAAGTACACGGCCGTGGTGGTCTTGGAAGTGCGCCACAGGTCCTGGCCGCGCTGGAGCTGCTGGCGCAGGACGGTGCACACGATCCAGCACACGCCGGGCACGAAGCACAGGGAGAAGAGCATCTCGTTCTCCTTCACGGAGCGGTAGGCGTGCTCCGCCTTCCACTCGTCCTGGAAAAACTTGTAGAAGTACTTCTTCCTGTCCTTGTCTGAGAAGCCACACACCTCGGCGCACTGCGGTGAGCACAGGCGGGCCTGCAGCCTCCCGGGGGTGGCGCCTCGCCTGGTCACTAGCAGGCGCGCCGCGGGCAGCAGCTCCTTGCTCAGCAGGCTCCCCAGCACCCGCGCGCCGCTCGCGGCCTCGTGGGGGTCTCTGCAGGGCGCGGCCTCGGCCGGCTCCGGTGCCAGCATTTCGTCTACGCCGTCCAGGATGAACAGCAGCCTCTCGGACTGCGCCAGCATCTGCTGCACCGGCGCCTCGCGATCGGGGCACTGGTCTAGGATCAGGTCGGCCAGGCTGCACGTGCCCGGTCGCTCCAGCAGCTCGCGGCAAGACAGGAAGAAGGCAAAGTCCACCTGACTATGGTACAGCTTGCCCGCCGCCCAGTCATACAGGATTTTCCTGGCCGCCATGGTCTTGCCGATGCCCGCCGGGCCCTGCAGCGCCACGGTCAGCCGTCTCTCGCCCTCCTCGTCGCGGCCGAACAGGCGGTTGAAGGTGTGGGTGTCTGAGCGCCGGGCGCGCTCGGCCTCCGGCTCCTCGGCGATGAGCAGCTTGGTGAAGCGCTTGTTGATCTTCACTGAGCGAGCGTCCCGCTCCTTCACCTTAGCGTGCTGCCGCAGCACGTGCTCCCGGTACTTCTTCTTGTACTCTGCGGGTAGGGGGGCGCCGGACGGAGGGAAGGGGAACAGGGGTCGAGGGCGCTGTGTCAGTGCCGCTCCGGGGCCCGTTGCCCTCCCCGGCGGGCTCCGGCCTCAGTTTCCCCCGTTGCCTCACAACCCCCTCTCCGCGCTCCTCCCCGGGGCCAGCTGTGCGGAACCTCCGAGTGACTCTGAGGACACCCGAAGTGTCCGGACAGCTCGGGGCCTGCGCTTTCCGCCGAGAGAGACCTACCGGAGACGGAGAGCAGCGCCGGGGAGCTGGGGCCGAGACCTGGAAGGGAGAGCTGCGGTGGGTCCCGAGGACCGGGCGGGGTGCAGAAGGGAGCGTCAGGGGTCGGGCCCCGGGGCACGCGGGCGCTCTTTGAGGGAAGCCAGAGGAACCTGCCCAGGCGGGAGAGGCCGAGGGGGGACCCAGGTGAAGCCCCACCTGGCACTCACTCTGCAGCCGGCGCTCCTTGAGCCGCGCCGCCACGTCGCGCACGTCTGCCCTCTTCAGGGTCTTCTTGGCCACGTCCAGCGCGCGTTCCGGCCCGTAGAAGTGGACCAACTGCTCCACGAGGTCCAAGGTGTCCGCGCGCTCCAGCCGCCCCCACGGGATGCTGCGGCCATCCACCCGCTCGTCCCGCAGTTTGTGGCGGAAGCGCTTCAGCTGCTCTTGGCTCAGGTCTTCCAGGGCGCCCAGGAGCAGCTCGCGGGCAGCGGCAGCGCGGGGCTCCATGCTGGGGGCGGGCGCACGCGGTCAGCAGGGTGCCGCGCCCCGGTGACCCTGGCCTCTCGCCCTCGTGTTCGACCGCAGCCCCGGGCGCCCACGGGCAGGGGTTTTGACGCGCCCGCATCTATCCAGGTGGCTCCAGGCCAACGCTTGAAGGAGCGCTCTACTGGAAGGGTCGTCCTCTCCTCCCAGGATCGCGACCGAGGACTTTCCTCCAAGGCTTTCCAAGGCTTTCATGCCGCCGACCGCATCGCGGTCTGGTGGCGAAATGGAGTTACTCCCAGGCGGGCACTGGCCGCCGCTGACCCCAGCGTTAGAGGGCGCCTTCCTACCCCGCACCCCGCTTTCTGCTCATCCCTTCTAGGCATCCATGTCAAATGTCCCGAGTAAGATGTGTCTGTAAGGGCCTGTGCTCTCCTTTTTTCTGCTTCCCTCCCATTCTCTTCCCCAGGAGCTTGGAGCAGACTCACCACCAGGCCGTCACAGTGCTCCTGAATTCCCCAGCTCACCTGTGGTCACTGCACCCTTTAGTGGGGACTAGCCTGAGGGCCTTGCACCAGTCACTGAGACTGAGCTCCTGGTGGGGGACAGACCCTACAGGTACCCTCTGAGGGGATGGTGTCCCCAACACCTGGAGCCTGGGTGTGCAGTGGGGGAAGGATGTGTCTGCAGGGTGCCAGGTGGAGGACCTGGAGAGCTGAAGCCAAGCGACCTCTCAGAAAGCCAGTACTCACCTGGAGCAGGAGGCCTCTAGCTGGCCTGCAGAGTCGATCACTAGGTCCAGCACTCAGGCGCAGAGGTGGGGATCTGGGAGCCTATCTGGGGTCAAGTCCTGGGGGATTTCCAGCCCTGTCCATACCCCAGACCAAAGTGTCCTAGCTCAGCCAGCTCTGCGATGTCCGTCCAACAGCCACCAAGCTCTCAAACTCAGGGGCTTGGCGCACGCTTACCGCCAGCCTTTAAGAGCTCTGCTTGGTGACCTTTGAGTCTTTACTGTCCCTTTGTTCAGCTCAGTGCTCTGAGAACCTGCGGGTGTGGCAGTGAGGCAGGCTGTGAGCAGGAAATGGCAGAGCAAGGTGGGCTGCGTGGAGGAGGCAGCTAGCTCAGAATGAGACCTTAAACTTCAAGGCCTCAAGATAGGTTAATTTCTGAAGGTGGGGGAGAGCCAGGGCTTCCTAGGCAGAGGGGACAGAGGAGGGACTTACATGGTGGTTTTGGGGAAAGGAAGGCTGTCACCTGGGAGCTGTGAGATAATGGGACTGGAAAGAGCTCTGTGGCCTCCCAGACCTGGCTTAAGGAGGTTGACGGCAAGAGGTTTGAATGGGCGTGTGACCACGTGGGACCCATGAATGAGGGTTTCTACTGACAGTGTCTGCTTGTGTGAAACGTGGGTGTGTGTGTTTGTCTGTGTCTGTCTGTGTGACTGTCTTCATACTGTGTTTGTGTGAATGTATCTGTGGTGGGCTAAATAGTAGTCCCCAAAGATATCGGATCCTAGTGCCTGGTTCATCTGTCAAAGGGGACTTAGCAGGTGTGGTTAGATCAGGATCTTGAGATGGGTCGTCACAAGTGTCACGGGATGGAGACAGAGGAGGTTTGGCACAGAAGGCAGTGTGGTGCTGTGACGAGGTGCCAGGCTGCTGGCTTTGACAGAAGGGACCACGAGCCAAGGCGTGCAGGGGACACAGCCCTAGAAGCTGGAGATGCTACTGGGAAAGGAAGACATTCTCCCCCGCAGCCTCCGGAGTGAGTGAGGCTGAGCCAACCCTGACCTCAGGCAAGTGAAGCTTACTTTGGACTTCTGCCCTCCAAACCTGGAAGAGAATGAATGGGTGTTTTTTTCGGCACCCAAGTTTGTAGTAATGGCTCAGGGTCTCACTGAGAGAACCTCTGTGAGTGTGGATTTCTGTGAGAGGGGCTCTGCAGAAAGAGAGGCTGTAGCATCGTCACAGTCTCTCAGGCTCCACAAGCCACCCCCACGTTCAGTCCTGCTGCCTTCAGGCCTTGGGAGCTGCCCTGGGGAGGGACCCAGAGTCCTGGAGCCTCTGTTCTGCTGCCCTTCCCCGGGAGGAAAGCGTCCACAGCGATGCCCCTTCTAGTTACGAGTTTTGTTTCTGTGTGAGACAAATCAAACCCCACCTGTCCCCGAAGAAGTCTAAGGGAGAAGAAAGGTAAGGCTCTGTTCATCCACACTCAGGCCTACACAGGTTGCCTCCTCACTCTTTCCTGCTCCCAGCTCCTGCCGTGTGCCCCCTACACAGGTAGCCTCCTGGGCACAGGCAGGGTGGGTGAGGAGAGAGCCTGGAGGAGACACTGTCGGCACACACCTTGCTGGCAGGGGACCGCTTGTTCCCACAGAACCCCGAGAGGGTGGAGCAGAGCGCCTGCCTGCTGTGCTGAAGCAGCCCCCTCGGGCCAGGCCCAGAGCAGGGACAAGACGCTCCTTCCATACTGCAATGTGGGCAGTATTCAGCAAAGCAGAGGAGCGGGTGGGGTCTCCTTGGAGTTGAGTCCTGGAGACAAGCCCTGAGCAAAGTCTGGCCTCAGCTGCCAGAGGGACCACTGTGAGCCCTGGGTGAGATCCCAGATGCTTCAACTCACTGGCCCCTCTCTCAGCCCATCTGGCATGCTGGGATTCTGCAGAGGGGGCTTTGCCAGGGAAAGCAACAGCCTAGACCACAAAAGCAGATGGTTTAGAGCTCAGCTGTGGACAGAATCTGGCCCTACACAGCTGTTGGGCATCTCGGGGCCCCTGACCACAGTCCTAGTCCTGATCCCCTCCTTGAGCCCCTTCCTGACCCCCTCCCTGATTTCCTTTAGGAAATCAATCCTAAAGGAAATCAGTCCTGAATATTCATTGGAAGGACTGATACTGAGGCTGAAGCTCCAATATTTTGGCCACCTGATGTGAAGAACTGACTCACTGGAAAAGATCCTGATGCTGGGAAAGATTGAAGGCAGGAGAAGGGGACGACAGAGGATGAGATGGTTGGATGGCATCACTGACTCAATGGACATGAGTTTGAGCAAACTCTGGGAGTTGAAGATGGACAGGGAGGCCTGGTGTGCTGCAGTCAATGGAGTCACAAAGAGTTGGACACGACTGAGCAACTGAACTGACTGACCTCCTCCAGGGACCCCTCACGGAGCTGCTGCACAGACAGACGTCACACACAAGCCACGGCTGTTTCTTCTAACTGCACATTCACTCGTTCGTCTTCACAGTACGAATTCTAGAAAGCGAGTTCTCTGCAAATGAACCATCTCCCTTTCATTGTTTTAGACGGACTACCTGAGATCAAATCCTGGCCCCACAGTCCAGTAGCTGGATGACCTTGAACAAGTTACTTAACCTCTGGGCCTCCGTCTCCTCTGCAGAATGGCATGGTGCTGGCACTTCAGTGTCGAGGGCTGAGGGGAGCCAAGCTGGAAGGAATGTGTCTGCCGCATTCTAGGTGTGTATTATCATCACTTATGTTCTGTGGATGACTTCTCACCATGAAGTCATGTCTTCTGGGGTCACCAAGAATGTCCATATCTCTAAACTCCAGTTCTGATTCCACTTAACCCCTCCCCAGCACTTAACACCTGACCATGAACTTTTCCTCAAAATGGCCTTTTCCTCTTGTCAAAGGCACAAAGATAGCCGTGGGGCCCAGGCAGCGTCTGTCTGGTGTGTTCTGCCACAGCCAGCCTGCGGGGGACCCTGGGCCCTGTGCTGTGAGGGTGCCAAGGTCAGCCTGTCTCCTGAGATGGACTCTCCCTCAGTGGACTCTGTGCCTCCATAAACTCTTAGCACCTGCTGATAACAGCCCTGGAAAAGCCTTTGATAACAGGGACCAAGGTTTCGGGGAATCTTTGCCACGATGTGAGATGTGGAAGGAGGGGTATGAGGAGGAGAAGAAGGAGAGGAGAAGGGGACGACAGAGGATGAGATGGTTGGATGGCATCACCGACTCAATGGACATGAGTTTGAGCAATTCCAGGAGTTGGTGATGGACAGGGAGGCCTGGCGTGCTGCAGTCCATGGGGTCGCAAGGAGTCAGACACGACTGAGTGACTGAACTGAATAGAGGGAAGTTGGGTATTGTCACCCTGCTTATTTAACTTACATGCAGAGCACATCATGAGAAATGCTGGGCTGGATGAGTTACAAGCTGAAATCAAGTTTGCTGGGAGAAATACCAGTAACCTCAGATATGTGGATGATACCACTCTAATGGCAGAAGGTGAAGAAGAACTAAAGAACCTCTTGATGACAGTGAAGGAGGAGAGTGAAAAAGCTGGCTTAAAACTCAACATTCAAAGAACTAAGATCATGGCATCAGGCCAGGTGTTACTCATGGGGCTACTCCCAGCTGGAGGAAGTATGGGCCACATTTCCAGCCTAAAGTCCATCACCAAAGATTGCTCTCCCAAGACCTGTGGTCTGACCACAGCAGTGCCCTGACCTTGACAGTATGCCAGGGACCAGCGTGGCTCAGGTCTAGCGAATTTGCATCAAAATCCAGCAGCTGGTGGTGCTGGTGCTGCTGTTCCCGGCTCAGGAGAGGATGGTTTCAGTTCAAGGTGCAGCAGACAATTGGATTTAGGTCCGAAGTCCCTACAGATCCCAACAGAACCCTCCTGAAGCTGGATAGCCTCACGGCTCAGGCTCACAGCCACATCCAGAATCATCTGGGTGGTGCTGGGGGCCTCCAAACATAGTGCCCTCTGGGCTTCAGCTCCTCCGAGGGCCCCATCACAGCAGGATTTTCCTCGAAGAGACCCTCGGAGCCTCTCCCTCTGCCTGAAGTCCGGTGCTCAGGGCAGTGGCTGACAGTCCCGCCTCCCTCTCCGTGTCCCCTACCCGCTGTCCGCATACATCACTCCCTGTCTCCTCCGCCCTCTGTGGTCGCCCAGCACTGTAACAGCCACTCCAGGGGTCACAGACGGACCAGAGGCAGCAGGCTCTGCCAGCTGCGGGCCCAAGACCCATGTTGCCCTTCTCCCGCAACCCTGTGACTAGTTCAGTGTCACCCTATGAAGTCTGATTGCCCAGGACAACCATGGGACAGAGCCTTGGACAATGAGAGGGGAGAGGAAGCTGCCTGGTGAGTGTCGGGGAGCAAAGTGCTGCTGGTGGGGAGAGCAGATGAGCGGGCGCAGCCTTTGGTCTTGCCCCCTCCCTGCCCCGTGTCCTGTGTGGCCGTGGGCACAGAGCCTGGAGGTCAGGAGTGATGCTCTTGTGAGGATGGAAACAGCTCTCTGAGGGCAGAGGGCCAGGAGGAGAAAAGGAGCCTGGCTGGGGGAGGCCCAGCTCTGAGCCTGCCTCCCGAGCCCTTGCTGGGTGGGAACTCGTCCTCTGTGGGTCTCTGTCCCACGTGGCCCCAGGCAGCGTCCCTGACGCTCAGAGACCCATCTCCGAGGCAGTTCCTGCTCAGACTCCTTTCTGACGCCTGCGTCCCCAGCAAGGCCCTCCGCTGCTTTGTCTCTCGTAAAGAGCAGACCCAGCCCCCTGCACCCTGGTACAGTGCCTAGGAATGCCCTCTTCTTTTCCCCCAGAGCACACGGGAGGCTCCTTCCCCCAGGATCCTGCTGGCTAAATACTTCACCCTATGCAGAGAAGCCAAGGAGAGGGGCTTACAGGGGCCTTTAAAATAAGTCAAATGAGTACTATTCACCCTTCAGAAGGAAGGGAATTCATGCTACAGTGTGGATGGACCCTGAGGACATGATGCTCAGTGGAATAAGCCAGTCACCAAACAACATACCCTGTCTGACTCCACTCACAAAAGGACCCTGCAGGCGTCAGATTCACTGACACAGGAAGTAGACGGTGGGGCAGGGGCTGCAGGAGGGCAGTGGAGGGGAGTGAGTGTTTCCGGGGACGGCGTGTCCCTTTGGGAGGGTGGGCAAGTCGTGGAGGTGGATGGAGCTGGTGGCTGCACCACAGTGTGGATATGCTAATGCCCCTGAGCTGCGCTTGGGCATGGCTAAGACGGTAAATGTTATGTGTGTTTTACCACAGTTAAGAAAAAGACAAAGTCTCATGTCAATAATCTGATTAATGATTAGCTCAAGTGTTCTCCCAAGGTTGGAAATCAGGCCTCTGTTTAGCCGGAAGGGCTGCCGGCAGGACCTTGGCACCAGCAGTGCCGCCCGGGGAGAATTGGGGCCCTAAAGTCTGATAAGGCTTGGGGGGCTGCTGAGTGCCCGCCCCATGACCTCCTCTGTCTGCGAACTGGGCTTGTAAGAACACTGAGATCCCCTGGTTGTCTTGCTGCAGCTGTGGGGGCCTCCCACCATCACAGAGTCCAAGTCTTTGGCCACAGCCCCACTTGCCAGGAGGGAAGGGCAGGCCCTTCCCTGACAGACCCCCAGGTTCATCTTGGTCTCTGCTTGTGTGTGTGTAGGGGTGTCTTGCTCCTCAGCCCCTCTGTAGGTGGGGCTTGGTGGAGGATCATGGATGAGGTTCTTCTTCCAAAGGTGGTCTGGATTCATCAGGTGGATGAGGGGCACCATCTGGATTCTCGGGAGGCTCAGGGAGGACCGGATGGCTGGCAAGTGCCCTGAGCCAGGGGGCACAGAGACGGGGCTGCCCTCCACGTGAAGCTCTTCTTTAGGAGGGGGTTGCTGAGAGTCCCTGTCATCTCGCAGGGCTAGGGGCTCTCCTGGCCACGGAGGCCACGGAGGGCTGGAACAGGGAAGCCCCCGGGGCCTTGCTGCTGCAGTGGGGAGCCCCTCGCAGGCCCCAGCTCCTCTTGCAGACCAGGGAGGGGCCTTTGTCCCTGAAGCCCCGCCCCTGCCCGTGGCTCATGCTCTGCTGTGGTCTGTGGGCTCACCCCGACCTGGCACACACACCTGTGAGCACCTCCTCTCCCTGGGCAAGGCCCACAGCACAGCTCTCGTGTGGGCACGCAGAGTGGGCACAGCGTATCACTCACTTCCTCTGCCTCCTGCTCAGATGTCCCTCCCCAGAGGCCTCAGCCACCTGCCTAAACAGCCTCCCTCCACTCTCCTCCTCTCATCCTTGACCAGGTGTCCACGGGCGGTGAAGTCTGGGGGCCAGCGGGGTCTTGTGCACAGCATAATTCTTAGTTCTGCAACTCACTGGCCACTAGAAATGCTCTTGACATTCCTGTGGCCAATTTCCTTCATCTGGTTCATCTGAACTTCTTGGGATTGTGAGCTTAAAGGGAGGAAATACAAGTAAAAATAGTTTAAAGCCCCTAGCTCACATCACACACAGTACCTAACTCAAAGTGAACCAAACAGCTAAATTCAAGAGCTAAAACGATAGAACATAGGAGAAAATCTTCATGATCTTGAATTTGGCAATGAATTCTTAGATAATGACAGCAAAACCATGAGCAATAAAAAAATTTTTTTTTTACTTCATCAAAATTAAAAACTTCTGTGCACCAAAGGATACTATCAAGAAAGTGAAAAGACACCCACAGAATGGGAGAAAGTATTTGCAAATCATATATCTGATAAGAGATTAATACTTAGGATATATAAAGAGTTCCTATTGCTCTTTAAGTTAAAAAACCCCAAAAAAGTCCAATTAAAAAATGGGCAAGGATTTGAATAAACATTTCTCCAAAGAAGGTGTACCAATGATCAATAATCACATGAAAAGATGCCCCAAATCATTAGTCATTGGAAAAATGCAATTGAAAACCACAATTAGATATCACTTCACATCTACTAGGATGACTTCTAGTTTTAAAACAAAGAAAATGGAAAAAACCCCAGGTGTTGGCGAGGATGTGGACAAATTTGAACCCTTGTGCGTTGCTGGTGGGGATTTACAGTAGCACAGCCACTGTGGGAAATGGTTCGGTTGTTTCTCCAAAGACTCAAAAGAATTGAAAATAAGGACTTGTGTGGATACTTGTACACAAATGTTCTTAACGGCATTATTCACAATTGCCAAAAGATAGAAAGAAACCAAGTGTCCATTGATAGATGAATAGATAAAATGTGACGTGTAATACAGTGGAATCTTATTCAGCCACACAGTGGAATGGAATTCTGACCTAGGCTACGACAGGGTAAACCTTGAAAACATGCTCAGTGCAATAAGCCAGACACGGAGGGCAAATACTGCACCATTCCACTTACATGAAGTAAACAGAACAGGTGCCTCCCTAGAAAATAGACTAGAGAAGTTACAGGGGCTGGTGGGGGGAGGGAAAGGGGATGGTGATGAACGGGTTTTGGAACAGTGGTGGCTGTAACACAATGTCCTGAATGTAATCAATGCCACTGAATCTTACACTTCACAGTGGTTAAAATGAAACATTTTGCATTAGGTATACTTTAACACAATAAACAGAAGGACCTGCCCCACAGCCCCTGAACATGTGGTGTGGAGCGACGGGAACAAAATCTCCTGCCTGGAAGGAGCGTGTGCCCTTGCTGGGGAGACAGAAAATAAACAGGATAAATCAGTAAACTACACACGAATTAAACAGTGCCAAGGACAGAGCGGAGCAGAGAGAGGAGCCGGGAAGTGGGTGCACAGGTGGGCGTGGGGGACGTCACAGGGCCATGCGGGGAGCACCCTGGCCCGGGGACAGCTGTGCTGAGGTCTGGCGGGCGCCAGCCTCTTCAGGACACAGGCGGCTGTGCAGGGAGAGGAGGTCTGAGGCCTGCTGCCAGGGAGGGGCTGCTGCTGGGACTGGGGACCAGGAGGGCGGGCGGTGGGGGGGGACTTTCCGCACAGCTGACGGAGCCGCAGGGGGAGCACCGAGGCAAGGGGAGGGCGGAGGTGGGGAGGCCCCCCTCAGCCCCCGGACCCCACCCACCAGGACTGCCAGTTGCGAATCCCAGTCTTCCAGCGTCCTTATCCCTAGTGTCCACTGGCTCACAGGCCACGGCAGCCACTGTGGTCACTACGAACGCCCTGGACCTCCCCTCTCCGTGGTTCTCACTTGGATAAAGTCTAACTGACCCTGTCTGACCTGTGGCGCTGAGGGCAGCTGGAGAAAGACTGGAGAGGTCACTGTACCCCTGCCAGCTGGGGTGGCCAGACACTCACTGCCTCTGCACCCACGGGCCTCACCCCCACCCCTACCGCGGGCTCCTGCCGTGCTCTGGGCCCACCCTGTCCCTGCCTCCTTTGCCTGTTGGCCATCTGAATGTCTTCTTACACTTATACAACTGTACTGGAGTGGAGTTGCTTTACAATGCTGTGTTACCTTCTGCCGTGTGTGCTCAGTACTCAGTCATGTCTGATTCTCTGAGACCACACAGACTGTAGCCTGCCAGGCTCCTCTGTCCACGGGATTCTCCAGCAAGAATCCTAGAGCAGGTTGCCATTTTCTCCTCCAGGGGATCCTCCCAACCCAGGAATCGAACCTGTCTCTTGCATCTCCGACCTTGGCAGGCAGGTTCTTTATCACTGTGCCACCTGGGAAGTGCTGTTCGGCTATGCATCAGCTATGCATCATCTGTATCTCTTCTTTGGGAAAATGTTTCTTCAGATCCTCTGCCCATTTTTAATTGGATTATTTGTTTTTTCACTATTGAGTTGTATGCGTTCTTCCTGTGTTTTGGGTATTAACCCCTTATCAGATATACGATTCACGCACATTTTCTTCCATTCAGCAGGTTGCCTTTTCCCTTTGTTGGTGGCGTTCTTCGCTGTGCAGAAGCCCCCACTTGTTTATTTCTGCTTTTGCTGCCTTTGCTTTTGGTGCCAAATCCAAAAAAATCATCACCAGATGTCAAGGAGCTCACCATGGTCTGCTTTTTCTTCTAGGAGTTTTATGGCTTCAAGTGTTCCGTTCATGTTTTAAATACATTCTGTGTTAATTTTTGCACACGGTGTAAGATGGTGGTTCACTTTCACTTTTTTGCGTCTGTTCCGTTTTCCCAACACCTTTCATTGGAGAGACTGTCATCTTTCTTCATTGTTATTCTTGGCTCTTTTATCATAAATTAATTGACCGTTTATGTGTGGGCTTTCTATTCTCATTGGAAACAGGCTGGATTTGACACACAGGCCGCAGTTTGTCAGCACCTGAGACTGTGTGTTGTTTGGGCCCGGGCCTGAGTTCTGTCACGTGGAGTAACATGGGTGGATGCTTCCATGTGGCTGTGCATCTTGGTTCCTTTTCGTTGCCGAGTGGTAGCTCATGTGTGGATATTATAGTACACTTTTTAACTTAGTTTGTTCATTTAATAACCGTTATGCTTTGGACATCTTTTCATGCTGGTGAAAGTGAAGTCACTCAGTCGTGTCCGACTCTGCAATCCCATGGACTGTAGCCCACCAGGCTTCTCTGTCCATGGGATTTTCCAGGCAAGAGTACTGGAGTGGGGTGCCATTTCCTTCTCCAGGGGGTCTTCCTGACTCTGGGATTCAAGCCCAGGTTTCCCGCTTGCAGGCAGACGCTTTACCCTCTGAGCATATACCTCATTCTCTGTAGCTTCATCATACTTGCCTGCGGTGTGTGACCAGGGCCCTGATAATAAACACTGGATTAGTCCACTTCCCCTGCTCTAGAGTGCTGACGCGTGACGTGCAGATCAGGAGGCTGTGTATGTCTCTTCCACTCAGAATCGTGGCGCCAATCCTGATGGCAGGCCAGGGTGGGAGATGCTGTCTCGCCTCGTGTCAGGAGGGCAGGAGCACTGTCAGGAAGCATTTAACAGGAGGCTTCCTGTGTGCTGTTTTGGATCTGTCAGGAATTCTCTGCTCCTTGTTAATTCCTGAATATTCAGGAATTAAGAGGAGAGGCAAGCCTCTCCCAGGACTGAGGAATCCAGGCATTTCCTTCATTAGCGTTTCTATATGGTGATAAGTACCCTCTTCCTTCTTGTGAACCATACGGTAAAAGTGATTGTTTACAAATCTCTCTCTTTAATATGGTTTGCCTATGTTTTGTAAGTCTGGAATTTTAATCTTTATCTTTGCTGAGAATAACTACTTTGTAAGATGGTATATATGCCCACACCGTGTTGATTAAAACACCTTTGCTGCATCAGAGCTCTGGTCCCCTCTCTCTCTCTCTCTCTCTCTCTCTCTCTCTCTCTCTCTCCTTTTTTTCAGGCTGACCCCCTGGAGCGCAGAGGCCCTCTGAGTTCACTTTCCTGCCCGGGCTTCTAAGACCCTCTTGAGAAGGCGCTCTGCGTCTTCACCCCATTGAGAGGGTGCCTGAGGCCTCCTGAACAGAGCAAGTCCCGTGTCAGGGGCTTTATTGGCTTTCTGTGTAAACCAAGGAATATCACCCTCTTTCTCTCCTTTACTTTCTTATCATCGACTCCGGACCACTCTGGTCCATTAAAGGATCTGAACAAGTGGTGCCCAGAACAGGGACTTGGTACACGTAGGCAGATTCTCGGACGGAGTGACCCCAGGGCCAATTGAGGCCGGTAAGTACTAAGACACGGGTAATACGGCTGGAAAGCCCCATCACTTTTCTACTTTACTTCATCACTTATTTAAAGTTCCGGGATCTAATGAAACGTATGCTGATTTTTTAGCTAGATTAGAAACTGCTATTTCCCGTACTGTAGTTGGAGAAGAAGCCAAAAGGCAACTAGAGAAATTAGTTGTTTATGAAAATGCAAATCAGGAATGTCAAAAAGCTATAGCTCCAATTCGTGAGACAGGGACGATTACTGATTATTTGAAGGCTTGTCGCAACCTAGGATTAGAAACTCAGAAGATGCAAATGGTAGCTGAAATAATAGCTGCTGCCTTAAGAAAGGGAAATAAAGGATGCTTTACATGTGGAAATAAGAAGCATTTAAAAAGGGACGGCCCTAAGAAAGCTAAAAAAAGGAAAGAAAAGAAAAGAAAAAATATATAAAAATAAAAAACCTCCAAAAATCTGCCCTCGCTACCGTAAAGGAATGCATTGGGCCAAAGATTGTAAGTCTAAATCCGACATTGAAAGAAAACCTATTCCAGAAAACTCCAAGCAGGGACCCCCCAGGTCCCCTTCAGCAAAAACTTGAGACAAATTCCATCTTTTACCTGAAACCCTCAACGTCTGGCAGTGCTGCCATCGACATACCAGCTTTGTTTTTAGATACTATGAAGTTAATGAGCTCTATTTAAATTCAAATTCACGTGAACTGAAAAATATTAAATATATATAATTATTTACATATGAATATCATTTAAATATAATTGTTTGCTAATCTAATTAAGACATGTCTTAAGTCATCAACATTATATAATATTTTTATTATGCCTAGGTTTAAGATAAACTAAAATTGTCAACAAAAAAGTAACTCTTTATACATATATATAAATATATAAATGAGATAAAACCTTTTAGATAAACTCTATTAAAAATAATTGTATTTTCAATAGAATAATCTATTATTATAATCTGTTATAATCTAAAATAATCTCTTAAGACTGGGATAACTTAAATTTCTAGAGTTGTACTAAACTAAATAATAAAAGTTTATTAAATAGCTAGGTCATTTCCAAATAAAATAAGATTTTAAAACATTCATTAGTAAACATTAACTTCCTCTTACAACAAGTTTTTCTTACATAAAAACTAAAGAGATTTTAAACTATTAATAAATATGTAATGTATAATATATTCATATATAAATATAAACATATATTTATATATATAATAAATATATATTATGATATAAAAATATATTCACCAATCTATAAAATGCTAATATACAAGACACTTCATAGTTGCTAAGGAAAAGTAAGATATATGATTTTAATAAAAAGATATAAGATATGACAAACTCAGATATACATTCCACATTTTTCCTAAGGGCCACTGCTCATTTAACAAACAATAAAATTATTAAAATAACCTGGAAATATGACAAGCCTATTTGGACAGAGCAGTGGCCCCTCACAAAAAAGAAATTATAGGTGGCTAAAGAACTTATAGATACACAACTAAAATTAAAGCGTATTGAGGAATCTTGTTCTCATTAGAACCCTCCTATTTAAATCTAACAAATGGCATCTCCTAACAGACCTTAGAAAAGTTAATGCATCTATGAAACCTATGGATGCGTTACAACCAGAAATCCCATCACCTACCACTATTTCTCAAAATTGGCATATTATTATTATTGATTTACAAGATTGCTTTTTTAACATACCTTCACACCCTTTAGACCGAGAGAGGTTCGTGTTCTCCCTCCCTTATCCTGATCATATTGGGCCTCGTAAACGGTGCCAGTGGACTGTACTGCCACAAGGGACGATGAATCCTCCCACCAGGTGTCAGTACTACGTAGCCAAAGTCCTGGAGCCCGTGAGAAAGCAATTTCCTAATTTTCTTGTTATTAACTATATGGATGATATATTGTTTTCGGCTCCATCTATCTTAGAAACTCAACACATGTTTGATATAGCTCAAATATGCTTTAAAAACTCTGGATTAATCATTGCCCCTGAAAAAATTCAAACCTCTATACCTTACCATCACTTGGGGTTCGTTGTTAATAGGCAACGCATTACTCCCCAACTAACTCAGATCCGTACTGATAAATTATCAACCTTAAATGGTTTTCAAAAGCTCTTAGGTGATATTAATTGGATTAGACCTTCTTTAGGCATTGCTAATTATTAACTGAATAACCTATTTAATACTTTAAAAGGAGATCCTGATTTAAATAGCCCTCGTTCACTTTCTCAAGAGGCATGAGAGGAAATCTGTTTTGTGCAAAATAAATTACAAAAACAATTTCTTACTCACATCAAACTAGATTTACCTCTAGAATTGTTTATACTCCCCTCTCCTATATTTCTAGACACTTTAAACAATTTTTACAATCTCTTTCTATTAAACATATTACAGGCATTCCTTAGAGTCCACAGGCACAAGGCATAGTCGGATGAGCACATCACACACTGAAGTTACAAATAAAGAAATTAAAAAGGGGGGATACACAGGAACACTACTGTCTTCCTTATCTAAAGCAGACTTTACTAGATTCCAACATATTTTCTAAACCTATAACTATTGTTAATACAGCTTTATTTGTTTTAAATTTTTTTAACCTCTTCTTAAGATTCAACCCAAGGGGGCCCCCGGCATTCAAAATGGAGATGAAACAAGAACCCCAGGAGGAAGAAATTCCAATATGGGCCACGTCTGCTCCAAAGATCTCCAGAAAGCACCACCCTTGGGGGCATCACCCCGATGATCTCCCCACTTGGAGACAAATAAAAACCCTACTAATCAAGCTGAAAATTTGGTCTCTCAACAGGGATTGCCTCCGAGTCCTGAATACATTCTCCTGGCAATGCTCAGTCTTTTGGCCTGTACCTCCCCCCTCACACCCCCACTTGAGCTTGGACTAATACCCAACCCCCCTCTATTACAGGTGGTCGAATGGATGAGAGAGGACCAATCATTTCAACTAATGACTCTATACATATGCCTTCTCCCTAGTACATGAAAGGGCCCTCACACCCTGGGCAGGAAAGAAAACTAATTAACATTTCTTTAGGTCATGAAGTCCTTCCTTTGTGCATGGGTGCAGCAGAATTGTGCATAACCGTCAGCCCACAAACTTGGGCTTTCGTCCTGCCTCCAAAAGAAGACTTTCAGACATAGCTTGGATTATTTACTGCCCTTTCTTTGTCTGTAAACCATGTTTATACTACTGAGACTTTAGAGAAAGAGTTAGGGAAAGAACAAAGAACATTAAGCAAAGGGTTTACTTATAAAAACTTTACTTATACTCCCGTTCGTTGGGACAAATGTCAAACCAAATCAAGAAAATCAGTGTTTGTGGCTAATCACACAATTGTTGACTGGGGACCCCTTGGTATGCGGTTATCTGACTGCTCAGAGGATATTCACAACACTGTGTGTGATGTGGAAGGTCACTGACACCACGATGGAACATTGCTGTGACAAAGGACTTCTTGAGTGGCCTGACGGTGGATTAACCCCACCTCGCCCTAGGATCGTCCTTGATAAACAGAGTGGGCCAGAACAATGGGACATCTGGAAACTTGCTGCGAGCACCAGAGCACGGAAAAACTTGGGACTTGGACTGGACATTTCATAGGGACCAGTCGTGGTCATGGTAACTCTTCCTTTTGCTATAATCAGTCATATTTTATACAGGCCTGTGTCCCACTTCCTTTTGTTATAGCCATAGAAAATTTACAATTTAATAAGACTTTTACAGTCTGTAACTTGTATTAATTGCAAACTATACACTTGTCTTAACTCCTCTATGTCTTTAAGCTACTCAATTTTGTGTTACTCCTGCTCAATTCAATCATAGTGCCTACAACTGGGAACAAATTTCATTTACATTTACATTAAATTTCATTTACAAAATATACATGATAATGCCTCTCTGAATGTACAATTACTGCAAAAGAAAACCTTTAAAACTTTTTCTAAAAATCTGCCCTCTTCCCCTAATTTGGAAACTTTAGCTGAACAAATTATGTGGGCTAGACCCTCGAGGATGGTTTCAAAGTATTACTCACAGTATCAGGTCTGGAAATGTAACTCTGGTGATTGTCTTGATAATTATATTTGTTGTTTACTGTCACCTTTCTATAAAGTTGGTTAATACTGACTAAACTCATTTGGTCAAGACTTTTTTTACAAATATAATAAAATAGGGGAATTGTCAGGAAGCATTTAACAGGAGGCTTCCTGTGTGCTGTTTTGGATCTGTCAGGAATTCTCTGCTCCTTATTAATTCCTGAATATTCAGGAATTAAGAGGAGAGGCAAGCCTCTCCCAGGACTGAGGAATCCAGGCATTTCCTTCATTAGCGTTTCTATATGGTGATAAGTACCCTCTTCCTTCTTGTAAACCATATGGTAAAAGTGTTTACAAGTCTCTCTCTTTAATATGGATTGCCTATGTTTTGTAAGTCTGGAATTTTAATCTTTATCTTTGCTGAGAATAACTACTTTGTAAGACGGTATATATGCCCCCACCATGTTGATTAAAACACCTTTGCTGCATCAGAGCTCTGGTCCCCTGTCTTTCTCTTTCTCTCTCTCTCTCTCTCTCTCTCTCTCTCTCTTTTTCAGGCTGATCCCCTGGAGCACAGAGGCCCTCTGAGTTCACTTTCCTGCCTGGGCTTCTAAGACCCTCTGGAGAAGGCGATCTGTGTCTTCACCCCATCGAGAGGGCGCCTGAGGCCTCCGTGAACAGAGCAAGTCCTGTGTCAGGGGCTTTATTGGCTTTCTGTGTAAACCAAGGAATATCAGCCTCTTTCTCTCCTTTACTTTCTTATCTTCAACTCCGGACCACCAAGTTCCGGTCCATTAAAGGACCTCAACAGAGCTTGACTAGCAGTCTCAGCTGTGCTGCTCAGCCCTGAATTCTGCGGAGCTGTCTCTCTAGTACCACCCACAGGGTTACACACATATACACATGCACACACAGACATGTATACGTTCGTATGTATACACTGTGTGTGGAAATTATGTATGCGTTTGTACAGAATTACATAAACGTACGTGTATAAACACACACACACGCCATGGGAAGCCATGTTATGACTGGAGGACAGAGCTTACTTATTGGCAGTTTCTTTTGCCTTTATTCTTACAGAGTCCACTCATTTCCGGAGTTTACTTAGATCACAACTTTCCCCACTCTCTTCCTTAAGATTCTTCTTTTAAAAATTGATTTATTTTTAATTGGAGAATAATTACTTTACAGTATTGGGCTGGTTTCTGCCATACATCAACATGAATCAGCCAAAGGTATACATATGTCCCCTTCCTTAGGACCTCCCTCCCACCTCCCATTCCTTTCCCTGAGATTCTTGCATACATCTGTGTTATGGTTAGAATCTTTTGTGACATACACTGTATTAGTCCCGGAGTACAGGACTGGATTAGTGTATTAGTCCTGGATTCCCTGACATCTCGAGTGATATTTTTAATTTGCAGACATTAATGTTCACTCTTTGTGCTGTAAAGTTCTGTGAATTTTGACTGATACATATTGTCACATTCACCTGTTACCCAGATCCTGGTTTCTAATGCCATTCACCAATAAAAAGATCAAGGTTCCTTGGTTTATTCTAGGACTGGGTCAGAATATATACAGGGTGAGTGTGGAGCATTTTATAGTGCAAGTAAGTAAGAAAATGTTCAAGACAAATTAAAAAAGATGAGAAAACTCCATAATGAAAACAGTTTGCCAAGGGGGCACAACAGTCAAAAGAAAGAACTCCCAACACCGAACCCAGAAATATTCAAGCAACAAAATGAAATACAATCAGATCAGATCAGATCAGATCAGTCGCTCAGTCATGTCCGACTCTTTGCGACCCCATGAATCACAGCACGCCAGGCCTCCCTGTCCATCACCAACTCCCGGAGTTCACTCAGACTCATGTCCATTGAGTCAGTGATGCCATCCAGCCATCTCATCCTCTGTCGTCCCCTTCTCCTCTTGCCCCCAATCCCTCCCAGCATCAGAGTCTTTTCCAATGAGTCAACTCTTCGCATGAGGTGGCCAAAGTACTGGAGTTTCAGCTTTAGCATCATTCCTTCCAAAGAAATCCCAGGGCTGATCTCCTTTAGAATGGACTAGTTGGATCTCCTTGCAGTCCAAGGGACTCTCAAGAGTCTTCTCCAACACCACAGTTCAAAAGCATCAATTCTTCAGCGCTCAGCCTTCTTCACAGTCCAACTCTCACATCCATACATGACCACAGGAAAAACCATAGCCTTGACTAGATGAACCTTCGTGGGCAAAGTAATGTCTCTGCTTTTGAATATGCTATCTAGGTTGGTCATAACTTTCCTTCCAAGGAGTAAGCGTCTTTTAATTTCATGGCTGCAGTCACCATCTGCAGTGATTTTGGAGCCCAGAAAAATAAAGTCTGACACTGTTTCCACTGTTTCCCCATCTATTTCCCATGAAATGATGGGACTGGATGCCATGATCTTAGTTTTCTGAATGTTGAGCTTTAAGCCAACTTTTTCACTCTCAACTTTCACCTTCATCAAGAGGCTTTTTAGTTCCTCTTCACTTTCTGCCATAAGGGTGGTGCATATCTGAGGTTATTGATATTTCTCCCGGCAATCTTGATTCCAGCTTGTGCTTCCTCCAGTCCAGTGTTTCTCATGATGTACTCTGCATACAAGTTAAATAACCAGGGTGACAATATACAGCCTTGACGAACTCCTTTTCGTATTTGGAACCAGTCTGTTGTTCCATGTCCAGTTTTAACTGTTGCTTCCTGACCTGCATATAAATTTCTCAAGAGGCAGATCAGGTGATCTGGTATTCCCATCTCTTTCAGAATTTTCCACAGTTGATTGTGATCCACACAGTCAAAGGCTTTGGCATAGTCAATAAAGCAGAAATAGATGTTTTTCTGGAACTCTCTTGCTTTTTCCATGATCCAGCGGATGTTGGCAATTGGATCTCTGGTTCCTTGGCCTTTTCTAAAACCAGATTGAACATCAGGAAGTTCACAGTTCACATATTGCTGAAGCCTGGCTTGGAGAATTTTAAGCATTACTTTACTAGCGTGTGAGATGAGTGCAATCGTGTGGTAGTTTGAGCATTCTTTGGCATTGCCTTTCTTTGGGATTGGAGTGAAAACTGACCTTTTCCAGTCTTGTGGCCACTGCTGAGTTTTCCAAATTTGCTGGCATATTGAGTGCAGCACTTTCACAGCATCATCTTTCAGGATTTGGAATAGCTCAACTGGAATTCTATCACCTCCACTAGCTTTGTTCGTAGTGATGCTTTCTAAGGCCCACTTGACTTCACATTCCAGGATGTCTGGCTCTAGGTCAGTGATCACACCATCGTGATTATCTGAGTCATGAAGATCTTTTTTGTACAGTTCTTCTGTGTATTCTTGCCATCTCTTCTTAATATCTTCTGCTTCTGTTAGGTCCATACCATTTCTGTCCTTTATTGAGCCCATCTTTGCATGAAATGTTCCTTTGGTATCTCTGATTTTCTTGAAGAGATCTCTAGTCTTTCCCATTCTGTCGTTTTCCTCTATTTCTTTGCATTGATCGCTGAAGAAGGCTTTCTTATCTCTTCTTGCTATTCTTTGGAAGTCTGCATTCAGATGTTTATATCTTTCCTTTTCTCCTTTGCTTTTCACTTCTCTTCTTTTCATGGCTGTTTGTAAGGCCTCCCCAGACAGCCATTTTGCTTTTTTGCATTTCTTTTCCATGGGGATGGTCTTGATCCCTGTCTCCTGTGCAATGTCACGAACCTCATTCCATAGCTCATCAGGCACTCTATCTATCAGATCTAGGCCCTTAAATCTATTTCTCACTTCCACTGTGTAATCATAAGGGATTTGATTTAGGTCATACCTGAATGGTCTAGTGGTTTTCCCTACTTTCTTCAATTTAAGTCTGAATTTGGCAATAAGGAGTTCATGATCTGAGCCACAGTCAGCTCCTGGTCTTGTTTTTGCTGACTGTATAGAGCTTCTCCATCTTTGGCTGCAAAGAATATAATCAATCTGATTTCGGTGTTGACCATCTGGTGATGTACAGTAGTATTGATTAAAACCCAAAGTATAAGACAAACATGCATGAGCCCACACTGATCTGGACTGTGCCCTCAATACGGTGTGACGAGAAGGGCGCTCTACCTCTGTCATCATGCTCCCAAACCTCATAACCCCGATAATCCTGAAGAGCAGGAGACAAATGCTAACAGAGGGGCTCCCAAAGACATATCCAAACAGTTCTCAAAACCTGTCCATTTCATCAAAGTCAAGGAAAGTCAGACTGGTCACAGCCCAGAGGAGACTACAGAGATGAGAGGACTGTCATGTGGGCCCTGGATGGGGCCCTGGGACATCAGAGAGAAAGTGAGAAATATGAAGAAACTACGGAATTTATTTAATAATGGTGTGTCAATACTGGGGGTTCCCAGGAGGCTCATGGGTGAAGAATCCACCTGCAGGCAGGACACCAGCTTTGATTCTTGGGTGGAAAGATCCCCTGGAGGGCGTGGCAACCCACTCCAGGATTCTTGCCTGGAGAATCCTGTGGACAGAGGAGCCTGGCGGGCTGCAGTCCATGTGGTCGCAGAGAATCAGACACGACTGAGACAACTGAGTGCTTATCAATGTTGGTTCACTGACTGCAGCAAAACATGGCACGCAACTGTATCAGCTGAAATTCTCCAGAGAAACAGAACTAACAGGATATAGATACAGATGTAGATTTATTATAAGGAGTGGCTCATGTGACCAGAGAGGCTGAGAAGTCCCAAGACCTGTAGCTGGCGAGCTGGACTCAGGACGCCTGACAGTCAGCTCCGTCCTGAGAAACGCAGGCTTGAAACCCTGCAAGAGGTGAGAGCTAACGTTTCAGCTGAGTCTGAAGGCAAGAAGAGACCATGTCCCAGATGAAGCAGTCGGGCAGGAGGAGTCCTCTCACTCGTGGTAGGGCCAACTTTTTGTTCTATTCAGTCCTCTGATTGGGCGAGGCCCACCCACATTTTGGAGGGCAAACTGCTTTACCTAGTCCCCCACTGTGAATGTTAATCTCCCTCAGAAACACCTTTACAGATGCACCCAGAACAATGTTGGACCAAATGTTGCGCATCATGGCCCAGCCAAGCTGAAACATGAAACTAACCACCAAACCAACAGAACTGTGAAAATGCCCTGGTCCTGGGTACCAGCACTTGTCTGTGAGCACGTCCTGTGTGAAGAGGGTAGAAGCTGAGTTTCAGAGGAGGGGTGTGCAAAGTGGGGGCTGGGGCCAGAAATCGGGCAGCAGGCCTCTCACAGAATCTCTGCCGGTGACCCTCGGTTTCAGTACATTTTGCTAAACCTAAAAAATACTTAGTGGAGGTGCATATTTGTAGGTTAAGGGAGTGCGAGGTGAGTTTTGCAGCCTGGGTGAGATTTTTAACCTCTCTGAAAGTGGTCATTTAGTTTTCAGTGGTTATGAAGCATAAAGCTTTCATATGACATGAATATAGTTCTCAAACTTGACTGCGCATCAGAAAGCCTTGGGCCAGGGACGTCTTGTAACAGATGACTGGGACCATCCGGAGCTCCTGGTAGTTCTAACAACGTCCCAGGTGATGCTGTTGCTCTGGTCTAGACAGCATACTTTGAGAAGCTATATTTTATGTGTTGAAAACAGATTTCCAATGCAATAAAAATAAGATGCAAATGTTTGCATCCGTGTGCATTCTGTCTGCGTCCTTGATGTCTAGAATGCTGCTACAGAGTAGGGCTGTGCCCCATGGTCTGTGCTTCTCTTCCTCAAGAGCTTCTGTGGTTCCGAATGTGGACACAGGGTGGTGCCACGTGTCCACAGAGTCTGCCCCAGAACTTCCGGGTGGCCTCTGGGAAGGATGGTGTGCACGGTGGCTGATCTCCCTGCCCTGGGGGGCAGTAGGGACAGGTCTAGGTCCTAGATCCAGCTCAGACCCGGATCCACAGACATGTGCTGAGGGTGAAGAAGGGGTACCTCTGTCCATACAGCCCTGCGAGGCTTTCCTGATGTTCCCCAGGACAGGCCAGAACGGGTCTGGCCGGCCCCAGCCTTTGGCTGTGCTCCCTCTGTGGCTCGGTTTGTCCAGCTGTTGCAGGGGGTCCTTGCCCCCACCCTGCCCCCCTCAGGGCCCTTTACTTCCTTGTTCAAAGTGACCCCCACTTGGCCACCACTGCTTTCTCCACAGGGCACATTGTTTTCTTTCCAGAAAAGGCAGACTCCAGTGGAGCAAGGGAGTCGAGGACTTAGGGCTGCACTGTGTGTGGGGCGGGGGCAGCCTGACCTCGGGCGATGGAGAGAGAGGCTGTGCCGGGCTTCCCACCTCTGGCAGCCTCAGTGTGGGTGGGGGAGCAGGGATTGGCATAGAGTTTGGTTTGAATGACTGGTTCTGGGGGCTGAAATCCCGGTTCGGGTGCAGCCTGAAGCTGAGCCCCATAGCTGCGTGAACAGAGGGCGAGGTGGGCCGGCTTATGCTTGGAACGGTTGGGAAGGTCAAAAGGGCTGGGGAAGGTGGATAGGCAGGCTGGAGTGTCCATCCAGGCTTGAGCACAGGCTTGGAATCTCTTTCCCCTGGAGAGTGGCCTCCAGTTCCCCTGTCCTGCTCCTCAATTGGGCTCCACCCACTCGCGCTGAGCTGGCCAGGGTCTTTCTTGGGAGCCTGGGGCTCATGCCCCAGAGCACAACGGGCACTCTACTGCCCCCCACCCCCCACCTACACCTCGAGCTCCTCAAGCCGGGATGGGTGGAGGAGGCCTCCCTCAGAGCCAGGCCTGCACGATGGGGGCAGGAGGTCTTATCTGTGAGAGAAGAAATGCCACGGGCAGGATGACTGAGCCTCTGATCCACAGCTTTATCTCCAACTGAACCCCAAAGCTATAATTAAAGGTTCAGGCGGAAGGGATTATTCTAGGGGAGGGGCAGCGCCCCCCACAGCCTGAGGCTGGAGATAATGGTCAGGACACACTTCCTCCTCTGGCCTCCCAGGACTTGGCTCCTTCCTGGGAAACCAAGTTACAGGACGGTCAGACTGGGGCCCGGGAAGGCGGGGCTGGGAGCCCAGAAGCGAGTCCCACATTTAGAACAGGCGTAGCCCCCAGGGAAGAACAGGTAGACTGATGTTCCTTGGGGAATGCAGTCACATCATCAGTCACCATCGGGGTGTAATCGTTCATGAGGATGGAGGCCAACGCTAAGTCTGGGGCTTAGGACCAACGTGCTGAGACGTCCTGCTGCTTGGCCCCTGGGCTCACACCCACACTGCCTGGTCTGGAGACAGATGAGGCCTTGATCACTGTCACCAACAACCTTTTAGTCATTCTGACGGTGGGTCGTGACCCCGCAGTTTCCTATCATCTCGGACTCTGCACTCCTCCAGCTTAACCCTCAGCGGCGCAGAACTGAGGCTCCGCCCAGCCTCCTAGCTGCCCACTCGTTCACCCATCCCTTCCTTCCCCACCCTCCATCCATTTAACATTGACCGAAAACCTTCTCTGGGCCCCAAAGTGGTGAACGCACTAGTCCCTGCCCTTGTGGGCCTGAAAAGATACGTCCGAGGAGACGTCACTTGCCAAGGGCCTGCATGCCCTGAAGACACACGAGAGGCTGAGGGGAAGGTCCCTAGACTGAGGCACAGGTGTGGGTCAGGTTGTGGCACGTCCAGGACAAGACGGGAGGCCAGTGCTGGGTGCAAGGGGAGCAGGGAGGGCCAGGTGGCAGCGGCCAGACCACTCAGGCCTCTGGGCCCTGCTGGAGGGTTCTGGGCAGAGCCGTGCGGAGACCTGAGTACTCTGGAAGGCGCGTCCTGGCTGCTTTGGGGAGCACCTGTGGAGGCTGGGTGGGGAGGGCAGGCGTGGGTTCAGTGGGTTAAGCACTCAGAGCCCCAGGCCAGGACAGATGACACCTTTGGCCTCTGGCAGAAGGCAGTCTGACGGCACAGGCTAACTGGGCCCCACAGATGGCTCTCTGCTCTCCAGAGGACACTGACGGGCCAGGCAGCGGTCTCCTCTGGCCACTTCCATTCTCTCAGGGAAATTAGCACAGGGTTTTCACTGCAGCGGGTGAGGGGTTGTTGCACAGAAGGAATGTGGAAGACTCTCAGCGTGAAAACAAACTCACTAAGCAGCGTTTGGTGTGGGAGGGGATGAATAGCTCATCGCCTGCAGAAGAGAAAGAGGCTTCAGCTCACACGCAGTGACCGGCAGCGCTACAGCGACCTCCCGGGGCCAGCAGGTGGTGCCGACCCAGGGCATTCAGCCCTGAGCACCTGTCCCCGCACGTGGGCCTGGAGGCAGATCCTCGAAGTGTCTTGTCTGCTCAACTTCCCCTCTGCTCCCCCGCAGCCCAGCCGCTGAGGAACAGCGGCCTCTGGGCTAGACCCGGGCTGTGCCCAGGGTAGAGCGGGGCTGCCCAGCATGTTCAGGTAGAGAAGGCCTGACCATTCAACCAGAATTCCAGCGTCAGAGAACTTCACAGCAGCTCCACAGTGCACTGCCTGCTGACTTCCCAGATATTTAGGGTTAGCTCTTAAATTATGTCACTTTTCCCTCTTGCCTTCTCAAACCAACTTCTCTGGTCCTGCTCTTTTGTTGAGCTCCTTCCCCACAAAGAAGTGAACGTCCTTTCCAGAGGGGCTAAGGCCCCCTCGGGAGCCATAGCAGGGGCTGGGCCTGGAGTTGCTGGTCTGAGGCCCTTTCTCTCACAGTTCCAAGCAGGCTTCCCTCTGCCAAGCCCTGTGACAGGAGGGGACAGCTGCAGCTGCTTCCGTGAGCTATAAAAAGCTCCAGCAACCAAGTGAGCAGAGGGCACACCGCGTGCACACCCGGAACTTCACTAGACTAAGGAGCTCAGCCCTACAACTATGCTGAGGTTGGCCCCCACCGTCAGGCTGCTACAAGCCCCGCTGAGGGGCTGGGCGGTCCCTAAGGCACACATCACTGCCAAGCCAGCCAAAACACCCACTTCTCCAAAGGTAGGTCCCACCAGGGCAGTGGGGAGTGGGGGGTGAGGGGTGGGGACCCCTACCCCAGGCAGGGCGAGTGGGTGGTCCTGAGATGTTTTCAGGATGAGGTGGGTTTGGGGCAGGAGGCAGAGGGGAGAGGGGCTTCCTTCAGGCCTGCTTACAGAGGGGATCCTGGTGCTCAGTCTCAGGAGCACCAGGCTGGAAGTGTCCCAAGTTTCCAAATGGGGTCCCTGCAGCCATCACCCGCAGGCCAGGCTCCCAAAGCTGCAGTCAGTCGGTGGGCAGGGGCCCTCTGCTCTCAGGCCCCGCTTGTAAACAACACTGCTGCCGGCCGAGGTCGGGGGGTGCCCAGGGCACCTCGCTTTACCACCTATTAAAAGCAGAGTGGGCTGCTTTGAGGGTCTGTGAGAGCCCAGGTGAAAATGCAAACCTGCGACCCTGGGGCTCCAGGACAGTCAACAACCTATCTCTATTTTAAGCATAAATAAGCCAAGGTCACTGCCCAAGGTCATAGGACTAGATCTGAACCCAGCCTTCAGTCCCTATTCTGGGCCAACATTGCTTAAATCTCTGGGGGTGAAAAGTCAGTAAGGAAGGATTGGTCTCAAACCTGGCGTCGTGATTCACTCTGGGGAGGGGTGGGGCGACTAGTCTGGGCTGTCTCAGGAGGAAACAATGAAGGTGAAATATAGCTGGTGCTTTGGAACTGGGCTCCAAGGGTGCAGCCGCTGAGAACACAGGGTGCCAGGTGGCGTGGCCTCTACGTATGTGTATGCATGCGCGTGCGCACACACGTATAGGGAATCCCACCCAGGCTTCTGAACAGGACCACCACTCAGAGAAAGGGCCCTGGACTTGTTCCAGGCAACCTGACAGCACACCTGACGTGCACAAGTCCGCAGGTAACCAGGAGGGAGGGCGCACATCACGCTCGGTGGGAAGCAGTTCAAGGTCAAGGACAGGCCAGGCTCTCAGGCAGAGGGTGGGGCTGTGATAGAAGGCCCCACCCAGAGAACAGAGGCCAGTAGGCTGTCCTCCGTTACCATGGCAGTGCTCACTGCTCACATCTTGCAGATTAGGCTATCTGGGGCAGATGGAGCGAACACTGCTGGGCCCAGGGTCCAGTGGGAGCCAAGGGGCAGGGCCGCGTGTCTAGCTCTTCACCCTGCTCTGGTTAAGCCCCAGGGGCAGAGGCAGTGGGCCTGGGCCAAGTGGGCTCATGTGTGTCTTCTCGACCCAGGAGCAGGCCATTGGGCTCTCTGTGACGTTCCTCAGCTTCCTGCTTCCTGCCGGCTGGGTCCTGTACCACCTGGATAACTACAAGAAGAGCTCAGCAGCATGAAGGCTCTGCGGGCCCCACACCTGGCACAGACAGGAAGATCAGATTAAAGCCCTCCTCTTTCCTCACGTCTCTGGTGATTCTCTGTATGTGCATCAGGCACCTCCCCCACTCCCCCTGGATGCCCAGGACTGGGCTGTCGGAAAGCTGGTTCCTATCAGCATCGGGGTACTCGGGCCACAGAAGCTGCTGGCTCAGTGGCAATGGGAAGACGCATATTAGAAGGAAACAGACACCACGTCTCCCTGAGCAACAATACAGGCAGGACTTGCTTCCTTGGCTGCTGTGCCCACCACCCTCTGTTCTGGCTCTGCCCCATGGCCAGTGTGGTCAGGGATGCCTTCTTCTCAGAGTAGACAGTGAGAACCAAAGCCAAATTTCCACCAGGTTCCATCTCCTGCTTTTTAACCACTTCAGGCATAGGCTTGACCTGGGAGCTAAGCCTAAGGAAACAGAACCATAAAAAGGACAGAGCAAGGCATTTATTACAGAAACGTCCTCAAGCTGCATTGGAGAAGCCATTCACACATGTGGGTGCAGTGGAGGCCAGTGCGGGAATGGGTGCCCTCCACCTGTGAGGGGTTTTCTTCCCCATTCCTGGAGGTACCCACACATTCCCGCTGCCTCACCTGAGCCCCAGTGACCCTTCTCCACTGAGGGCTACAGCAGCATCCACAAAGGAGGCTTTTGCCTATGGCTGGCTCCGTCGTCAATGACAGTCCTCCGTGGCAATTGGCCCAGGAAGAACAGTCCATATTCCAAACTGACTCCCACCCCCACCCCCGATTAAACGCAGGTCTTCCTGCTGCCTGGGCCACCCGCCACGCAACACCTCTCCACGGACGGGCTGAGGCCCGGGGCCTAGGTGAGGATGTCGTGGGCCTGGTGCTCCACCAGCATCTCCATGCTTTTCACGTCGGTGCACCAGAACTCCAGGCGGTCCTTCATCCCCTTGATCTGTGTGCAAGCCAGGACACACGCGTGTTAAGGCACTTGGGAATCATAGCAGCTGATGGGGCAGTCCTAAATGCCCATCTAATTCTTTAGGGCAGCATTATTAAAAAGGACATCTGAGCTGGGGGAGCTGGGTGTGTGAGATGGGATTGTCCCAGTCAATTTTTACCAGAAGGACATTAAAAAAAACTTGCATGAAAGAAAACAGGCGAGAATGGAGGAAATCCAGAGGATTAAATTTCCAGAAAATATAAATAAGACAGATTTTAGCTCAAATCACAGATCCAGAAGAATATTTAATCAGAGTACCAATTTTAAGATTAAAAGCCATCATCAGGCACAACTAGCACCGCTATCACAGTAAGCTTTGAACGCAGGGTTCAGATCTCAAGCTGGCATTCAATTAGATTCTTTGAAAAGCCCTTAGTCCATAGAGCAGTAATTCATTCTCTGAAATCTCTCATCTAACCATGCTTTATTCCTAAATGGCTTCCATCCAAATGAAACTAAAGACAGCACAGACACAACCCCAAACACCCAGGAAGGTGAACTCTGTATTTCAAGCACATTACCTGCTGCAAATCCAGCACGCGGGGCTGCACCCAGGTCATGTGAACCCGCTTATCCACCTCGTCAATACTGCCTTTCACCAGCCCCACCGAGAGGGCCTTCATTACCAGCAACTCCACCTGCGCATAGAGGGGCTTGTGTAAGACACTCTGGCGCCAACACGCACATCCCCGTGGACCCCGCCAGCTGTGAAACACGAGGGGAGTCCAGCTCAGTGTCTCTGTGACCTGAGCCTAGGGGCGGCGAGCTCACACCGCAGTCCAGAGCCCAGGAAGCAGCTCTGCTGCAGCCCCGAGTCTAAGCCACATACCTCGTTCACAGTGAAGCTCTGGGCTGCAGCCCCGAGTCTAAGCCACATACCTCGTTCACGGTGATTTTAGCGCTTCTGGCAATTTCTTCAAAAGTGAGTTGCCTATGATTGGCAGGTCGTGTAAAAGTCATCTGAAAAAAGTTTTTCGTGTGTCAGAGAACTGATAAAGATATTTTTGTCAATACTTGCTCTGAAAACATAGACCTTATCAGTACTCCAGATACTAAAATTTTCTTAGTATTAGTCACATATCTTATCTTAACTCAGACTAAGCTTCCCATTCTTAGACAAAAAGGTGCAATAGGCTTTATGGTCACTTTCTGGAACAGTCATTGATCATTTCCTGCACGAGTACTTGAGGCTGCCACGTGCCAGGGCTGGATGTGGAGCGGGCAACCCTGCAACGAGCCAGAAACACCAAGTGCCTGTGGTCCAGAAGCTTACGTTCCAGGGCAGGACAGAGGGCGGGCAGACCAGCAAAGGCAGGCCGCAGTTCTCTCAGCACAGGTGGACGGGGAGTCCCACCCTGAGCAGGGGTCACCCAAGCTAAGGCTCAAATACAAACTAAAAAAGCAAGTGGTGGCAGAGGAAGAGCAGAGGTGGCTGGGGGGCGGGGCAGGAGAACCACCACCACCACAGCTTAAGCTGCACCCCGAGGGCCTTGAGCGTCTGCAGGGCCCCACGGCTCCCGGCAGGGTCTTAGGTCACCACGTAGGCCCTGGGTCTGCTTACCTCCATGAGGCACAGTAACTGAATCTTCCTGAGAAGCTGGGCTTCGTTGGCTGCTAGATCAGGCTGTAAAGCAACGCAACATCGGTTACCTAGCCTGGGTTTGAAACTCTTTCTACAGTCGTCAACAGAGAAAAAGAAACTGGGCAGCCCCAATATTTCCCACTTTAGATCACTGAGGCTCATTATTAGCTTCAAGTGATTCGAACTTCACTTTTCTCAGGAAATTATTACAAGAGTGCTTAGCTGAAGACCCAGGATTTTCCAAGACAAAGAATTCACAAAGTAAGATTTGTGCCACTGTCACGAACACCAGGGGGCAGGACCACAAGGCGTATGCTGGTGTTTCGAGAGGACTCTCGGCACAAGCAAAGGCAGGAAGGGTGAGGGTTAGACAGCAAAGTGACCCCAGGCGCACAGCCAATCCCAGGGGACTGACCTGCTGGCCCCAGGCGGTCTTCAGGGTCTGGAATCGCTCCACGTTGCCGCTGTTGAAGGCATAGAGGGTGTCGATCAGCCACTGCCGGTCCGTGTCCCTCAGCGACTCCAGCACGGGGTGCATGAGCTGCGAGGACAGACATGGTCGGCGACAGCAGCTCAGCCTCCCCGGGCTCAGGAAGCTGTGCCCCCGGTCCACGTACCAGCTCGCCAAAGTTGAAAACTCCGTCGCCAAGAAGTCCCGCCAGTCCCAGCGTGAAAGCTCTCTCCTGCTGCTCAGACACTACGGCGGCAACACAGCTCCAGTCACACTCCAGGCCTAAGACTCAGTTCTGTTTTGCGCAGAATTCTCCCATAAAAAACAAACTGTTTTCTGTAATGGTTATATTACAAAGCCGTAACATCAGTTATCTCGTTTTAAGTACTGGACTGACTCAGACTGTACCTGGAACCATATATACAGCTTTGGTAGGAAAGGCATTCGTTGCTTATTTTTACCTAACTGTATGTGAATCTACTTGTGTTTTCATTATATCTTCTTCCTGGGGGGGTGTGCTCCTCACCCCGCTTGCCTGCTGTGGAAGCAGCACGGTTTCTTATCCAGCTTAGAGCCACCACGTTTAGCCTCTTTTGACTAGAATTAACCTACATTTTGTCCCCTTATTCTTTTGACCATATTAGTTGCTTTTTCCAATACAGTTTTCTTGAAATGTAGCAATTAAAACTGCACTAACAATTTTAGGAGCTGCTGAGCTCCTTAGCTTCAATGGTATACTGTGCAGCATCTAATGCATGTTAAAATAGGGTAGAAGTTCTCTTGTAAACACGTGTTTCTTGCACTATCCCCAAAGTCGCTGGTCAGTTTTCTTCCACCCCCAAACCCTTGGGAGACGTCTGCGATTTGCTGCCCTGGGTGCAGCACTTCTGCTTCATGACTAAAGTCCCAGGTTCAGGGCCATCACGGCGCCTTGCCGGGGTCAAGGCGTCCACATCACTCTGCCTCTCCCTGACGCAAACCACAGAAAGGAGCAGTTCCGGAGCAGGGACAGTGAAGGGGCTGTGAGGGTCGGCCTCCCTGTCAACGAATTAAAGGCTGAAAACAAATGCGAAAACTAAGGCTCAAACAACGCTTCCGAGCACATGGGCTTTCTTCTAGAAGAAATGCACACATTTGGGTAATTTCTGAGATCAGGTGCCTCAGGCATGTCACAACTGCTAGGTCATGTGAGCGAGCTCCTCATGTGACACAGCCCTTTGGTCATGTTACCTGGCAGATCCTTGATGTCCACACAGCCCAGAAACCGCAGAGCGTCTTTGTAGTAGGACGCGTGGTTTCCAATCGTTTGATAGTATTTACTGGAGAGGTCGTAGAAACGACTGTGAACGGATGTCACCCCAGGGAGGTTGCTGAGCATTTCCTCAACATCTTCGATAGTTTCCTATACACAGGAAGCAAGAATGCTTTCTAACTTAAACGTTTATCAAGTGACGTATGACAAGGTGAAAAGCATAAGCCACAAAGACTGATAAATTTGGCTACATTAAAATGTAAAACTTCAGTTCATCCTGTGTGGTATCCTGCTGGACGTACGTGCTCACAAGGGAGAGAACTCTGTTTAAGGGTAACAGGCATCATATTAGCAACTTATTCTTAAGCGGCTTTGGAAAAAAAAAAAAAAAGAACCTACAAGCACACACACACAGCACAGACACACACACACACACAGCACAGAATGGCGGGGCAAAGAGGAGCGATGTGAACAGCAACCTGAGGTGAGGGCAAAGGAGGGTCTTCTGTGCTATTTTGCAACTTTCCTGTAACTTAAAATTATTTAAAAATAAACGAAGAGGAGCATTAGGATTCCCCCCTTACAGTTTTAAACGACCATCAATCTGTACTGTGGCAACCTCACCTTTGTAACCTGCAGGTCACCGATGTTCAGCTTCAGAGCTCCAATCGCGGTTTTGCACAGGATCACCGCCTCGTCACTACTTTTCACCTAAAGACATCAGAAATGAGGGACCTCAGAAGTGTGGGCAGTGGAGTAACAAGGAAGGTGTCTGCACACTGACTTAACGTGCATGACTACGGACACACTGGTCTCCAGAGTGGTGAACAGTGGGCACAGACACAGGCTGTAATTCACATGTTTTAAAAGATCTGGCTCAGACGTCACGTTTACCTTCTCACGAGTCTTTTCCAGAAAACTAAGAGCCACGTTAGGATCTAGAAAAGAAAGACCAAAGTCAGAAGCATCGCCAACAGAGTGTCTTGTTGAACCTGTAAAGTATCCATCTTTACAGGTGGGATAACCTTTAGGCTTAGACCATAAAATACAAAACTCAGAATTTTATGTCTATTGAAATCCAAAAGCTCAATTAACTTATACTTTGAGATCATTTTAATTATCATTAGAATCTGCTCCTTTATGAAACAAAGTGAGACTCACCAGTCATCTGTCTAACTACATGTAGAATGATCTCTACCAGGGACAAAGGATTCACCCTGAAATAAAAACCCAGTCTTTGAACGTCAACAAATCAATGTCTTCATTTTCAAAAACAAAAACAAACAAAAGAATTTTACCTGTGTTCAAATTCACTGATGAAGTTTTCATAAAGCTGTGGAACCAAAACATGGAGAGTAATTATAGGATGTCTTTCATTCTGCAAAATCAAGACTTCAGACACTAGCATGATACCCATCACACAGCAGGCACTGCCTAAGTATGTGCTGAGTAACAGAAGACCCAAATTGGGGCTTATTAAGCTCACATAAATGATCACCACTAGGGACTTCCCTGGTGGTCGAGGCATTAAGAATCCACCTTGCAACGCAGGGGTTATGGGTTCAACCTCTGGTTGGGGAACTAAGATCCCACATGCAGCAGAGCAATTAAGCCCATGTGTTGCAACAACTGAGCTTGTGCCACAACTAGAGAGCCTGTGTTCCTAAACAAAGATTCTTCAGGACTCTAGAAAGACTCTGAGTGCCACAACTAAGACCCGACACAGCCAAATAGATAAAAGATTTTAAAACGATCACCAGTGAACTACTGAAAAAAGCTAGAGTTTTTTTTTTTTTCCCTAGCGTTTAGAATTAGAACCTTGTCCCATGAGACTCTCCCAAGGACCAACTCATCTATTTGTCCTCCAAAGTACTCTGAATAAAACAGACTATCAGTTTGAAAGGCTCACTAACTAAACAGAAGTCAGAAAGTTGCAGGCTAATTATGTCCCATTATCCAGTATCACAGTCACTCAGCAAACACTTGAGCACTTAACTGAGACTGTTTACTAAGTACTACAGCACAGAATGTGTCAGACGAAAACCGAACTTCTGAGGAGCTTCTGGCCTAGTGGAGAAGCCAGACTTGGAAACAAATGGCAACACTGTGAGTTACAAAGCAAGGAAAAAAAGCACACAGCTGGATTAGCCCATGAAAGAGATTGCCAAGGTTATTTCAGAAACTGATAGTTGAGCCTTAAGGAATGAAGAGCAGTAAGAGGTGGACAAATTTGATGTGACGGGGTAGTTGGGACACCATTCCAGACAGGAACAAACATACGCAAAAGCGCCAAAGAAATTACTGCATTATGTTTCAGAAGCGCTTCAGAGGGACGCAGAGACTGGGCCTCGGTCTCTATCCTAAAGTCAAAGCTATACCAGTCTGCATTATGTTTCAGAAGCGCTTCAGAGGGACGCAGAGACTGGGCCTCGGTCTCTATCCGAAAGTCAAAGCTATACCAGTGGACACGTACAACCACATTTGTATTTTATACACATGGCTGGATGCAAAGAGGACGGGAAGGAAAAGGACTGAGGAAACAGAACAGCTTGAGGCCATGAGTAGTCATGACAGAAGAGACAGGAGCAAAGGCAGTGAGGATGACAGAGTGTCTGAGAAATCTGCAAGTGAACTGCAGACCTGCTCAGTGTGGGCAGGTCACACAGAGGGGAGCTGCTGACAACCTCTGAGCTCACAGCTGGGCAACAGGGTGGCAAAGGGAGTGCCTCGTATGGGCAAAGCTGGGAGAGGGAACCTTCAGACAAGTCAACTTTGGCTAAGGAGCATTTAAAGTTCCCCTGGGTATGAAGACTGAAAAATGGAAATGTCTCTGTGAAACAAAATGTGGTTAATACATATACACAATGGGATATCACTCAGCCTAAAAAATGAAAGTCCTGCCATCTATGACAACGCAAATGAACCTTGAGGGCATTACGTGAAGTGAAATAAGTCAGAGAAAGACAAGTACTATTTAACCTCACTTACACGTGGAACCTAAGAAGCTAACTCATACAGAAAGCAGAATGGTGGCTGCCAGAAGCAGGGGTGGAGGTGGAACAGGTCAGTGCGCAAACTCCTGTCTATAAGATACCTAAGTCCTGGGGAGTGCAGCGCACAGCACGGCGACGACAGCTAACCGCTCTGCACCGTACACCTGAAGGTTGCTAGGAGAGTGGATTTCACAAGTTCTCATCACAAGAAAAACAAATCAGGAACAATGTGAGGTGATATGCTAACTAGATTCACTGTGGTGGTCATTTTGCATACATATGTACATCAGATCATTACACTGGACACCTTAAACTAAAACAAAGTTCAGTTCAGTCGCTCAGTCGTGTGTGACTCTGTGACCCCATGAACTGCAGCACGGCAGGCCTCCCTGTCCATACCAACTCCTGGAGTTCACCCAAACTCACGTCCACAGATGTCAATTATTTCTCAATAAAACTTAGGGGGAAAAACGAACCTGTAGCAGCCAGTTAGATATTCATATCAGGCACCTAGCAAAGAGTCAATGTAATAAAGTGGATTTTTCATTACAGACAACAATTTGAAAGATACCTTTATCATTAAGAGGGAGTGTTTCAACTTCTCTGATATGTTATGATTTATGAAATTACTTAAAAAAAAAAGCTCTCTAAGGCAAAAAGTTCACTAAGTCTAGAAAGTCAAAATTATTTCTGGGGACTGAAAATTCATGACTACTACTGATGAAATAAATTTATATTAAACACTAAAATATATAAACTTAAAACTGAATAAAGAATACAAACAATTCATATTTTTAAGCAGGACAAGAAAAACCACGTGCGTTTCTTGCTCTGGGCCTCCTGCCCCCTCGTGTGCACTGCGCATCTGCACTAGGGCGCCTGCTCCACCACAAACACCGATGCTTCCTTTCTTCCCACAGTGTAACTTCTTAAGTGAAGGGCGTGTTTTTCCAGCTCTGTAGTGGTCAAGGGGACTTGCTGCTCTCTGTCTACGACCCTACCTGGCCGTGCATCCTTGATGGACTGTATGTAAAGTATCAGGACGTCATTCTGACGCACTGCCCTGTGTCTCACATGTGTATGACTGTGCTTTTGACCGGGGCTTGGTTTCTACCCTAACATGTTGCATAGTTCTCTGAGCATTCTGAGAGTCTGTCTCCCAGGTTATAACCCTCAATTTGGCTCAAATAAACCCCCCCTATTCCTTTTTGATGATTAATTTGCATTTTTATCAATACTATCTATCTGAGAATGAGGAGGGCTGGGGCCCAATAATTTTATTTTGTCCAAGGAAATAGCAAACAAATCTACTGACCTAAATATGATGTCACATTCCCAAGAGGCTGAGCAAATATTTTGCTATGAGGTGAAAGTGATTTGAAGATAAGAAACCAAACAATAGAAATGAGCAAAAAAAAAAAAAAAAAAGAGCAGTTATGAGTTATCCACTACTAAGATATAGAACCTTAGGGAATAACTATTGAGACAGCTCTAATTTATCATTTTTTCACATAATCCAGAAGATAGCATGGCCAGCAAAATCTCCAGGCTTACAGAAGGTTACAAGTTCCTTTGAGTGGTAAAATGTCAAACCGATAGACATAAACCACAAGAAAACCTTAGAAGTCCAGATGGTGGAATGTCAAAGTGGTAAGCCTCACTATAAGTACCATTAAAGCAAATAACTGAAACAATCATTACAAACTAGCTTTCAGTTCCAATGCATTTATACACCTCTGATTCATTCAGAATCCAAGAGAAAGGCATCAAGGAGAAAGATATCAGGAAAGATTTCAAAGAGTAGTCCCAGATCAGTTCAGTCGCTCAAGTCAAGTCCAAGTCTCTGTGACCCCATGGACTGCAGTAGGTCAGGCTTTCCTGTCCATCACCAACTCCCAGAGTTTGCTCAAACTCATGTCCATCAAGTCAGTAGTCTGCTGCTGCTAAGTCACTTGAGTCGTGTCCGACTCTGTGCGACCCCATAGATGGCAGCCCACCAGGCTCCCCCGTCCCTGGGGTTCTCCAGGCAAGAACACTGGAGTGGGTGCCATTTCCATCTCCAATGCATGAAGGTGAAGTCGCTCAGTCATGTCCGACTCTCAGTGACCCCATGGAACGCAGCCTACCAGGCTCCCCCATCCCTGGGGTTCTCCAGGCAAGAACACTGGAGTGGGTTGCCATTTCTTTTTCCAATGCATGAAAGTGAAAGTGAAGTCGCTCAGTCGTGTCTGACCCTCAGCGACCCCATGGACTGCAGCCTTCCAGGCTCCTCCATCCATGGGATTTTCCAGGCAAGAGTACTGGAGTGGGGTGCCATTGCCTTCTCCGAGTCAGTAGTCTACCAGTATACAAATCTGGGCAAAGGGAGGGGTTTGTGGGGTGGAAAGCAGGGGATCTGGGAAAGGCTCCGGCAGACTGTGTTTTTCTGTTGACAAAATTCTACAAGGCTCTATTAGAGGCAGCATGGTACTAAGCAGCATTCCATGGTACTGAGCCTCCCACTCCCAGTGAAGCACGTCTTCCACACTGTCCAGGACAGTGTTGAGGGAAACAAGCAGAGTCAGTGGGGGAGGGGAAGAGGAGCGATGGCAGTTGTAACATCTGTCGACAAGTACCGATGTCGACAAGGCTGGGATTCTAGAAGAAGCTAGAATGTCTATGTTTGAATCTTCCTTTGTCACTTATCAGCTGTGATCTATGACGAGTCACTTAAGCTCTTGGTGTCTGCCTCTACATAAGAAAAACAGAACAGCAGTAGTACTAATCTACCAATGTTGTTATGAGGAGTAGATGAATAAATGTGTAAAGCACTCAGAATGGTACCTGACATAAAGTGATTGCTGAGTAGACATATATATATATAATTGAGAAGTCCACCTTTTATTTTTAAAAAGTACCTGAGCATATTTAAATACTGTGACATGGCATGGCAAATCATTTACCTTAATGAGACCATCTCCTTGGGCAAAGCAGGGGTCCTGCACAAAATCAAGCACTTGAAGTGTCAGCTGATGCCACAACCTGAAAAACACAAGGCTCTTGAGACCTACAACCTAACGCCAGTCACAGACGCCATCACCTTCGATGGTCCTATCAGATAACAACACTCGTCGTCTCTAATGTTTACCACAAGAAAGCTAGAGCACATGCTTTTTAAAGCTTAGTTCTTCCCCTGTCTCTGCCACTCAATGGTTACGTCACCGAGAGATCCCTTTCTTTTCTCAGCTATAAATGGAGAACATCTTTCTAGATTACCTCAAAGGGTTACTGCAAGCCTTGACTGGAAACAAGAAGTTTGGAATCATATGTATGGAATTTGAAATTCTGGCTCTTCTACTTAGTAGCTGACTACCTCAGGGAAGGAGCTTAAACTGAGCTTCAGTTTCCTCATCTATGAATAGGATGAAGGACTGAATGAGCTAATACAGAAAATCTCTAAAACAATGACATAGCGCATTTGAAACCAGAGGCTAATTCTTAAGAATGCAAGTAAAATGCACTAAAAGTACAAAGGGCTACATAAGCAATTATTTGCCAAAAACCAAGATTTTTTCCCCCCTCAAAATCTGCTAATAGCAGAAGGCTGCTATCATCAAAACACATAGTGAATATCCATGCAAAAGACACAATGCTAAAGGCTAAGGTTGTTAACAGGGGAGCATTACAAGAGCTGTGTTTTCCTGTGAAAAATCACTAACCCACGGCTAACATTTTATTCTGTATTTAAAAAGAGGTTGTTGTTTATCAACTGATATTGTTCTGAAATTCATCCTGTTTCTAAACAAACCCACACTCTAAGATCTTTCTAGGTGCACAAAGCCCAATATGAAACGCAAGGGAAGCAGGGGCCATGGCACGCGGAGAAGGGGTTGCACGCCACAACCACTGGTCACTAGTGGCAGAATCAACAGGGCAAAAAAATGCACTGGTCTCTGGTTTGTCTTGTTTCTCCAGACTGCTGAGAAAAATAACAGTAGGTTATGACAAGGCTAAATGTAAGATATCGGTATCTGTTCAGTCACAGGTCCAGAAGGCAGTGAACGCTAGATCCCAAAACCCAGTCTGGCTCTCCTCCTCAGTCCTGTGGGATGTCACCCTTTTCCCTCCTCGGTCCTGCCTTCCGGGTCCCTCAGCACACCTTCTCTGTCTAGCTTGTCCCCATTCAATCCACACGGGTCCGAGCGCCCTCAGTCCACCAAGATCAAGGCCCACCCCGTCCCCTCTGTCGCTCTCCTATCCCAGGAGGCCCACGGCCCTTCGGCTCGGCGCTCACTTCTTGGTGTAAAGCTCCTCCAAACGGTGCCACACGGCGGCCTGGCCGGGCCCGGAGCTCTGACTCTGTTGTAAGAAGCCGGGTACGTCCTTCATGACTGCAGGAACAACCGGGGAAAGGAGTACCGCGGAGATGCCAGGGCGAAGGGGAGGCCGCCGGAAGTGCTCACTCACTTCCGGCGCTGCGTCACGCGGGGCAAGCTGGGAGTTCTATGCTCAGCTTTAGGCGCCGGCTGGTTGTCATAGTAACCGAGCCTCTTGGCTTTGGAGCCAGTTCTCTCCAGGGTTTGTAACGGATTTCCCCTCGAGGCTGGCCGTGCTACTGAGGCATTGAAGAGTACGGGCGCCTAGGTCGAGCTGGCTTTGTGACCCAATGTTCTTGATTCAAGTGAGGTTAACAATGCCACCTTCCTAGTAGTGGCTTGCGAGGACTAAGTATAAATATGATGCCTGACCACAAAAAGCGCTCCCCAAAGTGTTAGTTCTCATCTCCATCTCAACAGAAAAAAGGTGAGAGCGAGGGTAGAGAATGCAGGTTCCAGGTTTGGTCTTGGGAACCAGAGGCTGGAACGCAATAGAATAGGAAACCGCCCCCACCTGACGTCCACCTCCACCTGGGCTGCTGGGACGGGGAAAGAGAACGTGAGGCTAGGGTAAGGGCTCGCGAAGACCTGGCGAAGGTGCGCTTGGAGGGGCGGGACGAGCTGAGCGAGACGGCCAGGAAGGACGCGCAGGAAACACGCACAGGGGCGGGGAAAGAGCGGGAGGCTAAGGAAAGGGCGCGCTCGCGGGGGGCGGGGCGCGCTCGCGGGGGGCGGGGCGCGCTCGCGGGGGGCGGGGCGCGCTCGCGGGGGGCGGGGCGCGCTCGCGGGGGGCGGGGCGCGCTCGCGGGGGGCGGGGCGCGCTCGCGGGGGGCGGGGCGCGCTCGCGGGGGGCGGGGCGCGCTCGCGGGGGGCGGGGCGCGCTCGCGGGGGGCGGGGCGCGCTCGCGGGGGGCGGGGCGCGCACGAGACCCCTGGGCACCTGACATTGCGCACTGCGGAGAAGCATGGCGTTGTTTCCTCGTTCAGCTGTTCCAGCCCTCAGGTTCTGGGGCCTGCGAGGTGCGCGGGCGTGGACCCGCTGGCCTCGGTTCGTTCCGGGCGGGGGCGGCTGCGGTGCCGGGCGGGGCCCAGGGAGGAGACCGATCCCCTCAGGCGAGCAGGGATGTCAGGCCCCCCTGTGTGGTCAGCGGGACGATTGGAGAACCTGAAAATGGCGAGTCACGGCTCAGGCGGCTCTGAAGGGCGTTCTGGAGTCCCGGACGGCAACGGTTTCTCGTTTCTTCCCAGGGGTATTTTGGACGTGTGTAAACAACACTTAATGTTCATTCTTGACATCCGGACCCCGTTTTAGTTAGATTCTGTTCTGTACCTTTTTTTTTTTTTTTCCACTTAACGTGTTTTGGGGTTACTTCCATTCTAAACTTAAATGCTTTCTCAGTCTTTTATGCTAATCTGTAGAATTCCATTCTTTGGACGTTTCATACTTAATTTAATCAGTCTCGTGTTGAAAATGTTTCTAATCTTTAGTTATTACAAATAGTGCTGTGTTGAATAACCTTGTTCGTACTCCACCTTTTGGATAAATCTCTAGTAGTGGAACTCCTGTGTCTACATTTTATTGCCCCACATAAACGTCGTGCAATTAATACTCCCACCAGCGTATGTTCATACCCTTCCTCAGGTTCATACACAGGAATTGCACATTTTGAATCCTTGTCTAGAAATCGGACGTACAAGTGGAAAAATCTTAAGACCATAGTTGTTAATCACAGTTGTTTGGAAACTAACTTCATGCCCAATAATGGACAAGTATTTCAGTAAATAGTGGTACATTCACTTAATGCCTTCTTACACAACTACCAAAAATACTGAAGAGTTTTAATAAAGAGATACCAAGGAGGAGTCTTTCTTTCATCCAAGAAACTTATCATCTACCAGACTGTTCCAGGTGCAGTGATGGAGCAGGGGTCAAATTGTTGCCTCCATGGAGCTTATTTCAGTTTCAGAATCTGCAGGCAGTTGTGTGGTTGGGGCATGGCTAAATAGTGACCCTATCAATCAGTAAATCCTTGCAGCCCAAACTGGAGGCATGAAGGTACCTGAGAAGAGCAGTTTGCTTGCACAGGCTGTCTACAATTTGAAATTTCTGCCCTTTGAGCTTGTATCTTAGGGGCTCCTGTTTGAAGGTGTCCTTTGTCTCCATTTCCCAAGCAGCAGCTGTGCTTGCTCCTCAGCTTACCCTACTCTCAGTAGATCTCATTCCATGGAGCATTTACTTTAAGTCATACACCTTCAGTATTTTCTAGACGTTTGGTTAAATTCAGTCCATGTGTTTTTCAGTGGCGGACATTTTACTTGTGTAAATGAGAAGTACACATTAAGTACCCTAAGTGATACCTTGCACTCGACTAGGCACTCAACAATGGGTTTTATTTCAATACCAGCGAGCAACTTTTGAGTTTTCCACAGACACCAACCGGATGTCAAATGTAACTGAACTCTGACTCCGTCAGCCTGGAGACAGCACCAGGTTCCGCAGGTTAGGGGCTCAGTCCCATAGGACGGACATCGCTTCAGCCACTGACCCAGGTCCACTTGTGCTTCTGACCCACTGACTACAGGTCGGAGCTTCCTGTGACCCCTCCTCTGATGTGATTAATTTGCTAGAGCCGCTCACAGAGTTCAAGAAACCGGTGTACTTAGTAGATTGCTAGTTTATTATAAAGGGTATTAAAAAGTATGAATGAACAAGCCAATAAAGAGATACCCAGGCTGAGGTTTGGGAGAGTTCCAAATGCAGGAGCCTCTGTCCCTGTGGAGTTTGGGGCCTGGCACGTGGAAGCTTTCTGAACCTCTTGTTTTTGGGTTTTCATGGAGAATCCAACTCTCTAATTGTGGTTGGTTTCCCTGGCAACCATACCCCATCCTTAGGGGATTTCCAATAATCACCTCATTAACATAAACTCAGCCTAGTTGTAAGAGGCTTGTTATGAATAACAGGACACTTATTTCACTTCATAGCTCTGAAGGGATTTCAGGGCCTGAGGCCAAAAGACCAAATACTGTAACAAAAGGTGTTCCCATTGCTCTTAGGAAATTCTAAGGGTTCTGGGACTAAGACTGAAAATATATATTGTTAGATATAGTCAAAGCTATGGTTTTTCCAGTAGTCATATATGGATGTGAGAGTTGGACTATAACGAAAGCTGAGCGCCGAAGAATTGATGCTTTTGAACTGTTTGGAGAAGATTCTTGAGCATCCCTTGGACTGCAAAGCGATCCAAAGAGTCAATCCTGAAGGAAGTCAGTCCTGAATATTCATTGGAAGGACTGATGCTGAAGCTGAAACTCCAATACTTTGGCCACCTGATGTGAAGAACTGACTCACTGGAAAAGACTGAGGCTGGGAAATATTGAAGGCAGGAGTAGAAGGGGGTGACAGAGGATGAGATGGTTGGATGGGGTCACTGACTTGATGGACATGAGTTTGAGCAAGCCTTGGGAGTCGGTGATGGACCGGGAAGCCTGGCGTGCTGCAGTCCATGGGGTTGCAAAGAGACACAACTGAGCGGCTGAACTGAGCTGAATAGATACATATAATTCTAAATCACAGTATCACAACTTTCCTCTGATTCCTTTTGTATTCCCCATAATTTGCATTTGGAAGGAGCACAGAAATGTTTGGTTGAGGACCTTAGGTGAACAGATGTTCTTGACGCCATGTGAAGTGGACATTTAATAGCTGTGGTTGTAGCCAGAGCCATCTTTTCCCTTCCTAACTATGGTTTTCACTGGAAACCCCCCTTCGGAGATTTCATTGATGTACACTCAGGAGAGCTGCCTTGTCTGGTGCTTTTATGGAAGACTTGGGTGGAGGAGAACTTTCCTCAGAATCCATGGGCATCTCTGGAAGAGCATGGGGAGGAGTGGGAAAGCATTGTTTCTCTGCTGTGTTTCCTGTACTTTCTGCTGGGAGATTTACAGCTGTGGGTTTTTTCAAAAGACTGTTGGAATAAGCTCTGGCTCCCTTGCTTTTGGCTTTGGCAGCCAAGGCTCAGGGTGCTGAGTGACTTAATGAGGCAATAGTGACTAGGGCTCTGACTCCCCTTTTGGTGCCCTCAGCCCTGCCTTCCCTTGCCAGTTCCTCTTTCTCATTACATACTTTTCTGAGGCCTGTTCTTTGGAAAACCAAGATGATGGTTTGCCAGGAGAGGCATCACAAGTGGACTGAGTGGCCAGTGAGCTCCTGAGTTGCACTGTCATTGACTTCAGAGTGGACTGTGCGAGGCAGCTGTGCACTGTTACTTCAGGAGGGCAGGGGTGACAGGCCCTAAAGTGAAGAAGGGGAGCCAGAGTTGTCACTCTTCAGAGGAGGGCAAAGGTGACTTCTTACTGGGTTGGGCAGTGGCTTTATGAAGGAGTGGCCTTGGCTCTGGGAGATTCTAGACATGCTGAGGGGTAAAAAGGTCTTTTCAGGTAAAGGAGCTGGGTTTAGAGTGAGTACAAACCAGGAAAAGAGAGGTCTATGAGAGGGAGTAGTGGGCCTGAAACTGTCACTGGGGTGGGGTGTGTGGTGCTAAGATGCTCTGGCGCTGTGGGGTCCGAGGGCATCAGGGAGAACCTCAGCAGCAGGGTGTGAGCAGGTGAGTGTGCAGATTGTGCAGGAGCGAAAGGAAAACCAGAGACAACGGGCAAACAAAGTGAGCTAGGACCACACTCCTGGAAGATAAGCTCTGGATTGTCCTGGCCTGGATCTGAAGATACGCCTTTAGGGTGCTTATTTCTTACCTGTGTCACAAATGATAAAATAAATACTCTCTTCCCTCTTTTTGTGTCTGTATTCACTTCAGATTTATCAATCATTTGGGGTGGGTTTTCGTTTCAGTTTGTTTAATCTCTTCCTGTCAGGGTGGAGGGGTCTATACTGAGGGCCGAAGTCCTAGGTGTGGGACATCAGGGCCTTCTGGAAGATGGGCGTGGTGGCTGCCAGCCTTGGGGTGAGAGGCAGATGCTCTGTGGAGTGGGGCTGGCCGTCTTGAACTCTGGACAGGTTGCCAACATGCTACCAGCAGGTGATGAAGTTGTGTAGCTCAGGTAGATGCCAAATGAGGCCCTGAGAGCAGATCAGGCAGTCTGGCGCCTTCAGGCCCGCACTGGGCTCTGCCTGTGCGCCCTGCGGCTGCAGACTTGCCTCAGGTGGACGTGTCCAGGTGCTGCGCCTGTTGTGCAGCTTGTGTTGTCTCTGTCGTCTTTCTGGTGCTTCCTGGTTGTGGAGCCTCTTAGTCCTGATGCCTCTCCGAAGCCTGTGGCATCTTTATTGTGTGTTTTGCTCTTTTTCTCTTGTGGAAGACTATCTCATACTCCAAACAGTTAGTATTGTGAGTGTCTCAGCTCCTGGCTTCTGCAGATGACCTGAGACTCCTGGAGTTTTGCAGGGTAACCCCCAGCTCCAGTCGGCTCTTGCCTTGTCTGGGTTGTTTCATATGTTTGGCTGCTATAAAAAATGAGCAGCCTTCTGAATGGCTGCGAACATAGAAGATGGAGGCTCTGCAGCTGTTTGAATCCCTCGGTGTCAGGATATGAGTGTTTCTTTTTCGAATGGTGTCTTGAACCTACTTAATTAACATTCTGTTAATATTTGGCAAAGATGGGTACAGTAAAGGACAGAAATGGTATGGACCTAACAGAAGCAGAAGATATTAAGAAGCGGTGGCAAGAATACACAGAAGAACTATACAAAAAAGAGCTTCATGACCCAGATAACCACGATGGTGTGATCACTCACCTAGAGCCAGACATCCTGGAAGGTGAAGTCAAGTGGGCCTTAGAAAGCATCATTACGAACAAAGCTAGTGGTAGGCGATGGAATTCCAATGAAACTATTTCAAATCCTAAAAGATGATGCTGTGAAAGTGCTTCACTCAAAATACCAGCAAATTTGGAAAACTCAGCAGTGGCCACAGGACTGGAAAAGGTCAGTTTTCATTCCAATCCCAAAGAAAAGCAACGCCAAAGAATGTTCAAACTACCACACAATTGCACTCATCTCACATGCTAGCAAAGGGATGCTCAAAATTCTCCAAGCCAGGCTTCAACAGTACATGAAATGTGAACTTCCATATGTTCAAGCTGGATTTAGAGAAGGCAGAGGAACCAGAGATCAGACTGGTTTGATCATCATCAAAAAAGCAAGAGAGTTCCAGGAAAACATTTACTTCTACTTTATTGACTATGCCAAAGCCTTTGACTGTGTGGATCACAGCAAACTTGTAGAAAATTCTTAAAGAAATGGAAATACCAGACCCACCTTACCTGCCTCCTGAGAAATCTGTATGCAGGTCAAGAAGCAACAGTTAGAACTGGACATGGAACAACAGACTGGTTCCAAATTGGGAAAGGAGTACGACAAGGCTGTATATTGTCACCCTGCTTATTTAACTTATGTGCAGAGTACATCATGTGAAATGCCAGGCTGGATGAAACTCTAGCTGGAATCAAGATTGCCAGGAGGAATATCAAGAACCTCAGATATGCAGATGATACCACCCTTATGACAGAAAGGGAAGAAGAAATAAACAGCCTCTTGATGAAAGTGAAAGAGGAGAGTGAAAAAGTTGGCTTAAAGCTCAATATTCAGAAAACGAAGATCATGGCATCTGGTCCCATCACTTCATAGCAAATAGATGGGGAAACAATGGAAACAGTGAGAGACTTTATCTTTTTTGGGGCTCCAAAATCACTTCAGATTGTGACTGCAGCCATGAAATTAAAAGACATTTGTTCCTTGGAAGAAAAGCTATGACCAACCTAGACAGCATATTAAAAAGCAGAGATGTTACTTTGCCGACAAAGGTCTGTTCAGTCAAAGCTATGGTTTTTCCAGTAGTCATGTTTGGATGTGAGAGTTGAACTATAAAGAAAGCTAAGTGCCAAAGAATTGATGCTTTTGAACTGTGGTGTTGGAGAAGACTCTTGAGAGTCCCTTGGACTGCAAAGAGATCCAGCCAGTTCAATCCTAAAGGAAATTAGTCCTGAATATTCATTGGAAGGACTGATGCTGTAGCTGAAACTCCAATACTATGGCCACCTGATGCGAAGAACTGACTCATTGGAAAAGACCCTGATGCTGGGAAAGATTGAAGGCGGGAGGGGAAGGGGATGACAGAGGATGAGATGGTTGAGTGGCATCACCGACTCAATGGACATGAGTTTGAGCAAGCTCCAGGAGTTGGTGATGGACAGGGAAGCCTGGCGTGCTGAAGTCAGTGGGGTCACAAAAAATCGGATGTGGCTAAGTGACTGAACTGAATATTTGGCGTAAAGTCTGAGATGTTTAATTTGCTTTAAATGTCACTGAGTATTTGTCACATCCTTTCTATGTTAGGGTGTATGGCTCTGCAGAGAGCATCCCCAGATGTCTTGGCTCTAGCTTGAGCCTTCACTAGCTTTTGATAACAGGAATTGTGAAATGATACTTTTCTGAATTGCACAGTTCCCATTAACCTGAAATTTTTGCTCCCAAATAGATCTAGATTTCAGAGTTTCTGTTTTATCCCACGATAAGAAAGATGGTCGTTTGTGGGGTGGGAAGGAAGTGTAGTCATTCTTAGTGGTGGGGTTGGTGGAAGGCAGACATTGCTCATTCTTGCCGGCATCAGCTCGATTATCATCGGTTACCTGGCTGCTCTCCTTTTCTATCAGTATTCCAGGTGGAGGATGGTCCATATCTTGTTTTGCTGGTGCCTCAAGTGACACTGGAGGGGGAGACCACAGTCAGAAGAAGTTTCTCCTGCAGGACATCGCTGAGCTGATTAAGACCAGAGCCTGCCAGAAGGTGGTGGTCATGGTGGGGGCCGGCATCAGCACACCCAGCGGCATCCCAGACTTCAGGTGCCTTGCACTCCCAGAGCTCGTCCCACAGCTCCCTCCACTCCCTGCTGTCTCTTGAATGGCTCAGAGCCTCTCGCTTCTCTCTGCAGGTCTCCGGGGGTTGGCTACTACAGCATCCTCCAGCAGTACAAGCTCCCCTACCCTGAGGCCATTTTTGAGCTCTCCTTTTTCTTTCATGACCCCAAGCCATTTTTCACTTTTGCCAAGAAGCTGTACCCTGGGAACTATAGGCCCAATGCTACTCACTACTTCCTCCGATTGCTACACGAGAAGGGGCTGCTTCTGCGGCTCTACACCCAGAACATCGACGGGCTCGAGAGAGGTGAGCCTTGCTCCTGTTCCACACCTTTTCGCTCCCGCAGGGAAGGCTCAGGTGCCTGTTTCTAGGTAGCGCTGAGGCCTAGTTCTTATTCCCCATCCTTGTGGCTGATTTTGACCCAAGAAGTTTTGCCATCATCTCCAGCAAAAATGTCCTCTTTGTGTTTTAAGTATCACTGTTAGGACCTCATTGGTGGACCCACTTTCTAGGTCGTGAGTTTGGGATAGAGCTAAAGTTGACATTGGGAGCTTCTGGTTTTGTTGATCTGATGGTTTTCTTTTTTCAAGTTTTCATTATGGAATTTTTTAAGCACACAGTGAGATGTATGTGATGAATGCTCATGGCCTCGTTATCTCATCATGGCCAGGCCTGTTTAACCTGTGTCCTACCCCCATCTTCTCTCACCCCTGAGTATTTTGAAGCAAATACTCTTTATCATAAATTTAATCTATAAATCCAGCAATGGGTATCTTTAGAAGGTAAAGACTTCTAAAACACAACCGTGATATCATTATCACAGAAAGAAGTCACTAACAGTTCCTTAATATCAAATTCAGTGTGGTGATTTCTTGACTGTACCTAGATGGTGGCCACGCGCAGTGACTCGTGGGTCATGCTGACCTCTGGCCGTGCGCCCTGGAGAAGCAGTTGCTGGGCCTTTTCTTTTCTGCAGTTGCTGACAGGCAGCTCTCAGCAAGCCAGTGGCAGCTCAGCCAGGCTACAGATGTGTTGTGAATTGAAAAAGAGCTGTCTCAACTCCAGAAAAATGTTTACTTGCTAGAAGGACTCTACAACTTGGAACCGCATAGGCAGTGGGGATGATCCCTTTCCTGGAAATGCAGCAGCGCAGGCTTGTGGGAAGTGGGAGCGTGCGGCTGTGACCTTCACATGTGTAGAGTGGGGACGGTGGGGACATGGCAGCAAGAACCAGGTCTTCATACCAGTGGCCTTCCAAAGCTCATGGTGGTAACAGAACTTGCACGATAAGTCACCTTTTGTTTGTTTTTCCACAGGTTTTGGGAAATGTATTTATATTAGCAGTATTTTCTTACTCTTGGTGTCTGTAGCATAGAAAATGTTTTTCTTGGTTGGGTGTAATTTGATCTAGACTTACGTCAAATGTTTTTCTACTGCGTTTTCACAGGCTTTTTTTTGCTATTCATTAATTAAAAAAAAGTCCATACATTAACATGAATCAGCCATAGGTATATATGCGTCTGCTCCCTCTTGAGCCTCCCTCCCGCCTCCTGCCCCTATAGGTTGCCACGGACGCCCAGCTGAGCTCCCCGAGTCATACAGGGAGCTATAAGAAGGAATGCGTCTGAGAGCGGGTTCTCACCGGCGGCCCAGTGTACAGTAGTGGCGTGTGTGTTTCCATGCCGCTCTCTCCATCTGTCCCATCCTCTCCTCCTCACCCTGTGTCCCTAAGTCTGTTCTTTATGTCTGCATCTCCACTGCTGCCCTGTAAATAGGTTCATCAGGACCATCGTTCTGGATTCCATATACATGCATTAATATACGATATTTGTTTTTCTGATTTACTTCACTGTATAATAGGCTCTAGGTCCATCCACCTCGTTAGCACTGACTCCAACACATCCCTTGTTATAGCTAGTACTCCACTGTCTGCATGTACCACAGCTGCTTTATCCACTCGTCTGTCGATGGGCATCTGGGTTGCGTGGTGCAGTGAACATTGAGGTACTTGTGTCTTTTCAGTTATAGTTTCTCAGAGTTTATGCCCAGTAGTGGGACTGTTGGGTCATACGGTAGTTTTATTCAGTTTTTTAGGAATCTCCATATTGTTTTCAATAGTGGCTGTATCAATGTACATTCCCACCAACTGTGTAAGAGGGTTCCCTTTCCCCTACATCCTCTCCAGCATTTATTGTTTGTAGATTTTTTTGATGATGGCCATTCTGACTGGTGTAAGGTGGTATCTCATTGTAGTTTTGGTTTGCAGTTTTTTAGTTATGAGTGATGCTGAGTATCTTTTCATGGGCTTCCCTGGTGGCTCAGATGGTGAAGAATCTGCCTGCCATGCAGGAGACTGGGTTTGATCCTTGAGTTGGGACAGTCCCCTGGAGAAGAGAATAGCAGCCCATTCCAGTATTCTTGCCTGGGAAATCCAATGGACAGAGGCTTCTGGTGGGCTATAGTCCATAGGGTTGCAAAAAGTACCAGACACAACTGAGCAACTCACACACACACACACACACACACACACACACTTACGAGCTATGTTGATAATTTTTTCCACGTGCTGTTAGACAGACTTTGTTTTAACTGTGATTTGGCTCCTTGTCAGAACCTCGTCACGGAGCTTATTCTGATCAGCGGGCTTTTGTCTGTGGGCTATAGAGGTAAGGCTTCCACGGAGGGCTGAGGCTTCTCCTGGGGGCCTGCCACGCCCAGAGGTGACACTGAGGGGCTTGCGTCCCCGCCCCAGAGGCAGCAGCACTTACCTTCAGTTTGAATTTCAGCATCTGGCATCCCTGACTCAAAGCTCGTTGAAGCTCATGGATCCCTTGCCTCTGCCACCTGCACCGTCTGCCGAAGACCCTACCCAGGGGAGGACTTCTGGGTAAGTTGTCACAGAGACTTCTTTTCCTCTGCACTTCTCACTGGGAGTAACCTTGAGAAGTGGTATTTTATAAGCATTGTGTTGGAAGGACAACAGAACAGTAATACTATGAAAATGATTTTCTTAAATTTTAAAATAAAAAATCAATATTTACTTGTCAAAATTAAGGCAGTACAGACAACAAGGATTTACTGTACAGCACAGGGAACTATATTCAGTATCTTTGATAACCTATAAGGGAAAAGAATAAAAAGAATATACACACATATGTGTGTATAGTTGAATCACTTTGCTATCAGCTGTACTTCAGTTATTTTTTAATGTGCAAGTCCTAACTCCCAGTATCTATAAATACAAACTTACTGGGCCATAGGATATTTGTAGATTAAAAAAAAATTAAGCAAATACAAAATATGTAGGGAAAAGTGAATCTGCCTTCTGACACTTCCTGTAGCCCATTGGATATGTGTGTGTATATATAAACATACATGCATATTTCTATGTACCTACACCCACACACAATTAGTTTTTTCCATTAATGGGATAACTAATATTCACATTGCTTTGTCCCTGAGCAAAATTTCATAGATAACCTTGTGTCAGTAACTACAGCTCCGATTACTGTTTTTGGTTAACTATAGAGCGTTGCTATTGTTCATTTGCTATGTCGTGTCTGACTCTTTGTGATACCGTGGACTGCAGCATGCCAGGATTCCCTGTCCTTCACTATCTCCCAGAGTTGGCTCAAACTCATGTCCCTTGAGTCAGTGATGCCATCCAACCATCTCATCCTCTGTTGCCCCTTCGCTTCCTGCCCTCAATCTTTCCTTGCCTCAGGGTCTTTTCCAATGAGTCAGTTCTTTGCATCAGGTGGCCAAAGTATTAGAGCTTCAGCTTAGCATCAGAGCTTCCAATGAGTATTCAGGGTTGATCTCCTTTAGGATTGACTGGTTTGATCTCCTTGCTGTCCAAGGGACGCACAAGAGTCTTGTCTAGCACCACAGTTTGAAAGCATCAATTCCTCAGAGCTCAGCCTTCTTTATGGTCCAACTCTCACATCTGTACATGACTACTGGAAAAACCATAGCTTTGACTATATGGACTTTTGTTGGCAAAGTGACGTCTCTGCTTTCTAATACGCTGTTTAGGTTTTTCATAGCTTTTCTTCCAAGGAGCAAGTGTCTTTTAATTTCACGGCTGCAGTCACCATCCACAGTGATTTTTGAGCTCAAGAAAAAAAAGTCTGTCACTGTTCCATTTTTTTCCCCATCTATTTGCCGTGAAGTGATGGGACTAGATGCCATGATCTTAGTTTTCTGAATGTTGAGTTTTAAGCCAGCTTTTTCACAATACAGAGCCTTGATGTACTCCTTTCCCAATTTTGAACCAGTCCATTGTTTCATGTATGGTTCAAACTGTTGCTTCTTGACCTGCAAACAGGTTTCTCAGGAGGCAAGTAAGGTGGTCTGATATCCCCATCTCTTTAAGAATTTTCTACAGTTTGTTGTGATCCATACAGTCAAAGGCTTTAGTGTGGTCAGTTAAACAGAAGTAGATGTTTTTCTGGAATTACCTTGATTTCTCTGTGATACAACGGATATTAGCAATTTGATCTCTGGTTCCTTTGCCTTTTCTAAATCCAGCTTATACATCTGGAATTTCTCTGTTCACGTATTATTGCAGCCTAACTTGAAGGATTTTGAGCATTACTTTGCTGGCATGTGAAATGAGCGCAATTGTATGTTAATTTGAGCATTCTTTGGCAAAGCATTTCTTTGGGATTGGAATGAAAACTTAATCTTTTCCAGTCCTGTTGCCACTGCTGAGTTTTCTAGATCTTCTGGCATATTGAGTCTGGCTAATGTTTTGTCAATTTTGTTTATCTTCTCAAAGAACCGGCTTTTAGTTTTATTAATCTTTACTATTTTTTCTTTCATTTTTTTTCATTTATATGATTTATTTCCATACTAACTTTTTTTTGTTCTTCTTTTTTGAGTTGTTTTAGGTGTAATGTTAGGCTATCTATTCGATGTTTTTCTTGTTTTTTAGAGGTAGGATTGTATTGCTACAGACTTCTCTCTTAGAACTGCTTTTGCTGCATCCCGTAGGCTTTGAGTTGTTGTGTTTTCATTGTCATTTGTTTTCAGAAATTTTTTGATTTCCCTTTTGATTTCTTCAGTAACCTGTTGCTTATTTAGAGATGTGTTGTTTAATCTCCAAGTGTTTCTTACAGTTTTTTTCTTGTAATTGATATCTAGTCTCGTGGCATTGTGGTCAGAGAAGATGCCTGATATGATTTCAATTTTCTTAAATTTACTGAGATTTGATTTGTGACCCAAGATATGGTCTGTCCTGGAGAATGTTCCATGTCCACATGAGAAGAAGGTGTATTCTTCTGCATTTGGATGGAGTGTCTTGAGGAGATCAATGAGATCCATCTCATCTAATGTATCCTTTAAGACTCATGGTTCCTTATTAGTTTTCTGTTTTGATGATGTGTCCACTGGTGTGAGCGGGGTGGTAAAGTCTCCTGCTTTTGGTTTCTGCCTTTACGTCTGTTGGTGTTTGTCTTACGTACTGCGGTGCTCCTGTGTTGGGTGCAGAGGTATTTACAGTTGTTATGTCTTCCTCTTGGGTCGATCCCTTGATCATTATGCAGTGTCCTTCCTTATCTCTTGTAATACACTTTATTTTAAGGTCTGTTTTATCTAATATGAGGATTGCTCCTCCAGCTTTCTTTTGCTTCCCATTTGTGTGGAATATATTTTTCCATCCTCTCCCTTTCAGTCTCTGTGTGTCTTCAGGTCTGAAGTGGGTTTCTTGGAGACAGCATATGTATGGGTCTTGTTTTTGTACCCATTCAGCCAGTCTGTGTCTTTTGGTTGGAGCATTTAATCCATTTTCCTTTAAAGTAATTATTGATACGTATGTTCCTATTGCCATTTTCTTAATTGTTTGGGGTTGATTTTTATCTTTTTTCTTCTATTTCTTGACTATATAAATCCTTTTAACATTTGTTGTAAAGCTGGTTTGGTGGTACTGAATTCACCTACCTTTTGCTTGTGTGAAAAGCCTTTTATTTCTCCATCAATTTTGAATGAGATCCTCGCTGGGCACAGTGGTCTTGGTTGTTGATGTTTCCCTTTCGGTACTTTAAACATATCCTGCCATCCCTTCTGGCCTGCAGAGTTTCTGCTGAAAGATCAGCTATTAAACATATGGGATTTCCCTTGTATGTTACTTGTTGCTTTTAATGTTCTTTCTTTGAGTTTAGTCTTTGTTAGTTTGATTAGTATGTGTCTTGGTGTGTTTCTCCTTTTGTTTATCCTGTATGGGACTCTTTGTGCCTCTTGGACTTGATTGACAATTTTCTCATATCCTTTCTTTTTCTCTTCTTCTTCTGGGACCCCTATAATTTGAATGTTGGTGCATTTGAGATCGTCCCAGAGGTCTCTAAGACTATCCTCAGTTCTTTTCATTCTTTTTACTTTATTCTGCTCTTCAGAAGTTATTTCCACCATTTTATCTTCCGGCTCACTGATTCATTCTTCTGCTTCAGATATTCTGCTATTGGTTCCTTCCAGGGAATGTTTAATTTCAGTAATTGCGTTGTTTGTTCCTGTATGTTTATTCTTTAATTCTTCTAGGTCTTTGTTAATTGACTCTTGCATTTTCTCCATTTTGTTTTCAAGGTTTTTGATCATCTTTGCTATAATTATTCTGAATTCTTTTTCAGGTAGTTTGCCTATTCCCTCTTCATTTATTTGGACTTCTGTGTTTCTAATTTGTTCCTTCATCTGTGTAGTATTTCTCTGACTTTTCATTATTTTCTTTTAACTTATTGTGTTTAAAGTCTCTTTTTCCCAGGCTTCAGTGTTGAATTCTTTCTTCCTTTTGGTTTCTGCCCTCCTAAGGTTGGTCCAGGGGTTTGTGTAAGCTTCCCATAGGGTGAGATATGCGCTGAGTCTTTTCTTTTTGTTGTCGGTTTGTTTTTCCTCTGCTGGGCAAGGCTGAGTGAGGTGGAGTCCTGTCTGCTGACGGCTGGGTTTGTACTTTTGCTTTGTTTGTTGCTTAGATGCGGCGCCCCGCACAGGGCGCTCCTGGTGGTTGGGTGATGCCGGGTCTTATGTTCAGGTGGTTTCCTTTGTGTGAGTTCTCGCTATTTGAAACGCCCTAGGGTTAGTTCTCTGTTAGTCTAGCGTCTTGGAGTCAGTGTTCCACACCAAAGGCTCAGGGCTTGATCTTCAGTGCCGTCTCAGAGAGGGCCTGGATGGAGGAGGACCGGCAGGCCAAAGCCGGGGGCCTGTAACACACAGTCTGGGAGAGTTCCCACGTGGATGCTGGAGGACCTCACACAGCGGCCTGGGCTAAAGGCAGGCAAGCACCGTGTCTCCTGTCCTCTAGACAGTGGTTCATCCAAGTGTGATCGCCAGACCTGCAGCCTTGGGCTCCTGTGAGCACGTGTTGGTGTCCCTGTGCTGTACTTTAGATTCCACATACAAGTGATATCATATGGTATTCAGTTTTCTCTGTCTGACTTCGCTTAGTATTATGATCTCTAGCTCCATCCATGTTGCTGCAAATGGCATTATTTAATTCTTTTTAATGGCTGAGTAATATACCATCGTGTATATATATACCATATCTTTTTAATCTTAGAATGGCTTTTTTTTTTTTAAGTAGAGTAAGGTAGAGTGGAAAATCTTAAATAAAGGTGAAACTGAAATAATGACATGGCACAGAATCCTGTCTTTTTTTAATTGAGATGAATTCACATAACATAAAATTAACCATTTTAAAGTCTACACTTTATTGGTATTTAGTATTTTCACTGTATTGTGCAAACACCACCTCTGTCTACTTCTGGAGTATTTTCATCACCCCCCAGGAAAACCCTGTATCCAGTAATCAGTCAACCTTAATTCCCTCCCTGAACCCAAGCCCTTAGCAACCACAGATCTTTATGATTATTCTTATTATTTTATTGAAGTATAGTCAAACCAGTCAATCCTAAAGGAAATCAACCCTAAATATTCATTGGAAGGACGGATGCTGATGCTGCAACTCCAATATTTTGGCCATCTGATACATGAAGAGCCAACTCATTGGAAAAGACCCTGATGCTGGCAAAGACTGGGGGCAGGAGGAGAAGGGGGCAACGGGCTGAGATGGTTGGATGGCATCATAGACTCAATGAACAGGAGTTTGTGCAAACTCCAGGAGATGGTGAGGGTCAGGGAAGCCTGGCGTGCTGCAGTCCATGGGGTTGCAGAGAGTGGCCACGACTGAGTGACTGAACGACAAATAGCAGTAGCTGGTTGGCAGTGTTGTTAGTTTCAAGTGTACAGCACAGGGATTCAGTTTATACGTGTGGATCCCTTTCAGACTCTTTTCCCATGTAGGTTATCACAGATTATGAGTTCCCTGTGCTATATAGTAGGTCCTTGTTGGTTATCTGTTTTATGTTTTACATTTAGTAGTGTGTATATTTTAAACTCCTGATTAATTCTCCCTACCACAGTTCCTCATTGGTAACCATAAATTTGTTTTTGAAATCTGTGTCTTTTTTTGTTTTGTAAATAAGTTCATTTGTATCATATAAAAAATTGGATTCCATATACGAGGGACACTACCTGATACGTGTCTGCGTCTGACTCAGTATGATAATCTCTAGGTTCATCTATGGTGCTGCAGATATCATTATTATTCTTTTTTAATGGTTGAGTTATATTCCGTTTGTGTGTGTGTGCCACATCTTCTTTATCCATTCCTCTGTCATTGTGTCAGTGTTTCATTTAGGTTGGCGATCATAATTTTGCCTTTTCCAGAACGTCGTCGAGTTGGAATAACACAGTGTGCGGCCTTCTCGTTGACTTCTTTCACTTAGCGTTATGTATTTAAGGTTCCGCCATGTCTTTTCATGGCCTGATCGCTGTTTTTTTTTTTTTGAGACTGAGTTGAAAAAGTTGGCTTAAAGCTCAACATTCAGAAAACTAAGATCATGGCATCTGGTCCCATCACTTCATGGCAAATAGATGGGGAAACAGTGGAAACAGTATCAGACTTTATTTTGGGGAGGCTCCAAAATCACTGCAGATGGTGATTGCAGCCATGAAATTAAAAGATGCTTAGTCTTTGGAAGGAAAGTTATGACCAACCTAGATAGCATATTTAAAAGCAGAGACATTACTTTGCCAACAGAGGTCCGTCTAGTCAAGGCTATAGTTTTTCCAGTAGTCACGTATGGATGTAAGAGTTGGACGGTGAAGGAAGCTGAGTGCCCAAGAATTGATGCTTTTGAACTGTGGTGTTGGAGAAGACTCTTGAGAGTCCCTTGGACTGCGAGGAGATCCAACCAGTCCATCCTAAAGGAGATCAGTCCTGGGTGTTCATTGGAAGGACTGATGCCGAAGCTGAAACTCCAATACTTTGACCACCTCATGCAAAGAGTTGACTCATTGGAAAAGACCCTAATGCTGGGAAGGATTGGAGGCAGAAGGAGAAGGGGATGACAGAGGATGAGATGGCTGGATGGGCATCACTGACTTGATGGACATGGGTTGGGGATGGACTCCGGGAGTTGGTGATGGACAGGGAGGCCTGGCGTGCTGTGATTCATGGGGTCACAGAGTCGGACACGACTGAGCGACTGAACTGAACTGAATATTCCATTGTCTGGATGTAACACAGTTTGTTTATCCATTGGCCTACTAAAGGACACCTTGGTTAATTCCAGGTTTGGTAATTATGAGTAAAGTTGTTACAAACATCCACATGCAGGTTTTCTGTGGATGTGTTTTCAGCTTTTTGGGTAAATACCAGGCACTGTGACTGCTGACCCTGTGCTAAGACTGTGTTTAGTCTGTGTCTTCCAAAGTGGCCGCCCCATTTTGCATTTCTAGCCACAGTGAATGTGAGTTCCTGTTGCTCTGCATCAACAACACTTGGTGTTGATTTTGGCCGTACTTGTAGGTGGATAGTGGTATCTCATTGTTTTAATTTGCAGTTTCCTAGTGACACATAACAGAGAAGGCAATGGCACCCCACTCCAGTACTCTTGCCTGGAAAATCCCATGGATGGAGGAGCCTGGTAGGCTGCGTTCCATGGGGTCGCTGAGAGTTGGACATGACTGAGCGACTTCACTTTCATGCATTGGAGATGGAAATGGCACCCACTCCAGTGTTCTTGCCTGGAGAATCCCAGGGACGGGGGAGCCTGGTGGGCTGCCGTCTATGGGGTCGCAGAGTCGTATGGGGTCGCAGAGTCGGACATGACTGAGTGACTTAGCAGCAGCAGTAGCAGCAGTGACATATAATGTGGAAGTTGTTTCTTATACTCATTTGCCATCTGTATCTTTTTTGGTGAGGTCTTGGGCCCATTTTTAAATTGAGTTGCCTATTTTCTTATTGCTGAGCTTTAAGAATTCTTTGCATTATCAGATTTGTCTTCTGCAAGTATTCTCTCCTAGTCTGTGACTTCTCTCATCCTCTTGACGTTGTCTTTCACAGAGGAGAAGTTTTTCATTTTAATGAAGTCTGATTTACCATGTTTTCCTTTCCGTGATCATCTTTTTCCATATTGTATTGGCTAGTCTGAGTCTCCTGCTTTCTGTATAAACTTGGGAAGCACTTTCGCTCTTCTCTGACTATCTGAGAGCTCCTGTCTAGGGGGTTTCGCGCTTCACTTTGTCTCCATGTTGTTGTTCGGCCCTCAGTTGTGTCTGACTCTTTGTGACCCTCTGGGCTTCTGTAGAGCTTTCTGAATCTGTAGTTTGATATCTTCTTCATTTTTGCTTAAAAAAACCCAAGCCCTCAGTCATGGTAATTCCTCTGGACAGTGGCTGCCCCACGCATGTGGACCTTGTATTCCCTCTTTAGACCCTGGGTTAAAACCTCTGAGATGGGCTCACGCTCTGCCCAGAAGCCTTGGCCACTCTTTTCTGCATCCTGTCTTGTTCCCCTGGGTGCTGCATTCTGAGTCTTCCTCCTGATCTACTTTCCAGTTGATTGATACACTGTTCTTCCATAGAGGATAAAGCCCCTCCACTGAGCTTTAATTTTCAGTACTGTACATTTTATTACTTCAAGTCCTATCTGGTTCCTTTCCAAATCCACTGCAATACTTTGTATAGCTTTTTATCTCCAACAAGTATTTCAAACCTGTCCTTTAAAAAATTTAAGCATAATACAGTTTTTATGTGGATCTGCTAATATCTAAAGTCTTTGAACAGTCTGTTTCTTTTGTCTGTTGTTTCTGCTGCTCCTTACTGGGTTCAGCCTGCAAAAACAAATTTGCATTAGCAGTAAAGGTTTACCTTATAAGGCAAGTGTCTTTTCCCTTAGTTTCCTCTTCTGATGTCTAGCCCAAGCATGAACAAGTGTAGCAGGATATGACGACTCACACTGCTCCACCGTGGCCTGCAAGTAGGAGGTCTGTGGATGGTGTTGAGAGTCGTGACTCCAGCCAGTGAGTTCAAGCTGACCTGAATGTCTTCAGGGCTAAGGTCACGTCAGGATCGCTTCAGCTGAAATCAGGGACAAATTTATACAGTCGTTTTCACTGACTAACACCTGTTGTAAGCCAGATACCTACAGAGTGCTGCTGAGGACTATCTAAGTAGTACAGTTGACTTTGAACATGGGTTTGAACTGTGTGGGTCCACTCATACGTGGATTTTTAAGAAAATAACTGTGAACTCTGGGACTATATGATCCACAGCTGATTGAATCACGATACAGAACCACAGATATGGAGGAACCATGTGTACAGAGGGCTTAACCTACATTTTGTGCAGATTTCAGTTGTGCAAAGGGTTGTTGCCCTGGCCCCTGCGTTGTTTGAGGGTCGGCTGGGTTTTCTCACCAGCTGAGTGTCTCTGACAAGCGCTCCTGCAGAGTGCAGAGCATAGTGTTCAGTGTGTCAGATGTCACGTAGTATCCAAGATCTGCTTTCAAATACTGCGACCTCAAAACAAAAAACTTACTGCCATCTCCCCAGACTCTGGGGGCTGTATGAGATAAAGCTGGCAGTGTTAATAGCTGCTGAAGCCGGGTTCTCCATACACAGGGCCTCACTGTGCTACCGTCTCGCTGTGGGGACTGTCTGACGCGTCCTCAGTGAGAAGTTGGTTTTCCCTTTTCAAGTGTGCCGTGTGGCTCCCTTGGCCCACTCTCTCCGTGTCACCAGGCCGACGTGATGGTGGACAGGGTCCCCCGCTGCCCCGTCTGCTCTGGCGTCACGAAGCCTGACATCGTGTTCTTCGGGGAGCCGCTGCCTGCTAGGTTCCTGCTGCATCTGGCTGACTTCCCCATGGCAGACCTGCTGCTCATCCTTGGGACCTCCCTGGAGGTTTGTCAGCAGGCCTAATGGTGCACAGATGTGTGGGGAGGAGGCTAGCGAGACAAGGCAGAGGAAGTGAGGGCTGGTGGGACACTCTGGGGCCCTACCTTTGGAATATGAGTGGATTCATCATGTGAGGAAGCAGTGGTGTTCCAGGCCGAGAGAGCAGCAGTCTGCGTGGGAGGACGGGGGGAAGGAAGGTGTCCAGAGTGTGGGTGGGCACGACGCGTGAGGGCAAAGATGTCAGGCAGGAGCAGGCTTCCAAGGTCACATCTATCACAGAGACCGATTTTCTGTAGAAGCAGTGAAACCAGGGGTGTATCTGGTCATCCTTGAGATCAGAGAGATCTGGGAACAGGATGAATTGAGCACATGTCCAGGAGGCTGAGCATAGTCACACTTGGGGACTGTGCGAGATGGCAGGGGGAGGAGGGCTGGACTTCGAGCCTGGCGTCTCGAGGACTTTAAGAGGGAGGTGTCTGTCTCTCCTGTGGGAGGTCAGGGCCTTTGCTGAGGAGTCTGGATTGGGGTTGCTGAATTCAGTTCTGCACATGCGTTTGAGGTGCTTGGGAGATGCATCTGGACTGGACGTTCAGGAAACTTCTAAAGGCTGTGATGAGACCCTGAAGGCACTGTGCCTGACTGGATTCAGGCACTACGGGGGCAGAGGGGCCAGAAAGACCTGTGCCCAGGCCTCCAACCAGCTAGAGACCCAGAGCTGTGTGTGTTTTCCCTGAGTTTGCCAGACCCTGTTGTAGCGGGTGCCTCGGGAGCCCCTCAGTGGCGGTCCCTCTGAGGGTCGGGCACTTGCCCTCAGGGAGCAGGAACAGATAGATGGGCTGTCATGTCCCTGGCGAGCCGGGAGAAGACACTGCGTGGATGGGGAGGGCAGGTGAGATGGTGTGGGTGAACTTCAGCAGGGAGACTGCAGGAGCCAGGAGAGCAAGGGGCGTGGATGAGAGGCAGGCTCCGGGGAGGGGGAGACGCAAGGATGCTGAGACCAAGCAGCAGGAGCGCTAGCGCAGAAGTGAAGCGGTGCCGGGTTTTCTCCGTATCCACGGTCTCACCTTGGTCAGGCAGTACCTCCAGGGCCTCAGGGACTGTGGTACAAAGGTCCTGAGGGCCTGGGAAAGTGGGCACCCGCTCCTCATGTTTGGGCAATTTTTCAGGTGGAACCTTTTGCCAGCTTGTCCGATGCTGTGCGGAGCTCGGTGCCCCGACTGCTCATCAACCGGGACTTGGTGGGGTCCTTGGCTAGGAATCCTCGGGGCAGGGACGTGGCCCAGCTGGGGGATGTGGTCCATGGTGTGAAAAGGCTGGTGGAGCTTCTCGGCTGGACAGACGACATCCAGGACCTCATCCAGAGGGAAACTGGAAAGGTATGGCCTGCTGCACGGTCACAGGAGGGGTCTCTTCTGCTCCGGGGTCTGGTTGACCTCGAGCAGAGCCCTGTTTGGCTAACACTGTCGCAGTAACAGGTAATGTTGCTGTTAACTCCACACCAGGCACCTCCGGGCCGTCTGTGTGCTTATTACTGGGGTGCTCTGATTCTTATTCCCGCCATTTAGACATGCAGAAACTGCCACCTCGTGCCTGCTCTGAGGGCCGATGAGGGTCCAGGCCCACGGGGCTGTCGTTCTACAATCATCACACTTCAGCTCTTTGTACCCTAAGCTGAAGGAGCACCACACGGCTTCAGGCTAAGATGTGGTTCTCAAGTTCTCTGAACCAGTATGGGATGATGCTTTTAGGACAGTGTGAGAGCCATTGACTTATCTACTGGCGGTAGTAAGCCAGAGCCTTCATTGCTCTAGATATCAAACCTCCTACAAGTGAAGTTTCCCATGAGAATCAGTTGGCATGCATAGCCTTCACGTGAGGGGTTATTTTCTACAGGGGCAGCATTACACGTTGAAGCCCGTCTCTCAAGAGGATTGTTCACGGTTACAGCCGGGTGTAGCACTGCCCCAGGTGGACCTCACCGGAGCGCTCACGGCTTCGTCTCGGGAAACCTCCCTGCCTTTGGCTGTGCCCTGCCTCAGGGCTTCAGCGCCACGGGTCGGCCCTTTCATCTCCACTGGCAAAAGCCCCCAGCCTCTGGCTATAATAGGCTATTTTCTTACCGGTTTGGACCAAAGTGAGCATATGAGGCTTTCTAAGGCTATGAGAACTTGCAGTGTATGTTTTCATGGAGTTAGACATCATTGCCCCTCAATCCAGAGTCTGGCTCTTAAGGATTAGCTAAAGGGTGGTGTCACTTCTCAGTTCATTGGAGGAAATAAAGACCATCGTGTCTGTCACACTGCTGTATCACCTAGTAAAGTCCAGCTAACACGACGCTTTCACTTTGTCTCCAGAGGAACAGTAGCAGATGCCTCACTCACAGGGGAGTAGAGGCCTCGGTCATATCCACTTGGCAGCTTACACAGGAGCCTTTCCTTACCTAGGGACTGACTTCCTCCTTTCATATAGTCACAAGTCAAGTAGTCGCTATGGGCTTTTGGAATTAGTCCTAAAGGATTTGACCTGAGCCATTTTCTAGTTCCAGAGAAATTTGTGTACTGTTATGATTTTAGGGGTTTATTTTAAAAGAGTTGCTGCCCAAGAGTAAACACTAAGGGGTGAATGGAAGTGAAAGGTGGATCTCTTCCAAATAGTGAATGTTCTTGAGCACGTGCGCCTCAGTATGTCTGTACTGGTTACTTAAGCAAAGCCCTACTAGCCGCCCAGTTTTGCCCAGCCCTGCTTGGCATCATCTTAACTTGGCTGCATAGCATTTGCAGACAGAAAAGCTTCCGTTTCACGGAACTTTGATTCCAGGCCCTCGCACCTGCCCAGTGTTTTCAGTAACCGACGTCCTCTTTGTGTTCCAGTTTGATGGCTGGGACAGACTGTGAGGAACGCCTCTCACACCAGAGGTTACTTGGGAGTCACCGCCCATTTCTGATGAAGACTTCTGCTTGAAGAAGAGCTCGGGCACGTTTACAAATTGTGGCTGAACCAGGACACGCAACCTGAGGCTGCCCCTGGAGTGTCTTCCTGGGTTGTAACCCCGTGCACTCAGGGCCACTCGCCACAGATTAATGGCGCTGCCTGGGCTGACGTTGCTGTTTAACTCTTCACGCTGCTGAAGCTCTCAATGTCAGAAGCTTTCTCCTGATGGCGAATCTCTTGAATCAGACTGCCTAGAACCCCAAGTTGGGATCCATGTGAAGGGCAGGATCAACATCTGTCCACTGGGGTGAGCAGCTGCAGCCGCCTTCTGGGAGTGGGTCTGGGTCCCAGGTAACGCGCTAGTCTTCTGGCCTCTTTAGTAGGCTTATTTTTAGTCTGTCCTTCTTTTCCGGCATGAAATAAATTTTAATGTAGAAACTGGGCATCCCTTCATTTTTGTCACCTAAACGGGACAGGAATGTGGAAACTTCGAGGTGTGGGTGTTTCTCCTCTACTGCCTGAGGACTGAGAACATCTGTCCCTGAATTCATCCACAGGCCCTTCAGATCACCCCACACACCCTTGTCCCTGATGCCTTTCACGTCAACCCCAGAAACTCATCTGTTTCAGACCATTCTAGCAGCCTTCCCGCCCAACCAGGCCTTTTTCCATTAATGCTGCTTGAATTAACCTCTAAGACAGAAGGCATCGCTCACTTGTTAACAGCCACACTGCTGTCTGGGCAGAACCTACTGGGATCTTCCTGCTTTGGCACAGGCCCTGTCTGGGGCTGCCCCCAGGCCCAGCTCCTGCCCCTCAGTGTTCCGTCCTTCTTGGAGTCTTATCTCCCCATTGGATCCCTGGGCTAGAGCCCCCTGGAGCAGATTTCACTGACAAACTGCTCAGGAGACCTGGTGGCCTAATACATGAGTGGTCATCCAGGAAAAGTGCTGGATTTTAAGAAAGACATAATTCTACTTCTACTTAACGTGCCTTTACTTGATATTCTGCACATAGATTCACACACACGCATGCGCGCGCACACACTCTTGCCTGGAACTATTTCAAAAAGATGTTTTCATGAAGCTCTGTGGTGCACAACAGAAATCTAGACTTATGGTTTCAGGAGAGACATTTTCCTTCATATATTTAATGATCTAAGCCAGCAGGAAGGATTGAGATTCTCAGAGCCACTGATACTTGGGCACTGAGCCAGGAACAAAAAGGCTAACAGCTTTTACAAGAGGCTAACAGCTCTGCTCTCAGTGGGGACAAAAACAGCAGATCAGAAGTGTGTTTCTGGCATTAGCATATCAAGTTCCAGCAGGTTCTTTGCCCTGTGAAATGCGGTACCTGCTCAACACCAGCTCTGGGCCAGCATGCTGACTGTGCTCATGCCTGTTCCCATGCTCAGTCCCACCCTCCCAAATGCATGTACACTTTTGCCTTCAGTTAAGCCCTGCCCTCAGGCACACACAAAAGAAACCACTTCATTTACAGGAACAAAGACCGGGTTCCCAGAGTTCTAGCAGGACAGGAGCCTCACAGTCCTACAGAGAAGAAAACGGACCAAAGGCAAATCATGAATAGAACTTTGGAAGTAAAGAGAAAGGGACCTCCAAGCTGGAGGGAGGGGCGTAGCTTCCCCACGTCCTGGCCCCAAGGACACCTCTGGAAGCAGCACCGGTTCTGAAGGGGAGCAGAAGAGCGGCCATTCTCAGTCAGGGTCCGAGTCAGGGTCCGAGGAGAGCTGCCCCTCCATGGTCTCACACATGGCGTCCTGCAGGGATGTGAGCTGACCCCGGGGACTCATCCCCATGGGCTGGATGACCCTGTGCCTGTGGGAAGAAGGCGTGGTGGGGATGGGAAAGGGGGCCTGGAGGTGGAGCAGAGGTTCCCCCACTGTGACCTGCTGCTTCCCCAAGCTGCTCCTGTGGCCTGGGGAAACCTGGAGGGGAGCTGTCTCGGTCAGGCCCAAATCCTCACGGCTACCTCAACTCTGAGACTTGGGCAGTCTCTTACTGTCTCTGGGCCTCAGTTTTCATCAGTTGAAAAATGGACATAATACTTACCTCAGCCCTAGCCTTTTTTTAGAGAACTTTCTCCAAGACAGAGGATTTCCAACATTAGTAACGCAGTCTTGCCAGAACCTAAACCCCACTCCAAGCCCACCTCCTCGGCTCGCACGACGGGGCACGGGGCGCCCTCCTCTGCCCCAGCCCCAGCCCTCCTTGCCATGCCACGCACCTGGAAAGCTTGTCGAACATGTTCACCAGCTTCATGGCCTCGTGCTCCTTCTGCTCCTCTGTCATGCCTTCCATGGGGTTGGGAGGCTTTTCCTCTACCCTTCCAGTCACTGGGTTTATGCTGTTTCCCGAGAGAGAGGTGTGGGGAACGCATTAGTGATTCCAGGGCTGGAGGGCTGCGTGGGGTGGGTGGAGTTCCCATCTTCCTGCCTGGGCCTGGAATGGTGCCAGGAAGGCAAGGCAACTGCAGAAGGACCTTCCTCCAGGAACAGCAGGTCACCAGCTCCTGCTACCTGGTCCCCCACATTGGTCAGACCCCTTCACCGTGTTCTCAATGGAACACCCTGGTGTTAGAATATGCCCTTAAAAACAGAGGCCTGATTCTGCAAGGGTTTACCCATCGGTCACCCTTATCCCATCTACCCTGCAGGTTCAAATGGGTGCGGGAACAGGGATGGGGGCATTGAGTAAGAGTCTCAACATATACCTGGCCTTGGCTTCCTTGTACTCGTCCGTGTCTGTGTCCTCGTCCTCCGAGTACTGGCCCTCAGGCCGGCCCCCTGCCATGAGGCCCCTAGCAGCCAGGAGGCCAGCGGCATTTCCATAGCCCGTGTACTTGATGAACCGGGGCACTGAAGGGCAGGGCAGAAGTCAGTGTGAAAGTGTGACTGGGGAGGGGCAGGCGGGGGCAGGCCCCCAACTCACCGCTCTCAGAGCACAGGACAAACAGGAACTCGGCTGCCACCCTCTTCACGTCAGTGTCCAGGTGAGTCATGAGGCGAACTAGTTTGTTCCGCAACAGCTCCCCCACCTCAGGCCGGGTCCTCACGTCCCGCAGTGGGGGCAGCACCTGAGGAGGTAGCTGTCTCTGAGCCTGGGCCTGGAAGGACCAGGGTCTCCAACCAGGGCCCGGCCACAGCCCGTCTGCCCCATACCTGGGCCTTCAGGAACTTCCTGGCGGGGCGGTGCATGCGGGCACACTCCGTCAGCACGCTCAGCACGGGGGCCACGCTCTCCTTCAGCCTGTGTGTCTGCAGAGGGGCCTCGGTCACTGGACTGGGCCCCCCTTACTCAAGACCAGGGGGCCAGGCACCTGCCCCAGATGATCCTGGTGGGAGGCACTCGGGAAGTGGCCCAGCTGAGGGACCAGGAGCGAGCCGTGGGTGTCTGTATGAGCTTCAAAAAGAACAGGCACAGATCCTAACTCAGAAGGCATTCGTACGTCGGGGCAAATCATTTAACTACTTTCCCCACCTTTAAACGAGAGGGGGTGGAAACAGCGTGTTTAAAGTCGTTAACCACCAGCACACAGGACAGCCCACAGAGCACTGAGTCTTGAGTCTGCCACACTCGAGCCCGCACGACGCCTGCAGACTCCCAGAGAGGCTGGTCAGAGCGCCGGCCAGCCAGCGTCCCGCGGTGCAGCTGCAGGGATCAGGGAGCCGCTGGCTCTTAAGGTCCCGTGGGTCCTCTGAGGGAAGCCAAGGCACAGCTAACGCTCATCTCGAGGGCTGCTCATGCACAGTGACATTCTGTGTCTAGGGTCGCAGAGAAGGACGGGGAGTGTGGTGGCGCTTCAAGGGGGAAGGGGTGGGGAGCTTCTCAGGACCCCTCAAGAGGATGCACAAAGAGATCTGAAAAATGAGTACTTTGCCAGATTCTGAAAAGTTGTTTCCACATGCTTCTCAGGAAGGAAGGGTTGGCTTGACCATGAAGTTGGAGGCACTGCCTGAATCACACTGGGGAGCTGATCTCCCCTCACCAGTGTGGACGGCAAAAACTCAGTGACCACAGCAGCCAGGAAAGCCTGGGCCAAAGCCACAGTAGTCTCCCTGCCCACCTGATGGAGACGCTTCTCCATGAAGCTGAGGAGGACACGAATCACATCCATGTTCACTCCTAGGAACTCCAAGGAACCTTCGTGTGGCTCCAGCGTGAGAAGAACATCCAGACACTTGACAGGCAAGTTCCCCAGGAGGTTCACTGCGTGGCTGGGGGCAGATGAAAGGGGCACTTGGTAAATACAACTCCCTGCTGCCAGCTGCCAGGGACATAAATGCCATGAACCAGTGTCTGGGGGCCCAAGCAGGAGAACCAGGCACCAGAGCCAAGGGTACTACTTCCTGCAGATGCCCAGCCTACCACATACCTAGGTTGAGGCAACACAGCTCAAACTGAGAACCAGCCTAGGCACAGGCCACCAGGAACGAAAGTGAAGAAACATACTACCCTATCGATACCACAGTGCCTGCTGCCCCTACCCAAGGCCCCCTGGCACCTTCCTGCCTTGGACTCACACCTCTGATCCTAGACCGTTAAGTGCTGGAGCGCCCCAGAAACACACTTTTGTCTGGTCCCACCCAGAAGGATGAAAACTCTCTAAGGCTGGGAACCAGCACAGAGACCTGTGAGCAGACCACCGCCACTCCTCCCGCCACCCCGCATGGCAGGCACCCCTCACCCGTGGAGCTCCTCTGTGCGGTCTCCAGCAGCAGCAAGCATCACGCAGTGCCGCAGCAGGGTGCCCAGGTGCCGGTACAGGGCAGCGTCTTCCTGACCAGACAGACAGGAGTTCCTGTGAGAGAGAGCCCCACTGGCCCCCACTGCTGCCAACTAGAGTCTGCCTTCTGGATGCCCCTGAAGACCACATGCATTACCTCTGCATCTCTACTGTACACCCTGCTGCTTGTCCTCTCCCAGGAGACCTCAAGAGAACTCTCTTGGTTAAGAATATCAATGGATCCCCTTGGGACACAGCTGCTCTGTGCTTTAGCCCCACACTCAGTCTCACCGTGAAGAATCTCAGAGCCTCCCCCGGACACCACACAGCCGTCCAGCCAGGCTTCAAGAGCCAGTTATGCTCTCCAACTCCCTCAGAAAACTTCCGTGAGACCCGTCCAAGATAGGTGTGCCCTGCTTCTCTCGACTGGCTAACTAAGCACACCTAATCCAGAAATTTGAAGGAACCCAGCAAAGAAGCATGTGCAAGAAATGTCCAAGTTGTTAAACTCCACCCACAGGTTGAGGTCAGCCCTCACCTCATCCACCTCCCTCTTGATGGAGTCGAAGGTGATGTTGAAGAGCACTTTGAGGATCTCCATGGCTCGCTCAGTCTCCTGGGGAGGCAGGAGCTCAGGGTGCCTCTCGCCCTCAGTCATTCCCAACGTCAGCTCCAGCGCCCTGGTCAGCAGGCGCACTCCCTGCAGCTCCTGAAACAGCTGCTGGCGCACGTCGGTGCGGAGTGCAGTTAGCAAGAAGAGAAGACGCAAGTCAAAGAACTGGACGTCGTGTGGGAAGCTGCTCTGGCGGCACAGTCCTACACGCTCTGCAAGCCTCACCACTAGCCCCGCCTCTGCCGCCAGCGCCTGTGCCACGGGGCTGCTTAGCACGAGGTTGCACAGGCACTTAAGGGACTCAAGTACAACATCCATGTTCAGCGGCTCAGGGACCGACCCCTGGGAGGCGGAGATGCCAGCATAGCAGGCAAGAGCCTGCAGGCTCCGGCGACTGGTGAAGGAGTCCAGGCAGCTGCGGTCCCTGGACAAGATGCGGATGCTCTGCAGCCAGATGACGCGGCGGGAGGGTGGCAGGCCCTGCTCCAGGACCGAGACAAGCAGCTTCGCCAGTCTCTGTGGGCAGGGAGAAGAGCCGTTCCACCAGGTCCTTCTACCTGGGCCACCCAATCATGCCCCTCTACCTCCGGTGAGCACCCACCTTCCTATCCTCCTGTTGCGCATCATCAAACGTGAAACTCTGGGAGTTCTGCAAAGAAACCCAGAGGCTCAGAAGGCACAGGCCTACCGCGGCAGAACCCGGGTTCCGCGGATGAGGGCCTGAGGCCAAAGGCACCTCTATGAACAAATGGCGCCCCAGCCCCACACATCAGCACCCTAGCAACTCCTCAGAGAGTCGGTGCTCCTCCCCATCGCTCTCCCTTCCACCCTCAGCCCCTTGCCACGCTCACCACTCTTGCCGCCCCTCCTGACGGCCACGCGCGCGGGCCCCACCCGGCCCCACCTCCTCTCTGCACGTCCCAAATCTACAACTCCCGCTCACCTCCCGGTTGTACGCGCGCAAAGCTTCCATAACTACGTCCTCCTCCCCCGTCTCCAAGGCATCTGCAACTGCCCGGGGCTCCATGGCACCGCCAGGACCCGATGCCAGGGAAGCCAGAGGATCCCGGTTTCGCGATTCCGGGCCAGCGTCTGCCCGCCCCGCCCAGGCTCGGCGCGCGGGGGAGGTCTGGACGGGGCGTGCGCGGCGCCGCGGGGCGGGGCCTGGACTGCGCGCAGGGGAAGCCGGGACGGGGCGGGCACCGAGCTCTCTGGGCTGCGCGGCGCCTTAAAGGGGCGGGGCCTGGGCTGCGCGCGTGGGAGGCCGGGACGGGGCGTGCGCGGCGCCACAGGGTGTGGCCTGGGTGTGCGTGGGGGAAACCCGGAACCTGCGGGCGCCGTGCTCTATGGGGTGTGTGGCGCCTTAAAGGGGCGAGGCCTGGAACAGCTGGATAGAACTTGAAGGCTTTGCTGCCGAGTCAGCTTTGGCCTTAAGCTCCGGGTCGGTGATCGTCCGACCTATGGGCCGGAATCGCCCTGAACCGAGCGGTGAGCCTCACTCCTTGGGCTAGGATTCCTGACCGGAGAGGGCCTCAGCCGCGCACCTCTCCATCACATGCACACCAACACCCCTCTTGATGCACAGAACGAGTGAAATGTCCAGGGAAAAGTCGAGGGGGGAAGGACTTTACAACCTCCGGACCACTTGGTTTCTAAACAGATGTTTGAGTGCCTACTGCATGCGAGGAGCCGGGATGCGGGTGAATAGAACCCACAGGTCCCTGCCTTCTTGGCGCTTATGTGCCAGACGTGAAGACCAAAACGGGCAAACAGGACAACGTTAGGCAGCTATAGTGCTGTGATTGAATAAGAAAAGGGGCTTGATGGGCTGCAAGGAGATCTGAAGAAGTGCCAGTTTTTGCTGAGACCGGAGCCCAAGGAGTGAGCCAGGAAAGGCTCTGAAGGAAGGTTTTGCAAGGCAGGAGTGGCCAGTGCAAGGGTGGGAATGGCCGTGGTGGGAGAGAGAAACATCATTGTTGGGGCTGAGAGAAAAGAGAGACTGGGGAGGGAGGTCAGGATGAAGACCGTCTGATTGTGTGCGGTGACTTCACTGCTGTGTGAGCCGGCACACCTGCTGGTCTGCTTGGACTGTTCCTTTTGAAAAGCGGAGATGATAAAAGTTCCCATTTCAGTGGATTGTCGAGTAAATGACACAGCAATTGCTCCATTACGATGGGTGGGTAACTTATAAATATAATCCATCCACCGGGCAAGAAGGCTTTGTTAAGCATCTACTTTGTCACGCCCCTTGTCAGCACCGCGTGCAAGGCCAAAAAGCACTGGCTCCTACCTTACCCACTTCCCTCACGCTCCCACCCCTCTTCTTGGTTTCTTGTTTTCTTCGGAGGGCTTCACTCCTGCGACTTCTGCACCGCTCGCTCGTTCCAGGCACTTTCTAGGCACTGATCTCCAGTTTGTCCTGCCGGCAGTAACTGGAACCGGGCTTCCCACCGAGTTCGCTCCAGGCCTCAACCCCCGCTGGGTCGCGGCGAGGAGCCTCTTTGGCCAGGGAAAGGCCCGTGTGCTCTTCCCGGTTAGGACCCGGATACCGCCTTAGGCGGGAATGGCTGCTGGAGTGTCTGTCGGCACCATAGTTGCCTCTAAAAACACAAATCATCCGGAAGTCCCGAGAGTAAACGCCAGCCCCATCCCCAAGTCAAACGACGGAAGAAACGTCAGATCCTTCTGGTTCCCACCGCCGAGTCCGTCGGCCAGATCTCGGCCGGAAGTGGGGGGCCTGAGGCGGAAGGGGTGGGGCCGGGAGCCCCTTCCGGCGACTGCGCCACGTCCGAGGAGGCTGTAATCGAGCGGTGACAGACCCCGGGGTCGGAGCTGGACGCGATGGCGGACTGGGCTCGGGGTGAGCGCGGAACGGCGGAGGCGGATGGCTACAGGGCTCGCCGGGGCCGACTCCGCTGCCCTTAGGAACTGCCTTCGCCTTTCTCCGCGCCACTAGGTGGCGTTGTTGGGAAGACCCTGCGGGCGGGCGTAGTTTGGGAAGGGCGGCCAGGGTGCAGCCCGCCGCGCTGTGGATGAGTCGCTGGGTCCTTGTGGGCGCTCCTGCCCAACTGCTGCGTGAAAATGCGGGGTCCGGATGCCCGCAGTCCCCACCCGTTCCGTCCCTGGGAGATGACTCTGCACAGGACCTCGGCCGGGTCTCCTGGTCGACGGGTCCCGGAGGCTAGGTCCCCTCGGAGTGAGAGCTGCGCGTGATAGGAGGGCCCAAGCATGCCTAGTACCCCACTTGCCCTCTGGGAGTCTCTCTTTTCACCTGCGAAGTGGGATGCTGATTCTTGTTTCGCTGGGCTGTTGTGACTTTTAAGGAATTAATGGTACAATCGGTTGGTAGGACTTGTACACCTCTTATTTTGGGGTTTGCAAATATCCATGGTTCCTAGACTGTGCCCGTTTTTGATGAGTCTCCTTGAAGCATCTGGCCCGAGGCAGATATGCATTCCGAACTTTGTGATAAATAGTTCTCACCAGCCTTATAGGATGGTAATTCTGAATCACCAGGCCCAGCGCCTGTCACGGGCCAGGTTTCAGCAGGTACCAGGCTCTGGGTGACACACAAGACCCTGTGTGGGATCAGTCTCAAGCCCTGTTAGTCTTTCCAAAGTCTTTACCGGAGCTCGTTGGGGCTTATTTTGAGAACAGGTTCTGTGTACCTTGCTAGTGACATCTGCGGCGGGATGGTACAGGTTCTGTCACAGAATGTCTGAGAGCACTGGTTGAACGGAGCCCTTGGGAGGTGCGCGCCCACCATCCCGGCCTGGCCACGTGCCCAGGGCCTGTGCTGGCACACACTGCTGTTTGTACAGTCTGTCTCACGTGTGAAGTGTTGGATCCTGGGCCAGTGTAGGACCTGCTCAACAGTCGCACAAAGGCCCGGTTCCCTTAGACACCTGACTGGGCCAGGTGGGGTTGGAGTCCGAGGCCACAAAGGCTGAGGTACGGGGTCACGGGGATGTTCACGGGCGGAGTCATGCTTTCAGCTTCTCTCTCTCCTCGCAGCTCAGAGCCCTGGTGCTGTGGAGGAGATTCTAGACCGAGAAAACAAGCGGATGGCTGACAGCTTGGCCTCCAAGGTCACCAGGCTCAAATCGGTCAGTGGTGGTCCTCTCCTTTTGCCTCCACCTGGCACCCTGGAGGGGGGATCGGAGGGCGGTAAAGACCTGGATGGGTTTCAGGTAGTTCCGTTCTCCTTGTCCCATCGTGGCACACTTATCTGTGTGCGGCCCAGGTGGCATTTGGATCTCCTGATCCCTGCTGGTCTTGTTGGGGGTCAGGTGCTGGTCACTGTGTTTGTCCTGGGCTGACCCTGTCCCCTCTGTGTCCTGACCAGCTGGCTCTGGACATTGATAGGGATGCGGAGGACCAGAACCGGTACCTGGATGGCATGGTAAGGGCCTGCGGTTTGCAAGTGTCGCGGTCAGCTCAGCGCCCCACCACCTGCTTTGCAGCCCCATCTGTGTGTGTTCGCTGCGGAGTCGCTGGCCTTCGTGACAGTGTTGGAATTTCTCCCCCAGGACTCAGATTTCACAAGTATGACGGGCCTACTCACGGGGAGTGTGAAGCGGTTTTCCACAATGGCACGATCTGGGCGAGACAACCGGAAGCTGCTTTGTGGTGTGGCTGTGGGCCTGATTGTGGCCTTCTTCATCCTCTCCTACCTCCTGTCGAGGGCAAGGACGTGAGCCAGTGGGAGCTGGCTTCTGTGGGTGCCTGGGGCAACCAGGATCTTCCTCTGTCTGGTGTTTTGGGCTCCAGAGAACTTGTTTGCAAAATACTCCTTTGAAATGATGATCATGGCTTAGGAATCTTCTTCCTGCGTGGTTGGGAGCCTCTAACCCAGTGAGCTCATGTTAACTGGTTCTGTGTGTGCAAGGGCCCTATCCCTATGGGGTAGCCAAGGCCCGGCTCCCTCGCCACCTTGGGCTCTAGAAGCCCCAGCTGTGTTGGGTCCAAGCAGAGCATCTGGGAATCCTGGACACGGCCACCTGTGAGCAGCAGTCCTTCCCTCGGCCCTCAAGGTTCTGAACGTCTCAAGGCTCCTCTACGCTGTCTTGGTCTGGATGAGGCTGTGTCTGATGTTTGAGTTGCCTGGAGCTGACACAGGAAGGGGGTGTGGCTGTGAAGCTCAAATCATTGTTGTCACCTCCAACTGAGTGTCCTCAGCCCGGATATTGCAGTTTCTCTGGCCAGGGCTGCTGGTCATCCATGAGCCAGAGAGATTCAAAGGTGCTGCTGAGTGGCCTCTTCCTGCCCTCCAATCCCACGACTGAAACCAGACCCTCAGGGATGGGCAGGGGGATGTGGATGGAGGAAGGAACTGCAGCCTTGGCTGAAGACTTGGGGTCCAGATCCTGGCAATTTCCCAGCTATGTATCCAGGAGCAGAAACTAATGTTTTCATGGGATTCAGGATCTACCCAGCATCAGAGATCTGTTGCCAGGAGACTAGATCTCTAGAGACAGGTCCATCTGACATTTAAGAGTCAGGCAAGGTGTGAGGCGGGGCTTTTATTGGTGTAGGCAGGAGGTTTCTGGATAATGCCTTTTCTTAGGCCCTATAGGTCACTTTTTGAGGGTTTGTGGGCGGTTTACACTAAGCTAACCCTAGCCCTGCAATGTCTGCCCACCCCGCCCTGGGCCCTCAGTGTCCACTTGGTCAGTCCCCTGCTCCTATGAACTGAACTAACAGGCCCAGCCAAACCAGTGGCTGCTTTGTACCTGACTGTGAGTCCCCAGTCTCCTTGTCTTCCCCTAAAAACCCTCGTAAGAAACAAGTCACTGGCTCTGTCTTTCCCGGTTCCCGTTCCCATCTCTTGGTTACGCTCCTTACTCGGAGGACTGGTGGCGCACTGTCCAGCTGCCCGCACGCTCGTGCCACGGGTGGTGTATCGGCTCCTCTCGCCACCTCGCGCTCTTCTCTGGCCAGGCGGACCTCGCCTTCTGGCCCTGCCACTCCTGCTGCTCCTCCTCCTCTCCTTTGCTCCGTGCCCAGCAGGCCTGGCCTCTCCTCAGACCCTTGCCACGGAGCCCTTTTCTCTCCACTGCACTTGGCTGGGCCCTTGGCCTTCTGTCACCATCCCTCCAGTGTGTGCTTCTCACATAGTAAGGTTGGCTCACTTGCCTCAGTGTCCCTGGGGCCTGGGTGTTTCTCTGTCCTCCTTGACATTCCTCCACAGGCCCCTGTGGTCATGCCTTGTTCCCCATTCTTCTGTGTGCCACGGCTTTGACTTCATCCTCTGCCCATCTCACAGTGAACCTAGTCATAGGGACTTGTCCACTGGTCACCAGGCTCAGAGCTGTACCCATATAGTGTCTCCATCTGATCACTGCAGGCACAGCAGATACCCACAGACCTGAACTCCGTGGCCCCTGCCTTTTCTCGGCCTGCTAGCCTTGTTTCCTGAGAAAGTGGCTCAGCCAGGGCAGCCCTGCCCCGCTGCCCTGCTCCAAAGCAGACCAGGAATTTGGAGTTCGTGTTTCAGGGTGGTCTTTTCTGAGGAAAGTGAAAGTTGCTCAGTCGTGTCTGACTGTTGGTCACCTCATGGACTGTAGTTCATGGAATTATCCAAATAAGAATACTGGAGTGGGTAGCTTTTCCCTTCTCCAGGGAATCTTCCCATCCCAGGGAACGAACCCAGGTCTTCTGCACTGCAGGCGGATTCTTTACCAACTGAACTGTCAGTGAAGTCCCTTCTATGAGGAGGACTTGGCCGTCTCTGCTGTGTGTTTCCGCTCAGGCTGCCATCTGTGCCTCCCTGCTTCTCCATCTCTATGACTCTTGGTAGCCTTTCCAGCTATTTGGGGTCTGGGTATTTGTTTCTCTGTGTTAGATGCATTCCTGAAGCGGGCATGGAGCTCTGCTGTGCTGTGTCAGCAGGGTTTCCTGTGGGGCCTTCACCCTCCTCCTCCTCAGCCCTGTACACTGAGCACCTAATACTGTGGATAAGTGGGGGTTGCTGACACTGATTGCTGAGACCATAAAACAGAAGGACTTGAGGACCTTCAGTGTCAGGTGTGGACAAACAGCCAGGCTCTGTCCTTTAAGTCAAAGACAAGGCATTTAGCAATAAAAACTTGAAATAAACAGTATCAAAGTAAACATGGCCTTTGGTGTTTTCATTTCGTTGGGAGCTTCAGAAAGTTTTGTCTGGAAATCACCCTGGTCTACAAACTGGCCACAGGCACTGGTGGTCTTTACTCCGCTGCTCTTTTTCTGGGCCCTGCTCTGCTCCTCACTCATCCCCCTGGGCAGGCAGATGTGGGCTTGAGAATTCCTGCTCCTGGACCTTTCTTTGCCCAGGTTTCTGTGACTCAGATGGAAAGATGATAGCATTGCTGCTTCAGGATTAAGGGAATGTATGTGAGTACTTAGAACGAGTAGCCTGCCATGGTCACAGCTCGGTGAGGTCAGCAGTTGTCATGTGCTTTGTACAGCTGCAGGCACAGGTGCAGCAGGGCTGGGGTGTGCCGGCCTTGGACTCCAGGGTACCCCCCTGAAACACCCCTCTTCATCCCCGCTCGGACAGCCCTTCCCTGTCCACACCCTGTCCACACCTCCTGTGCTTCCTGTGTGCTGTGTAACAGACCACCTGCAGGTGTAGTCGCAGTGGGGTTATGTCTCATGGGGACTGCTTGTGTTTGAGACAGACGGTTCTCTCTGCTTTAGGATGTTAGTTACAGCCTTTTGGAGACAAGGCTGGCACTACCACCCCTGAAAGCTCAACACACGTCTGCAGGTGGTTGCAGAATGGGAGCTGAGGGCCCACCTGGCTTCACTGCCTTGCTGTGTGCTGAGCTCACGCACAACGTGGTGGCTGATGGGAGGATGAGCAAAGAGAAGGGGGGTGTCCAGGCAGAAACCCTTTGTATGTTGAGTGGCCTGGCTTCAGAAGTCAAGTAACAGCATGATTATTCAGGATGGTCACAGGCTCTATTCTAGAATCCAGGGGAGGGGCACAGACTCCATATCGCAGCAGCGAAGAGTCAGTCTCACAGGGAGAAACCATCTGGAGGGACCGTCTGGAGGATACAACAGAACGTGGAGGGCAGGGATGGAGGCAGAATGAGCCCTTCTCTCAGCTCAGATCCCAGGCCCTGGAACCTAACATGGGATGGTGTGATCGACTATGGGGGCCTCTTTCTGGAAAAGCTGGATCCTCCCCCAAGAGAGACCATTGCTAGTAGAATCCATGATTTTATTATATATCTGGGCACAGCAAGAAACAAGGTTAGCAAATGGGAACACATAGAAAAAATAACTGATTGCAATTGTCCAAAGAAGCATGCTCTGCCCTCCAGGGCCAGGCCAGCTGCAGCCCAGCTGGAGGAGGAGGCACCCACAGCCCTCAGCTTGGGGAATCCGTTGGTGGGGCGACGTGCAGAGGCTTCCGGCAGTAGGGGCGGGGCCGGGGCTAGTCCACGTCCACGACCAGGGGCGTCATGTAGTCAGAGTGTTTGATGCCAAAGGAGACGACAGGGGCGCAGGGCCTGGTCATCGTCACCTGGGAGAGGAGCGGCGGTGAGGAGCCGGCGCCGCCGCCCCACCCCGCAGGCTCTGCCCTCACGGGCCGGCGCTGCCGACGGTGGTTTTGCTGTAGCCCTGGAACCCTGGGCCAAGGTGGCCAGCAGGAAGTCCACTCCGCCAGGCTTGACTGCAGAGCCTGGGTGTGGTGAGCGCTTGGCAGTGCTCACCATCCTGTGTCTGGGGGTCTGGGAACACCAAGCCCGCCAGCGGGGGAGAAGGCTGCTGCTGGAACGCACGTGTCCTGAGGGTACCCGGCCACCGTGACACTTGCAGGCTTGCAGGCCCTTCCCCGCACCACCCCTCTGAGCCACGTCACCCCCACCTGCTCCCACCCCACCCGTCTAGGCCGTGCTCTTGCCACACCTTCTCAGGGCTGTGGGCTCCTGGTCCTGGCTTTAGGGTCTTGTCCCCTGGAGGCTCCACCCGGGCAGCCATGGTATACTGTGGAGCCTTGAACTTAGTCACCTGGACATCAGTCTGGCGGTAGGCTGCGGGACCTGGGGTCTGCAAAGTGAAAGAGGCTCAGACAGGCTTGGCCTGCCAGAGCGTGGGGCCTCCAAGGGCAGGGGCTGGCACCAGACACTGGGTTTCAGGCCCCAGGTCACTGTGTATCTGTGTCCGGGGCCTCTTCTGTCTCCAAACAATGGCCATACCGTGGGACAGCGCTCCAGTGCTGTGGGCCCTGCTCTGTGTGGACGTCACTCTCTTCAGCCTCACCATGGCAACGACACCCCAGTCTGCGCCAGCCCCAGACTTTCCTTTCCATGAGTGTGTGTGAAAGAGGCCCCTTCCCAACTGGGGACGCAAGGGCCATGGGCTGGGCTGGTGAGGTTGGCAGTGCTGTGATGCCAGCCCAGGCTCCCAGGCACACAAGCACCTCAGGGCTTGGCGCTGGTTATTTCTGGAGCCAAGCCCTCCTCCCCCAAACACGTCACAGCTCGTTTTCCTCCTTCTGCTCAGCTTCTCCCTGCGCGCTGCGCTGTCTCAGACTCTCCTCGCCTTTCAGGCAGCGCCCACGTTGCTTTCGTCACTCCTCAACACTGTCAGCCTCCTGCCCGAGTCTTAACCTTTCACCCTGTCCCCCGTCTGCCCCTCCTCACCTCTGGAATGTAGCCCAGTGAGGGTGGGGCCAGATAGGTGGCAGGCTCCCAGAGGAGGAAGAGCTTCAGAGTTTCAGGAGGATGGGGGCCAGGCTGGTAGGCCCTGGGGTCTAGGGGAAGGGACCAGACGGGCCATCTCTCTAGGGGGTAAGCAGTGCTGTGCCCCAGCCTGGTGACCCTTGCCTTGTGCAGGTCGTCGCTGAAGCTGCCCAGCTTGCTGCGGCCCTTGATGGAGAAGGAGGGCTGGGAGACCTTGCCGATGGTGTGGGGACCCATCACCATGGGTAGCATGTAGGCTGCAGGGCCTGCAGATGCACCAGCGTCGAGTCTCAGGCTGGACAGAACCCTGTGCCCGATTCTCCACTGGCTTCTTCCCTGGGCTTTCCACCTCCAGGAGACCAGCCATCAGGGTGGCCCCCCTCACCCACCCTACCCAGGGTCCCCAACCCAGTCAGCCATGGGCCACCGAGGCTGCTGCGGACCTGGGGTGCTGTCCACTCGGAAGGTCTTGGTTCGGGCAGAAATGGAGTGGCTGGGCGCCGAGTCGAACACATGCTTGGTAGATTTCTCTGGAAAGTAGTCGCCTGGGATGGGGTGGGGGAAAAATGTGGGTGCTGGAGGGTAAGGACGATCCTACAGATCAAAACAGGTGATCAAAACAGCCTGGCGCTGGTCAGCTCAAGGAGGACCCCCAACGTGGCAGGTGTGGGGCCTCGGGCCCCAGTGAGAGACAACCGTGGTTTTGCAAGGGGTGTCCGGTATGAAAACTCTGGTTGCAGGAGTTAGAGAGACAGGGGCCTGGAGAGCGAGTCTGATGTGGGCCTGGTGTGGTGACTCAATCAGACAAGGAAGGCCCTCAATCAGAGTTGCGCACCAGAGTTTCAGAGGCTGCACTGGGTCCCAGCTCCCCACCAGGCCCGACGTTGCCCTGTTGTGAGGAGAAGGTGGGTTGGGAGGGTGAGGACGGCTGCACCCCTCACTCACTCATGCCCCTAGGTTTGCAGAGGCTTGGGCAGGGCTGGGGCTGAGCCAGGGGCCCTCACCAGGGCCAGGGGTCAGTGTGGTCTTTGTGTGGTAGCGCCCCAGGATGGAGTAGGCGGGGCCAAGATCCTTGCCAGTCCTCAGTATCTTGGGGTTCACGCTGTAGCGGGGCCCTGGGGAGCAGTTCTCTGCCAGGAGCATGGGAGCCCCACGGAAGCTGTAGGCTGGTGCACGCAGCTTGGTGGGTGTGTGCTTCACAAAGCCTGTGGGGCAGGGATTCTGAGCGGCCTGGAACCAGACCGTGCGCTTCCCCCCAACCCCCCATCGACCCTAGAGGAGTTGATGGGCTGGGAGTGAGAGAGGAGCCCAGGCCCACCCCAGGCCCACCCCAGACCTGGCATCTGTTTCCCCTGCCCCGCCCTCCCAGAGTCCCAAGGGCTTACCCGTGGTGGGTGGAATCAGGTACTTGGGTCCAGGGCTGCTGTAGAGGGCCATGATGGGCCCCCGGGGACGATGGGGCCTCCAGGTGCCCACCCATACCTCCTCCGCCATGACTGGCTCTGTCCGTGGATGGGAGGGTGACCGAGTGCTGGAAGGCCTGGGCCCTCCACCCCCGTCACTGCCTTTGCCTGCCTGATGGGCAGAGCTGCAGGCACTGTGCCTCTGCAGTGGGGTCTCGACTTGGGGCCCAGACGGAGGGTCACTGGGAGCCTCTGCTTAGAGCAGTGGGTTGGCTCTGCTGCACCCCCCCAAGAGGAGGAGCATCAGAGCCTCACAGACAAGCCCACGAAGCTCTCTGAGTGCTTGTGGACCTGCCCACAGCGGCTCTGAGGGGGTCTGGGCAGGTTCCTCCTGCTCAGAGGACTCTGAGTGTGACTGGGTAAGGAGCAGTGGACAAAGATGGGGAACTTCTTGCATGAGACTTGCCCTGGAGTGGGGAGGGGGCCGCTCTGGAGGGGCCCTCACCTCTTCGGTCTGGGAGCAGCACTCAGAGCGACCTATGGACTGAGCCTTCTCAGAGGTGGTCCCGTCGCACCAGCCTTGGTGCCAGGGTGTTCCAGAAAAGGAGCATGGAGAGGAAGGCCTCCCCTCTCCCCCTGGGGGCGTCAAGAATTGGGGAAGTGTCCCTGCCTCTGAGCTCTAGAATGTGGCTCTGTGGGATGGTGGATTCTAGATCACTGTCTATGTGATGGAGACAATGGCCTCAGCCCGCGAGACCTCTACCCACACCATGGCTGGCTCAGGACCAAGACTTTTCTTTGCTCTTCTTTGCAGGGTTCAGGGTAGAGTGCAGAGGACCGGCACAGTGAGGCAAGGAGTAAGGTTGTTAGGGGCAGAGCTGAAGCTGCTCAATCCTGCCCCCAGTTGAGACTACTGGCCTGGGGAAACTGAGGCACAAGAAGGCTGTTGAGGGTCCAGGGATCCAGGAGAGGGCAGGCCTGCCCTGGTTTGGGGGCAGGTGTTGGCATGGGGAGCTGCTGAGGGGCCTTCCTCTGACACTGCTCGCCCCGACCACGCGGACCCTGAGCGTCCTCACCGGCAGAATCCTCCTGGGGCTCCAGCTGGGACTTTGTCTCTTTCCTTGAGTAACTTCTCAACCCCGGACCCATGTCATGTATGCATTGTGCACATTTATTGTCTCAAAATGGTAACCTTCAGACGTAGAGCGCCCCCACCCAGCCTGTACCCTCAGCCCTGGCCACTGCCTCTCTCTGGGGCTCTCTGCCGCTCCTTGCTCTGAGCCCCTGCCCCTGCGTCTGCCTCTGCAGAGCTTCTTGTGTCCAATGCCTCCCTGCATCTACATGTCTGCCTACACGCTGGCTTGCTTTGTCTACTTCCTTACAAGGGAGTCTGCCTGGACTTTGGTTGGTGGGTCTGCCCTCTATGTGGGGTTACTTACATATGTGTGCTCCACTCACATGACCCTGTGTATGGGAGTCTGTAGTGTCCCTGAGGGTGGGGAGAGAGAGGAGCCAGAGCCTGAGCTACAGGAGGCTTTATTGATTGGACGACTTGAGGATAAATTCATGCATATGGAAGTGGTAGGGGTGCTGTCATCATGGCTGCTTGTGTAGCTGGTCCCATGGCTGCTTGGAGCCACATCTGGGGTCCACTAGGCATCGTCCTGACCGCCCAGCACTTGCACCTGCAAGGCAGATGCGTGTGGGCCAAGGGCCTGGTGGCTCCACGCCCAGTGATCAGTAACTGGAGAGCACAGCCCCATCAGGCAAACAGGCCCAGGCCTGCCTCTGCACACTGCAGCCAGTCCCCTCCCAGCCGCTGGGGAAGCAGGGTGTGTTCATGTGCTTGCATGTGTGTGCAGAGGTGAGCGTGTGCGTATGCACGTATGTGCACGTAGGGGGAGGCTGAAGGCTGATGTGGGCGGTGAGGTCTGGGATGTCCTCCTCTGCTGGCGGAGGTGGGGAAGGTGTCTGTGGGATGGTGGGGCGTGGGGTTGCTATACTGGGTGCGCGATGAGGGGCTATGGCATTTAGTCAAGGGCCTAAGGAATAGGGCTGTGGGTCCTGCCAGGGTTGCAGGCCTTTAGGGAATGGGTGCCCCCCACCCCGGCCACAATACCAGCAGCTTGACCAGCTCCGCCTTGTGCATGGGCTGTAGGCCGTCTATGCAGGACTTGAGCTCTTCCATTGCTGCCTTGGCATCTGCATTGATGTTGTACCTGCTCAGGGGCCCCTCATAGAGCTCCTCCGTGGACCCCACCAGCAGCGTTTGCAGGAAGTCCATGAAAAGCTCTTCGGTGTCTTCCCCTGTGGCCAGCCCTGTATTGCGGGGGTGAGATGATGCCAGGACAGGACTCTTCCCAACCCCAGCCCCAGACTTCCCACCTCCAGCCTCAGTGGTTCTCCAGACCCTCCCCATCAACACCCACCCCACCTGCCCCAGATTTTCCTCCACAACATCCCCCAATTCCACCTGCCCTCAGATCCCTCCCGTTACCCTAACCTCAGCTGCCTCTTTTCACTCTGGGCTCCCTGGAATCACTGAGGAAGGAAAGCCAAGCCTCTGATGTGGTGGGAATTTCCCCTTCCTGTGAGGTTGGCTTACCTGGAGCTTTGATTGGGGTCAGGGTCAGCCTGAGTTGGGCTGAGTTGGTGACATTGGGCTTGGTGGTGACACAGGGGCTGAGACAGAGGTTGAAGCTGGGCTGGGGTTGGGGCCAGTTGGGATCAGTCTACGGTTGGGGTAGGGTTGCCTGGGGACTGGGGTCAGCAAGGGCACCAGGGTCGTTGCCCATGTCCACGTTCTGTGATGGAAGTGGGTCGGGGTGCCTGAGAAGGAGGGCATCAATCACTGCAGGGCCAGTGCCTGGAGATCTAGTTTCCGAGGTTCCCACCTGCTCCTCTGGCCCCAGCCTCCCGAATGTGCTGGAAGCCCCTGTCAGTGCAGACTCACCGCAGGTGCAGAGCACAGTGAGAGCTGCTAGCAGGAGGGCGCTGCTTCTCTTCATGGCGCAGAGCGGCGGTGACTCATGAGCTGCCTTGCTGGCTTTATGCCTCACAGGCCAGTCTGGGGGGTGGGTCCAACCTGCTTGTCAAGGCCTGGCCAGTGAGAGCACAAGAAGGGCAGCTGGGGGTGTGTCCTCACCCCCTGCCCTTAGTGGGTGCCAAGCAGCAAGGGGCCCAGGGTGCTCTGTGAGGGCTGGTTGGCAAACCGTTTGGGGTGCCTGGACATACGTAGGGGGGCAAGGTGAGCCTGGTCAGTGAGGAAGGAAGGGACGCTGAGCGCCTCTAGCCTTGCTTGGCTTGTGGCTGAGAGTGGCAGGCTCTTGGGCTGGGCCCAGGCCCAGGCCTTTCTTTTGGAGTGGAAAACCCCCTCCACTCAATGTGCTTCGTGGACCAGTACTGAGCTCTGAGCCCTGAGATAGCCTGAAGATCTCCACTGGGGAGGGGGTGGGTGCAGAGGGGTGGGGCACTCCTGAGGGCTTCCTGGGTCTTACAGATTGAGTGCTGGGAGATGGGCCCAGGGCCACAGGAGGCCTGAAGTGGGCAGCAGCCTCCAGGGAACAGAGGGTGGGCCTGAGAGTGACCGAGCGGCGAGGAGCTGGACTGTCTCTGAGGCCTGGTGTGATGACCAATATCACTGCGGGGAGCAGGGAGGGGCTGCTCTGACTTAGCTTCCTTCGGTGGTCCTCCAGCCTGGGGAAGTCCAGGGTCTGGGGGAGACAGTCCAGTGCTGTAATGGAGACATGGGCTGGGCCGCCTGGGCCCCTGACCTGATCTCCCAGGAGCAGCGCTGACCCTCCTGCCCGGGGCCCGGCCCCTCTTCTCCTGTCCCATGCTGCCACCTGGCGGCCCATGGCATCCAGCAGGACAGCCCACTCTCCCGCACGGTCTCTGCAAGGACCCACGGTTTCCGCCCTACCTGAACCCGGGGACCCTGCTCAGAATCGACTCGTGCCGTCACCAGGCCCCCAGGGCGGCTCCGTCCGGGTTGGCCACCTGCCCTGTTTCTCTCCCTGCCTCTCACGTGCCTCTAACTGGTCCTGAGTCTGTCACAGACCCCAGACCCTTGTCCTGCATCCTCTGAGCACTTAGAGCTTCTCATCCATTTGGCCGTCTGTTTATCACAAGCAGTCTGTAATCCCCTTGCTAACGTGAAATGAAACCCATAGATGATATAACCTACTTGTACACATAGTTCCAAGAGTTGAGGAGAAGCAACCTGTAGTGAAGTCATCTGTAACAAAACAACGTGGCTGTACGGGTGAGACTGCAGTCAGCAAATGTGAGCCCCATCCTGTCCCCACGGCCCGAAGGATCTAGTCAGTGGGACAGCCCTTGCTCTGATTGCGCTCCGATGGACCCATCACCTTCTTTAACTTTGTGGTCCTCGGGCTGCTTGCCAGGTCACCTGGAGAGACGTTTAAAAGTGCTGTCCCTACGGCTTCGACACGGTGCAGACCCATGGAAGCAGGGTCCCTGGGGTGGGGCCTGGATCCCTGTCCTTCTGAATCCCTCCGGCCCCAGCAGAGAGGGGCCAGCATCATTCCCCTTCCTCCACTTCCTCCCAGTCTCCAGAGTGCTGTGTGTTGGTTTGATATGATTTCAAATGCACTTTTTATGATGTAAGTGAAGTTGTTTTAATATACTTCTTTATGACAAAGGCCAAAAGAGGTTGTTTTGGAAGTAAAGTTGATTTAAGAATGAAGCGAGCAGTGTCAGGATCATTCCCTAGCAACAGGCCATGGAATGTCGGCTCCTGGCTGGCTCCTGACTCTGGAGAACCTCTTAGAGAAGCCACACCTCAAGCAATAAATAATTTCAACTGAATTTGGACTTTATTCTTGTCATCTCCCCTTCTGCGGAACAGCAGTGTAATTAATTTATCATTTGTTTGGATTATGTTATTTCTTTATTGGTTTATTACAAGGAAACATTATCCTGCATGTTACTGGCTTATGCAATTGTTATAATTTTGTGTTAAATAAACTATGGGCAAAGACAATCTCAGTCTCCAAGCATAATTTGCTGTCCACTCCCAACAAAATAACTCCCCAGACTGGTGGAGGATGAGGTGCCCCCTGTACTACCTTAGGACTGCTGATTTTCTTTTTCAGCAAACCCAGCCCTCTGGGGTGACATGCTATTCAGTGGTGCTCCTGAAGCCCTTCACAGGCACTGTCAGTTACAGATCCCCAGCAATCTCTCACAGTTGCAGAGGATTCGAGCATCTCGATTCTGTCTTGCTCCGCTTACTCCTCCAGGCACCATTCTTGGTGACTTTGCTACACACATAGCTAACCCATCTCACCGGACCCTCATCCCCCAGGCCTCACCTCCTGTGGTCTTGCCCTCCACACACTTCAGTCAGTCACTGTCAAGGTTATTCCCTGGTCTCTGTAATACCGATAAGATAACTGCACTCCCTTCTCAATTTCCATTTTAAGTGCCCCTGCCTCTGGCTATGTCCCATCCCTCAGCTTGCTGCGTCTGGTGCCCAGCAGTTACTTAGAAACTGCTCTGGTGAACCTTCACAGTCCACCTGGCCTGGATCTCTGGGCCATGGCTAGGAACCTTTCTTCAGTCACACCAAAACCCTTCCCCTCGCACCCTCTTCCCCAGCACTGGCTGGTGCCACCTCTTTCTCTCCTCCTGCCCACTCAGCAGGATGTGCTGACCTCATGCTAAGACCTTGCCTTGTGAGAGAGGACCTGTCTTCACACACACCAAAGACAATCCTCCTCCATCACTTCTCCCCAAATAAAGGCTTTGTCATCTCTTTCTGCAGTATCATGTCTTTATCTCTACTGCATCATCCTCATCGACATTTACTCCTGCTATAACATGACTCATCTGTAAGCCAAATACAGCACAACAAAAGCTGCCCCGTAGCACCGGCGCTGGGGGGCTTCCTCTTGGCTCCTCAGACCACTCTCCACTCAACTTAATCTCACTTGGAGCCCCAGGAGGCTCCCAGTCTTCTGTTTTCAGGTTGGGTTTGGCTAATGGGGAGCAAAAAGTAGACTCTGCATTCATCAACACTTTAGGCATGGATCTTCTTTTGATGGAAAATTACAGTCAAAATGTTCTTTAAAAAGACCCCACCGGATTCTATCAATCCATAATTTGCTCAGTTGGAATTTTCAGAGATGTGCAAATACAAGATCATATTTGTTAAGTTATGAAACTCATCTCCTCAAACTTTAAAGTCTCTGTTCTTCTAGTTTTTGAACATTTATTTGTGCCCTATGACTTTAGTGCCCTCATGAAAGTATGTGACATTCAGTTCTGGCATTGAAGATATCACGTTGGTAAGTCAGACTGTCTGATTCATGTTGTGAATGAGCCAGAGGCTGAAAGTGGCTGTTTTTCTTGTAGAAATACTGAGAGTTCTTTCTGTAGTCAAAGTCTCTTAGTACGAATCCTCCCCTGGATAACCATCATATCTGAAAATAGTTTAGATCTCATATGGCTTAGAGCTAACAGTTTGGTTGGTAATAAGGCTAAAACTTAATATATGTTTTTTTACATCATCATAAGGGCAATGGCACCCACTCCAGTACTCTTGCCTGGAAAATCCCGTGCACGGAGAGGCCTGGTAGGCTGCAGTCCATGGGGTCGCTGGGAGCTGGGTACGACTGAGCGACTTCACTTTCACTTTTCACTTTCATGCATTGGAGAAGGAAATGGCAGCCCACTCCAGTATTCTTGCCTGGAGAGTCCCAGGGACAGAGGAGCCTAGTGGGCTGCCGTCTATGGGGTCGCACAGAGTCGGACACGACTGAAGCGACTTAGCAGCAGCAGCTGCATTCAAACTACATATATCTTGGAACAATTGCCATCTTATCAATAACTGTATTCACCAAGTTATAATGAAAAATAATGAAACCAAGCAGGACCTTGTGGGGCCCTCTTGGCTACAAAAGCCTTTCCATGTCCCCTGTTTCTTTTCTGTAGGAAAAAGGCTTCAACCTCCTAGACCTTCTCTGAATTCCAAAGGACAGATGCAGTTACTGATTAGGGAAGGGAGGGAATACAGGAGTAAAAGAGGAGCAGTCAAGTAACAATAGAGCAGCAATAAAGCCAGGTCCTGATTCCTCCTTGAGAGATGGACTTAACATATCTTTGAGTTCTTCTGCAGGAGCTAAGGCCCCCACCCAGGTGGAGGATGGTAAATTCTTGCTGAATGCAAGATTCCTGGAGCACCACTGTGTTACCCCAGAAGAAAGTGACGTACTCTGCAGCTCTCACCCTTTAATTTGCCTTTAAAAATGCCTCCCCCCAAACCATCTGGGAGTTCCAGTTTTTTGAGCATGAGCCACCTGTTCTTCTGCTCTGCTCTTGCAATAACTTTTCTCTGCTCCAAACTCTGATGTTTCAACTTTTTTGTCCTCACTATGTGTTGGACATACAAACTTGGATCAACAGCAATTTTTCAAGTCAACTAGGAGTCCGTATCCATGGTGGGTGACCCCAGACAGGGAAGCCCCTTCCCTGAGTCCGCAGTAGCTACTGGAACTCATTTCGTTCCAGGGAACTTGAAGGGATTCTTCCTGACAGGCACTGGCCTTCCAGACATGAGACTGTTTGAGGCCAATAAATATCCTGAGCCACAGTCCATACTCAGAGTCGTTTGGGGGCGAGTCACTCCAGTTTGTGCCGGCTAGGAGTTCTACCTGCTCCATCTGAGTTCATTCCATGAGAAAGGAGCCACTCTGGGTTCCCTTTCAGGAGCTGGGCCTACCTGTTTGGCCACCTCCATCTGGGAGTGGGAGTGGAATATTCGGACGACACCTCATCTGATCTCTTATCTGAACCATGGTGTTTGTTGTCTGTAGCGTGTGTGTATCAGTGCCTGCTCTGGCTGGCTGTCATGTCCCTGGTAACGGAGCTCGAGGGTGATGACACCAAGATGTTCTTCCCACCACATTGGCTTTGCTCACAGCAGAGCACTGGTTGGGACTAAGGCTTGTTCATCTGACCCTGTCTCAGATGGGGCATTGGTTGGTCATGTGACCCCGTCTCAGATGGGGCGTTGGTTGGTCATGTGACCCCGTCTCAGATGGGGCGTTGGTTGGCCATGTGACCCCGTCTCAGATGGGGCGTTGGTTGGCGTTCTTGCTTTCGGACTCAAGCTTGGTCTTTTGGATTCATCTCTGACTGATGGGGTGTTGGTTGGGAATCTCCCTTTCTGGGTGCTGGGAACTGTGACCTTTTTATCATTATTATTAATTATTGATTCAGTTTTGGTTGTGTTGGGTCTTCACTGCGCGGGCTTTTCTCTAGTTGTGGCAAGCAGGGGCTACTCTCTGGTTGCAGCATGCAGACCTCTCACTGCCGTGGCTTCTCTTGCCATGGAGCATGATCTCCACTGCAGCGCCCGGGCTCAGGAGTTGCTGCTCCCGGGCCTAGAGCACAGGCTCGATAGTTAACACAGGTTTAGCTGCTCTGCAGCACATGGGATCTTCCCATATCAGGGATCGAAGCTGTGTCTCCTGCGTTGGCAGGCAGATTCTTTACCACTGGGCCATCAGGGAAGCCATGGGAACTGCTGCCTTGAGAGACTGTTCTGCCCTGGTTTGATGTTTATTTGATATTTGACAACACTGGTAGTGAAAAATAGAGTGTGGGTGATCAGAGCTCTGCTCCATCCTGTAGTCCCCTAGGGTATACTTTGCAAAGCTGGGAAGATCTTCAGCTATACTGCTATGAATAAAAGAAATGGTATTTTATTGCAACCCTACTCATTACTCCTTGGGATCTGGAAAACAATGGTTCTAAATTATAACACCGTCTTTCAACCAAAAGACACAGCAGGATGCTTGACTGCATTTCAGCTTGATTTTCCAAAGGGTACTGTATGAAGCAGATCTGCTAACGGTGTGGGGCCTGACTGGACTGTGCGCTTGCGTGGCCTGTGCTTCCCTGAGGCCCGCAGTGACTGAGTGGTAGCTGATGGGAGCCGGGTCTCCCCAGGACCTGCCAGGAGGTGGTGCTGTTGGAGGAAAAGGTGGGGAGAGGCTTTCTGTGCCTGCCTGACTGCTGGGAGTCTATCCTTAGAGGATCCAGGAGGGGAAGGAATTGATGCGGACAACTCTGGGGTCTCAGCCAGCTTGTGTCCGTGGTACCGGCAGGGCGCGTTGCTCTTTGACGTGCAGTGTCCGGTTTCCCGCTCCGTTTATTGAGGGGCTGTGCTTTCCTCGATGTGTGTTCTTGGTTCCTGTCTTGTGAATTAACTGACCACACGCCCGTAGGTTTATTTCTGAGCTCTCTGGTCTGCATGTCTGTTTTTGTGCCTATTCAACACTGTTTTGGTGATCACAGTGTTGTGATGTAGCATGAAGTTAGGGAACGAGATGCCTCCAGCCTGTCCCGCCCCCGGCCCCGCCTCCTCAAAATCCCTTTGGCTATTCAGGGTCCTTTGTTGTTCTCCACAGATGTGAGGATGGTTTATTTTAATTCCATGAAAAATGCCATTGGAATTTTGGTAGGGTATGTATATACACTGGTAGAATGGACATTTTAGCAATATTAGTTCTTCCATTCCATGAACACAGGAGATTATTTATTTTTGTCTTCTTCAATTTGTTTATCAATGTCTTATAGATTTCAGTGTGCAGGTTTTTCATGCCCTTGGTTAAATTTATTCCTAGGATTTTTGTTCTTTTTGATGTAATTGTAAATGGGATTGTTTTCTTAATTTCTCTTCTCAATGGTTTATTAGTGTTTGGAAAGGCAACTGATTTTTGTACTTTGTTTTTGTACTCTGTAAATTTAGTGAATTTTTTCTCTCAATTTTTTTGTGAAGTGATGTGAAAAATTTTAATTATAAAATCCCACTGTTTCTACCATATCCCAGATCATCCACAGCACCCAAGATATGATGGCTTCTAATATAATCTTCGCAATGTTCCTTAATAAGCAGTGGACTCCTAACAGGGTCTTTAGCAACTTTGGTTGAATTGGACCTCAGTAAGGCCTGGCCTCTATAATGAGGCTTGATGTCTTCCCTGCTTCTCTGATGTGGTATTGCCATGATTGTTTTGAGAAATAATCCACTTTTCAGTAATTGCCAACATGCATTTGATACTTGACTCAAAATACTCCAGTGTGTTTTACCCCAAACAGGGACACTGTTCCCGGGAACCAGCACATAACCCTCAAACAAGGAAATTTTATGGTTCCACCTTATAATCCTATTCACAGGCCCACTTCAAACGTCACCAGCCATCCCAACTGTATGGAAATGCATTTTCCCATTCCGATCCCATTTTCTTTTCTGGAAACATTACTGAGATGATGAAGGAAAGGGCAGCCTGGAGTGCTGCAGTTCATGGGATCTCAAGACAGGACGAGCGACTGAACACAGCAAAGGCCCTTTGAACGCTAAGAGCACATAGGAGCTGGTTTCACATTTGTTGTTACAGGATGTGGTCACAAGATGGAAGCGTTTCTTCATGCCTGACTTGTTCCTTGGGCAAGCAGAGCCTCAGGGAAAATTCTGTGTGCGATAATTGTCAATTGGAGTGGAATGGGCTAGGAGAAACATCCAAGGCTTGTGTCTCTTCACTTTTTCCCTTTACCTTTGATTCCAGGGACACATCCTAGCTTCTGCAAAACCACACTGAGAAGGATGTGATCATCCATATAGTGGTCATAGTAAGATGACCAGTGGCCAGTGGCGAAAACCCCAGCCCAAGAGACACATGGAGCCCAGGGTCTTTTGAAAGCTCTTGCAGCCTAGAGGCTCCACTTCGTTTCTGTGTGGTGGACTTGGATTTCCTCAAGGAGGGCCTGCCTGTACCAGGGGTTCTGGGGGCTTACATTGCTTGTAGTTTCTTTTGGTGTATGGCATTAGGAACTCTTCCCATCTCACTCTCATTTTCATTGTTTAAGGAACCTCCACAATGTCATCTATTGTGATTGTTACCAATTTACATCCTCAGCTGCAGTGGGGGAGAGTTCCCTTTTGCTCACACCCTCTTTACAACATACTGTCTGTGGAGTTTTAAACAATGGCTCTTCTGACATTTTGGTTTCCATTTCTCTAATATTTAAAAAATTCAATTATTTATAATTGAAGGATAATTGCTTTACACACTTCTGTTGTTTTATGTCAAACCTCAATATTAATCAGCCATAGGTATACATATATCCCCTCCCTCTTGAACCTCCCTCCTATCTCCCTCCTTATCCCACCCCTCTAGGTTGATACCAGGCCCCTGTTTGAGTTTCCTGAGACATACAGCAAATTCCCATTGGCCATCTATTTTACACATGGTAATGTAAGTTTCCATCCTACTCTCTCCATACTTACTTACTCTCACCCTCTCCTCCCCTCTCCCTATGTCCATAAGTCTGTTCTCTATCTGTTTCTCCATTGCTGCCCTGAAAATAAATTCTTTGGTACCATCTTTCTAGATTCTGTATATATGCATTAGTATATGATAATTTATCTTTATCTTTCTGACTTACTTTACTTTGTGTAATAGGCTCTAGGTTCGTTCACCTCATTAGAACTGACTAAAATGCATTCCTTTTTATGGCTGAGTAATATTGCATTCTGTATATGTACCACAGCTTCTGTTCATCTGTCGATGGACATCTAGGTGCTTCCATGTTCTAGCTATTGTAAATAGTGCTGCAATGAACACTGGGGCTCAGTTCAGTGACTCAGTCATATCCGACCCTTTGCCATCCCATGGACTGCAGGCACACCAGGCTTCTCTGTCCATCACCAACTCCCAGAGCTTGCTCAAACTCATATCCATAGAGTTGGTGATGCCATCCAACCAATTCATCCTCTGTCATCCCCTTCTCCTCCTGCCATCAATCTTTCCCAGCATCAGGGTCTTTTCTAATGAGTCAGTTCTTCGCATCAGGTGGTTAGGGAAGAACCAAATCAATAAAACTAGAAATGAAAATGGAGCAATCACAACAAATAACACAGAAATACAAAGGATCATTAGACACTACTATCAGGAAATGTATACCAATAAACAACTTGGAAAAAATGGACAAATTCTTAGAAAAGCATAATGTTCCAAAACTGAACCAGGAAAAAATAGAAAAGCTTAACAGACCCAGCACAAGCATGGAAATCAAAAATGTAATAAAAAAAAATCTTTCAGCAAACAAAAGCCCCGGACCAGATACCTTAATAGGTAAATTCTGTGAAAAATTTAGAAAAGAGCCAACACCTATCCTACTCAAACTCTTCAAGAAAATTGCAGAGAAAGGTAAACTCCCAAACTAATTCTATGAGGTTACTATCACCTTAGCCAAAACCAGATGAAGATGCCACAAGAAAGAAAACGACAGGCCAATATCAGTGATGAACATAGATGCAATTATCCTCAACAAAATTCTAGAAAACAGTATCCAACTACATATTAAAAAGATCATACATCATGACCAAGTGGGTTTTATTCCAAGGATGCAAGGATTCTTCAATATTCCCCAATCAATGTGATACACCATATTAACTTAATACACTAGATTAAATTGAAAGATAAAAACAATATGATTATCTCAGTAGATGCAAACAGGCATGAAAGGAACATACTTCAACATAAAAGCCATCTATAACAAACCCACAGCAAACATTATCCTCAATGGCAAAAAACTTAAAGCATTTCCTCTAAAGTCAGGAGTAAGACAAAGGTGCCCACTCTCAACACTACTATTCAACATAGTTTTGGAAGTCTTAGCCACAGGAATCAGAGTAGAAAAAGAAATAAAATGAATCCAGTTTGGAAAAGAAGAAGTAAAACTCTCCCTGTTTAGAGATGATGAGATTCTCTATGTAGAAAACCCACAAGAGACTTCCATAAAATTACTAGAGCTAATCAATGAATGTAGTAAAGTTGCCAGATATGAAGTTAACACACAGAAATCCTTTGTATTCCTATACACTGACAATGAGAAAGCAAAGAGAAATTAATGAAACAATCCCATTCACCATTGCAACAAGAAGAATGAAATACTTAGGAGTAAATTTACCTGTAGAAACAAAAGACCTACAGAAAACTATAAAGCACTGATAAAACAAATAAAAATCGACACAAATAGATGGAGAAACATACCATGTTCATTGATCGGAATGATCAATATAGCGAAAATCGGTATAATACACAAAACAACCTATAGATTAAATGCAATCACAATCAAGCTACCAATGGTATTTTTCACAGAACTAGAACAAATAATTTCACACTTTGTATGGAAACACACCAAAAAGCCTCCAATAGCCAAGTAATCTTAAGAAAGAAAAATGGAACTGGAGGAATCAACCTGCCTGACTTCAGACTATACCACAAAGCTACAGTCATCAAGACAGTATGGTAATTGCACAAAGACAGAAATATAGATCAATGGAACAAAATAAAAAGCCCAGAGATAAACCCATGTACCTATGGACACCTTATCTTTGACAAGGAGGCAAAATATACAATGGAAAATAGCAATCTCTTTAACAAGTGGTGCTCGGAAAACTGGTCAGCCACCTGTAAAAGAATGGAACTAGGACACTTTCTAACCATATACAAACATAAATTCAAAATGGATTAAAGATCTAAACATAAGACCAGAAATTATAAAACTCTTAGCAGAAAACATAGTCAGAACACCCTCTGGCATATGTCACAGCAAGATCCTCTATGACCCAGGTCTCAAATAATAGAAATACAAGAAAAAATAGAAATAGGACCTGATTAAACTCAAACGCTTTTGCACAATGAAGAAAACTATAAGCAAGGTGATAAGCGGCCTTCAGAATGGGAGAACATAAGAGCTTACAAAACAGCTGATGAAGAATTAATCTCCAAAACATACAAGCAGCTCAATAACTGAAAAATAAATGATCCCATCAAAAAAAAAATGGGCCAAAGAACTAAACAGACATTTCTTCAAAGAAGACATACAGATGGCTAACAAACACAAGAAAAAATGCTCAACATTGCTCATTATCAGAGAAATGCAAATTAAAGCCACAACGAGTACCACCTCTGCCAGTCAGAATGGCTGCCGTCAACAAGTCTGCAAAGAAGAAATGCTGGAGACGGTGTGAAGAAAAGTAAACCCTCTTAGACTGGGGGAAATGCAAACTAGTAAGCCACTATGGAGAACAGTGTGGAGATTCCTTAAAAATCTGGAAATAGAACTTTCATGCACCTGAGCAATCCCAGTGTTGGACACACACATGGAGGGAAACCAGAACCGAAACAGACATGTGTATCCCAGTGTTCACTGTAGCACTATTTCCTATAGCTAAGAAGTAGAAGCAGCCTAGCTGTCCATCCGCCTACGAATGGATAAGAAAAGTGGTACATATACACAATGGAATATTACTCAGCTATAAAAAAGGAACACATTTGAGTCAGTTCTAATGATGTGGATGAAACTGAGTATATTATACAGAGGGAAGTAAGTCAGAAAGGAAAACACCAATACAGTATATTGACACATTTTTATGGAGTTTAGAAAGATGGTAACAGCCCTATATACAATATAGCAAAAGACACCGATGTAAAGAACAGACTTTTGCACTCTGTGGGAGAAGGCGAGAGTGGGATGGTTTGAAAGAATAGCATTGAAACCTGTACATTACCATCAGTGAAACTGATGACCAGTGTGAGTTCAATATATGAAGCAGGGCACTCAAAGCCAGTGCTCTAGGACAACCCAGAGGGATGGGAGATGGAGGGTGGTGGGAGGGGGTTTCAGGATGGGGGGGATACATGTACACCCATGACTGATTCATGTCACACTCTCTTTAGCCTGAAGCACAAGAGACATGGTCCTCAGCAAATCACACTTTTCTCCTGTGATTTATCTCTGGCTTTTTTTTTTTTTCCCCTCCTTGGGACTTTTTTTTTTGGGAGGGGAACAAGATTAATTGGTCGAGTGTTACCTAAAAGTTTATGTAAAGAAATATACATAGATATGCATAGCTCCCTTGGACTTGAGGTGTCCAATTCTAATTTCTCCTACAGGAACTCTGGATAAGGAAATGGCAATCCAATCCAATGTTTTTGCCTGGGGAATTTCACGGACAGAGGACCCTGGTGAGGTACAGTCCATGGGATCACAAAGAAGTCGGACATGGCTGAGCAACTAACACACACACACACAAAGAGATAAAACGTGACTTGATAATTAGTTCAGTTCAGCCTCTCAGTCATGTCTGAGTCTTTGTGACCCCATGGACTGCAGCACACCAGGCTTCGTTGTCCATCACCAACTCCCGGAGCTTATTCAAACTCATGTCCATCAAGTCGGTGATGCCACCCAACCATCTCATCCTCTGTTGCCTCTTCTACTCCCATGTTCAATCTTTCCCAGCATCGGGGTCTTTTCAAATGAATCAGTTCTTCGCATCAGGTGGCCAAAGTATTGGAGTTTCAGCTTCAGCATCAGTCCTTCCAATGACTTTTCAGGACTGATTTCTTTTAGGATGGACTGGTTGGATCTCCTTGCAGTTGAAGGGACTCTCAAGAGTCTTCTCCAACATCACAGTTCAAAAGCATCAATTCTTTGGTGCTCAGCTTTCTTGATAATACACATGTCTAAAACTATTAGATCAACCCATATTGCATAAAACAGTTATAATAATATCATATAATAACAGAATTTATTATATATCATATAATAATACTTCACATTTGAATACCAATTTGCAAAGCACACAGTCCTTTACCTTATCTCACTTTATTTTACAGAATATTAAGAGTAAAAAATACTTATTTTTAATGGAAATCCCAGGGAACTGAAATTATTTTACCTGTTTAGAGGCAAAGATACTGCAATTCAAATCTCATAGTGATGAGAGATAGTTAAATTCAGCACCACCTCTTCCAATCGTGTAGACTTGTGTTTTATATATGTTGAGGCCAACAGTTCACCTTAAAATCTAGACTTTAAGTATAATCATCTGATGGAATATGAGAGGCCAGTTATAAGGTTCACTCAAAGCAATGAAATTAAGATTGTTGTAGGTCTATAACCTCTGCAGAGATACAGAGTCAACAATAACAGCAGCAACAAAAAAATCAAAGTAATTTACTTCAGTTCAGTTCAGTTCAGTCCAGTCGCTCAGTCGTGTCCGACTCTTCACGACCCCATGAATCACAGCAGGCCAGGCCTCCCTGTCCATCACCAACTCCAGGAGTTCACTCAAACTCACTTCCATCAAGTCGTTGATGCCATCCAGCCATCTCATCCTCTGTTGTCCCCTTCTCCTCCTGCCCCCAATCCCTCCCAGCATCAGAGTCTTTTCCAATGAGTCAACTCTTCGCATGAGGTGGCCAAAGGACTGGAGTTTCAGCTTTAGCATCATTCCTTCCAAAGAAATCCCAGGGCTGATCTCCTTCAGAAGGGACTGGTTGGATCTCCTTGCAGTCCAAGGGACTCTCAAGAGTCTTCTCCAACACCACACTTCAAAAGCATCAGTTCTTCGGTGCTCAGCTTTCTTCACAGTCCAACTCTAACATCCATACATGACCACAGGAAAAACCATAGCCTTGACTAGCTGGACCTTTGTTGGCAAAGTAATGTCTCTGCTTTTCAATATGCTATCTAGGTTGGTTATAACTTTCCTTCCAAGGAGTAAGCGTCTTTTAATTTCATGGCTGCAGTCACCATCTGCAGTGATTTTGGAGCCCCCAAAAATAAAGTCTGACACTGTTTCCCTATCTGTTTCCCATGAAGTGATGGGACCAGATGCCATGATCTTCATTTTTTGAATGTTGAGTTTTTAGCCAACTTTTCCACTCTCCACTTTCACTTTCATCAAGAGGCTTTTTAGTTCCTCTTCACTTTCTGCCATAAGGGTGGTGTCATCTGCATATCTGAGGTTATTGATATTTCTCCCGGTGAGTCAAGTAAAAATGCTAATTATAGGCTTAGGATTGAAGACACTAAAGTGAGAACATGACTGAATTTAGAACTTTTGGAACTTCTGATTTTAAAAGTATTTGTGTATCTTTTAAGTCCAATAAGAAAATTTTACTCTTGCTTATCTTGTCTGAGGAATAAACATGGAAAGATACTAACTGAAAAACAGCTACAAAATTTGAGGCTTTGAAGAAGGGAATTAAAAAAGAATGGGTCTCATGAAGAGTAAATCCGTTCAGATGGAAAAGCTGAGAGGAGAAAGAAATTGATTTAAGAAAAGATCTTACTATTAGAGCTGAGGCCATCTGCCATTTAGTCAAATTTACTTTTCTTCACGCAGGGTCACCTTATACAGACTCATACAGACACACAATACAGCTACCATCTCCACTGATACCCAGAGGGGTGCCCTGGCCACCGCTTCAGACTGCCTTGTGGGCACACAGGATGCTCGGGACTCTGTCCTGTGTGTCCCTGGGAAGTGACTCCCAGGAGGTCCAGCCACTGAGCCGAGTTCCATTCTGTTTTCAAGCAGCCCTTTAAATCCCTGAGGCCAGCACCCCTCTCTCTCACCACATAAAATGTCCCCCCGTGTGTCACTGCTCCTCATCAACATGGCTGCTGCTTTTATAATCAGTCTTAAGATATGGTCACCTGATTCTATTATTTTTTATTATGCTGAAGTCAGTCAAGTGTTTTATATCTTACTAGAATATTAATATGTCGGATTCAGAGAAATAATTCAAGGATGAAGTCAACTGATTATCCTCCTATCCATATGAAGTATATAAATATAATCTCTGGGAGATGGTGAAGGACAGGGAAGCCTGGTGTGCTGCAGTCCATGGGGTCGCAAAGAGTTGGACATGACTGAGTGACTGAACAATGATAAAATATTATTTCAATTGATAATGAATGTACAGTGCATAGGGGAAAGTGGGAGAAAAGTGGTTTAAAAATTGGATCAAGCTTAGCTAATAAAATTAGCAGTTGCAAATGTTGTTTAAGGGAAGAACATAATGAATTATGAATTAGGAAATTTTCCTCTTATGTGAAAGGAAAACAGCAAAAGTCACAGAACATCCTCATGAGTAGACATATTTATTTATTTTTATTTATTTAGAAACTGCTTATTTTCTGTCAACCAATTTCCATTTTAAGAGTTTGTGGGGTTTCCATAATGGCTCATGGTAAAGAATCCTGACAATGCAGGAGACATGAGTTCAATCCCTGGTCCAAGAAGATCCCACGTGCCTCAGAGGAACTAAGGTTGTGAACCACAACCACTGAGCCTGTGCTACACAGCCTGGGGGCCACAGCCACTGAGCCCACGCTCTGCCACCACTGAAGCCTGGGGGCCCTGGGGCCCACGCTCCATAACAAGAGAAGCTGCTGCAACGAGAAGGCAGACACCACAACCAGAGAGTGCGCCCCACTCACCGCAACCAGAGCAAACCTGTGCAGCAGCAAGGACCCAGCACAGCCCCCACCCAAGAAAAGAGCCTGTGAAGGAACAGCTGAAGCCCACCCAGTGCTGTGCCTACCCACCCAGTGGCCTGAGCAGTGGGCGCTGCAGGCCAGCCTTCAGGGGAAACTGCGGAGTAGGCAGCGAGCTCGCCTGCCCGCCTGTGGACTAGGCCAGCACCTCAGATCCAGTAGCGTTGCACTGAACTGCTGAAGTGACCCATTCACGGTGAAGTCCTCCTTGGTCAGAGCTTGCTCAGCTGCCGCCTGCTCTTCCCTTTTAATCTCTTCAGTGTTGGGGATTTTTTTTCCAGGACTTGGAAGCGATGAACTTGAAAGAAGACAGTCAGACAGTCTCTTGTAAGGACTGACAAGTTTATTTTTGTAGTCAAGTCTTTTTATAGAAGCAGGAACAAAGAGCTTAGAGTATACAGCCAGCAGAGTGTGTACGGGGTTAACATCTAATCAGTAAAAATATTTTAAGGACAGCACTCTCTAAGTGACCTGTGTGTTTATCCTGTAACCCATTTTTTCAAGTAACATCTTTAATATTTATTATTAAATCTTGCTGCTGGGCATAACCAAAGGCAGGAGATGTTTTTTTGCCCACAGCACATCAAGCCAGGGTATCTCTGGCCCTTCGCCATTTTTCCAAGGACTTCTTCCAACCGGCTGTTTTGTACTGCGCTTCCCAACATTTCAGAATCTTCAGACGTAGAGATCAGGCACTATCTCCCAAGAATGTTCACAGGAAATGGGCAGAACTTCCTGGGTAAGCATCTGCCAAGTCAGACCCACCAACTGAACTCCCTAGTTGCCGGGGATGGGTGGTCTCCAGAGTGCAGAGGAGAGTCCGTGTCACACAGACCGATGGTAAGAAGTTCACATACATGCCTCTGGGAGAGGCTGGCGGTCAGCCCTGGGATCGTAACCACTAGGAGTCTTGGCTCCTGGAAGCTGCCTGGGTCTGGTTAGTGGAGGCTCCAGGAGCAAAGTACCCGACCAGAGAAGCGGTGGCAGCAAACTGCAGCTCAGCTCGCTGGCAAAGGTTCCTGGAGGACACAGCAGTGACAGCAGCTGGGTTTTCAGTGGCAACGATGGCATGAGCTGCCTACAGAAGCTTCTCCCAGGTTCTCTTCAGATTCCTAATGTAGACGCCGCCACTTTTCCTTCTGTAGATGTACTGCTCCATTGGGAAGTAAAAATCGGTGCTACCTAAGAGGGCCCCTGCTGCAAGGAATGTGATGGTGTCGTCCTTCATTTGCCTGACATCAAGGACCCAGGATAGTGCAAAAGATTCACTTCACGTTATGACAAGAATCCAGACAGTGCCGTATGGACCACTGTCTGGGTAGCGTGGGAAAAGCCTGAGAAGATATGTTAGAGAAGCCAGATAATCTTTCTGATAAAACAAACTTGACTTTCTTTCAGTTTGTAGAAATAACGCTGTGAGTTTTATTCTTTAGAGGTTTAAAATTTTTTTGTAATGTCTTGGCATTTCTGAGAAACTTGTAATACATGTACAAGGTTCAAGAACCTAGAAATATAAAATACTTTATATTACATCGTTCTTCCTACCCCCTTTCTTCTTGTCAAGGCCCTGCTGCTTCCACAGTCAGCCACGTGTTTTGTTTCTCAGGAATAGTTTCCAGACTTTTTTTGTTTGTTTGTTTTTTTCTAAGTATTTATTTGGCTGTGCCTGCGGGACCTTTTCCATGGGAAGTCTTAGCTGTGGCATGTGGGTTCTACTTTCCTGACAAGGGATTAAACTCAGGCCCTTACAATGAGAGTGCAGAGTCTTAGCCCCTGGATCAGGAGAGACGGCCCAGAATGTCATTTTATGGATACACAAGCAACTATGAATATCTATTTCTTCTTCACTCCACATGTGGTGCTAGTGGTAAAGAACCCACCTCCCTGTGCAGGAGACATAAGGGACTCAGATTCAATCCCTGGGTCCGGAAGATCCTCTGGAGCAGGAAATGGCAACCCACTCTAGTATCCCTGCCTGGAGAATCGCCATGGGCAGAGGAGCCCGGTGGGCTACAGTCCATAGTGTCACAAAGTGTGGGACATGACTGAGTGACTGAGCACAACCACATTTAAAACCATACATGGTCGCACACTGTGCACAGTGTTCTATGGTATCTTGCTTATATTCAGCTGACAATATCTTGGGGAATATTCTCTCTTGGGACACTATTTTCCACAAATCAGTCCACTGAATAGATGATGTACTATAATATGCTTTACTGGTCCACATTGGAATAAACACTAATATAAAATGACATCTTGACATCACAATAAGCAATGTAATGCATAATCTTAGCCTAATTTATTCCATTGCAGGAAAATGTATCAATTTCTAATGCATTAGGAATTTCTACAAATGTAACGGATTTGTAGCCTGAAGTGTTTCCAACTGAAATGTAGCATCTGATAGGATGTTGCTGGTAAACTAGCAGGTTGCTGGATTCCCCCCCCTCCCCCACTCCACCGAGGAGCTATGCAATGATCATTTCTCTTTCCTTAAGACTCAACCTCTCCTCTCCCAGATTTCTTCCTGATCTGTTTTTAAAAATTCTCCAACCTCTTCTACCCTTGTGACTTCTCTATAATCTGCTCCTTTTCTTAGCACTGTCCTTCATTCTCACGCCCTCATTGCCTGGTCTGGTCTCTACCTGCCATCTCAACATTGCCCATCATTGCTCCACCCACTCCCCTAGAGACGGTATCAATACGGCCAGATAGATGGTTGAGTATAGAAAAATGGTTCATGGATGATATTGAATCACTGAGCCTGGATAAGAAGGAGACATCCACAGGGGAGTATAAGGTAACTGGGGAAGAAGGAGAATTTAGGTTTTATCTGTGGTCTTCATTCAGGGGAAGATGCTACAGGGCCCACCAGGGAAGGAGAAGTCAGAGTCAGAGGTAAATACTTGGGAGGTGGTGTCCAGAAATTCCAGCAGGAGCTCTGGAGAGAAGAGTGAGGGAGAGCGCCTGCTGTGAGGCTGCTGTGAGTGTTGGGCAGGGACATACACGGGGCAGCAGAGAAAGGAGCAGGAAGGTGATAACAGGCTTCCCAAGGGAGGGAGGGTGTCATGGTGATAGTGATGTGCACAGAGTTACCCATGTCACGGAGATGAGGGAGGATGGAAAAGAGCCAGTGAGAGGGGAGGGCGGATGCAACTAATACATCCTGTATGCTGTTTCCTGAGAGGCCAAGAGCAGAGGCCAAGAGAGAGGCTGAGCCAGAGTACAGGACACAATGAAGGAGACATAAAAGTTGATAAATAAAAACATAGATGTTCAAATCAAGATTTTGTTAAAACGCCCTTTTAAGTAATACAATTGGGATTTTAAGGAACTCCTTTTAAGCAATATAGAAATAAAATTGCAGGTGAGATAGTAATTCTTAGATGACTCACAAGAATGACTCCCCTGCCTAAAGAGTGACACCATCAGAAGCAGTTCTGTGCAGAGGAGAACAGGGAGATGGCACAGCACAGTGGTGGAGACACATGGTCGATGGAGACTCTGGGCCTTCACGGGACGAGGAGGGTCCTGTAGACCTCATATGCCGGTGTGCTGAGAACATCGAGCAGGAGTTACTTGAGCCATTGAGAGTCACTGTACTTGAAGGGGTTTTTGTTTAAATATAATTTTATTTCCTTTTGGCTGCCCTGGGTCTTCTTTGCTGCCTGCAGGCTCTCTCCACTTGCAGCGAGCAGGGCCTGTGCTCTAGTTGGGTGGTTGGGCTTCCTGCTTTGGTGGCTCCTCTTGCTGTGGAGCGCTGGGCTCTAGGATGCCTGGGCTCAGTATTGGCGGTGTACAGACTTAATTTCTCTGTGGCATGTGGGATCTTCTGGGGACCAGAGATTGAACCGGTGTCCCCTGCACCGCAAGGTAGATTCTTAACCACTGGACCACCAGGGAAGCCCCTGTACTTGAAGTTTTCATTGGAGCTACCTAAAACATGATAAAAGTGACCTCAGCAAAAGGGGGAAGGAGCAGTGAGTGCACGGCCTGCCTTCCACCAAAGAGAGCCTGCTGGGTTTGCACAGACCCCTTTCCATTTCTGAACCACATTCGCCATTTACTCACTTCCTCTTTCTCCACCTAAAAACCACACATCTCTTAAATTCTCCAAGCAATCTTCCTGGTGGCTTTCTTTCATGGAAGTAGAATTTCTGGGCAAAAGATTCTGTGCAATCTTTCTATGTGAATATCAGAAGAAGGTGAACATTTTATTTGAGGTTATGGTTCTGGAAATTCAGAATGAAATATGTTTCAGCTCACATTGGCCAAACATGCTGTACCTGGCCTCAGCCTCCTGTATTTTAGTTGGCTCACTGGTGTCATTAAGGTCCTGGGATCTCTCTAGCCCCTCAACTACTGCATCCACCTCCTATGGCATGGCAAAAAAAAGGCTCTCTGGTACCATTAAGATCCCTGTTGATTGCAGATCCTGTGATCTTGCTGGTGCCTTGACTTACTGCAGCTTCCTAAGTCCTTACCTAGGACTTGTTGGCATAAAGTTCAACCAGGAAAAACAGAAAACAAAACCTGTTTTAGTGTGTCTCTTGATATTTGGTTTTGTTTTACATTTGCAAGAGCAAAACACATAAAATGAAGCAAAAGGTACTTTTGAACATATATGGTTAACTGACTTAGAATTACTGATTGAAAGAGTGTCTGTAAAAATAAAATGTGACTTCGACTTCCAGCTTTAAGAGGAACAGTATCTGAACTTCCTCACCTGGCACTGGTAATTAGAAACCTGAACAAAATACTGGGAACAACTGTTTTCAGATCCTGGACAGCAGGCCACACAGGACTAAGTTCCTAGAGTGAAGATGGATACACAAATCCATCTGATGACTCCTGGCTGTCTGCCTTCAGGCAATTTCCATGTTGCAGGTACAGGGAGGGGAACCCAGATGCAGCCCAGCAAAGCCCTGATCTTAGAACACAGGTGAGCCAGGGAGGCTCAGAAGGTGATATGTGTTGGGCAGGGGATCCAAAGGAGAGAGCTACTCAGACAGAAAGAATGATTACAAGTGCCTAATGAGCCTGCTGAGTCTCTGTCATCTGATCACACACAGGTGACATTCCACAAGGCTGGGCAGGAACAACTTTTGAGGAAAGAATTATTACTGGAGATCTATGCATTGAGTGGGACTGGATGCCATGATCTTAGTTTTCTGAATGTTGAGCTTTAAGCCAACTTTTTCACTCTCTCTTTCACTTTCATCAAGAGGTTCTTTAGTTCCTCTTCACTTTCTGCCATAAGGGTGGTGTCATCTGAATCTCTGAGGTTGTTGATATTTCTCCCAGCAATCTTGATTCCAGCTTGTGCTTCCTCCAGCCCAGCGTTTCTCATGATGTACTTCTCTACTACTGCTACTGCTAAGTCACTTCAGTCATGTCCAACTCTGTGTGACCCCATAGATGGCAGCCCACCAGGCTCCCCAGTCCCTGGGGTTCTCCAGGCAAGAACACTGGAGTGGGTGGCCAGTTCCTTCTCCAATGCATGAAAGTGAAAAGTGAAAGTGAAGTCATTCAGTCGTGCCTGACTCTTAGCGACCCCAGGGACTACAGCCCACCAGGCTCCTCCATCAATGGGATTTTCCAGGCAAGAGTACTGGAGTGGGGTGCCATTGCACTCTTCATATAAGTTAAATAAGCAGGATAACAATATACAGCCTTGATGTACTCCTTTTCCTATTTGGAACCAGTCTGTTGTTCCATGTCCAGTTCTAACTGTTTCTTCCTACAGGTTTCTCAAGAGGCAGGTCAGGTGGTCTGGTATTCCCATCTCTTCCAGAATTTTCCACAGTTTGTTGTGATCCACACAGTCAAAGGCTTTGGCATAGTCAATAAAGCAGAAATAGATATTTTTCTGGAACTCTTTTCTTTTTTTGATGATCCAGTGGATGTTGGCAATTTGATCTCTGGTTCCTCTGCCTTTTCTAAAATCACCTTGAACATCAGGAAGTTCACGGTTCACATATTGCTGAAGCCTGGCTTGGAGAATTTTGAACATTACTTTACTAGCGTGTGAGATGAGTGCAATTGTATGGTAGTTTGAGCATTCTTTGGCATTGCCTTTCTTTGGGATTGGAATGAACACTGACCTTTTCCAGTCCTGTGGCCACTGCTGAGTTTTCCAAATTTGCTGACATATTGAGTGCAGGACTTTCACAGAATCATCTTTTAGGATTTGAAATAGCTCAACAAATAGATGGGGTAATAGTGGAAACAGTGGCTGACTTTATTTTGGTGGGCTCCCAAATCACCACAGATGGTGATTGCATCCATGAAATTAAAAGATGCTTACTCCTTGGAAGGAAAGTTATGACAAAACTAGACAGCATATTAAAAAGCAGAGACAGTACTTTGCCAACAAAAGTCCATCTAGTCAAAGCTATAGTTTTTCCAGTAGTCGTGTATGGATGTGAGAGTTGGACTATAAAGAAAACTTGGCAGAGAAGAATTAATGCTTTTGGAGAAGACTCTTGAGAGTCCCTTGGACAGCAAGGAGATCCAACAAGTCCATCCTAAAGGAGATCAGTCCTGGGTGTTCACTGGAAGGACTGATGCTGAAGCTGAAACTCCAATACTTTGGCCACCTGATGTGAAGAGCTGATTCATTGGAAAAGACTCTGATGCTGGGAGGAATTGGGGGCAGGAGGAGAAGGGGATGACAGAGGATGAGATAGTTGGATGGCATCACCGATTCAATGAACATGAGTTTGGGTGAACTCAGGGAGTTGGTGATGGACAGGGAAGCCTGGCGTGCTGCGGTTCATGGGGTTGCAAAGAGTTGGACATGACTGAATGACTGAACTGAACTGAACTGAATGCATTGAATAATGTGCAACATTCATGTGGGGCTGAGAATCCTCACCAGCCAGAGTGAAGAAACCTCCTTGAATATGTGGGGCATTCAACTGAGACAGAAAATGTATATATTAGAGCTGAAACTAAAAAAAAAAAAAAAGAGAGAGAGAGAGAGAGAAAGAGATGAAACTAATCACAAGCCTTAAAATAAAGGGCACATAGAATTGTACTAACAAACCTTAGCAATAATCCTCAAACGTGTCTGCTATGAAGGTAATCATTTCCTATCAGGAAAAAGCAAAATTAACACTTTCAGGAAACATACAAAGAAAACAAACCAAAAGACATTTCTATCACCCAGGAAACTTCAAGACATTTAGGGGTCCTGTGTCAGATAACAAGTCCAATGTATATTTCATATTATCTCATACCCACCCACAAAAATGAATATAAACCCCTTTATATACACTGCAAATATACGAGAATATTCAAGAAATTGACTACTTTCTGGAAAAATATGAATTCTCAAGACCAATATTTAAAGCAGCTGTAACAAAAGAAAAATAAGCAAGGAAGGCTATAAAATAAAATTTTTTCAAGAATTACTTCTGAAAATCATGTGAAGGCTATGCAAGCAAAGAACAACTGACTACAAAAGCACCACATAATTTTAGAGAATCAAGAATAGACGAACAGAAGAAATCTGTATTTTGTGAACATAATTTAACCCTGATAGGAGTCAGACACAACTGAGTGACTTCACTTTCACTTTTCACTTGCGTGCATTGGAGAAGGAAATGGCAACCGCCTCCAGTGTTCCTGCCTGGAGAATCCCAGGGGCGGGGGAGCCTGGTGGGCTGCCATCTATGGGGTCACACAGAGTCGAAGCAACTTAGCAGCAGCAGCATGAGAACTTGACATAAGTGACATAAAACAAAACGACACACCAATTTTACCTACTATTCTTGGTCTCCTAATCCATTGAATGCTAATTAATGATATATGAATCATTGCAGAGAAATTCTCCATCTCTAAAAAAACTTAGGTTTCCTCACAATTTTTGTTCCTTTAAAGGAAGTCAAGCTGTACAGTCTAAGAAGTGCTTGCTCCAGAAGATGTGGAATATATATACAATGGAAAATTAGTCATAAAATCAAATGAAATAATGCCATTTGTAGCAACATGGATGAACATGGTGATTTCACTTTAAGTGAAGTAAGTCAGACAGAAAGAGACAAGCATCGTATGATATCACATATGTGGAATATTGAAGAATGATACAGATGAACTTATTTACAAAGCAGAGGTAGAGTCACAGACATAGAAAACACGCTTATGGTTACCAAAGAGGACACGGGCATGTGGGAGAGGTGAGTCAGGAATTTGGGGTCAGTACGCACACACTGCTGTATGTACACCAGGTGACATAAGGAGCTGCTGTGTAGTGAGGGAGCTATACTCAGTATCTTGTGACGACCTGTAACGGGAAAGAATCCAGAAGAATATATAGTCGCTCAGTCGTGTCCAGCTCTTTGGGACTCCAGGGCCTGTAGCCTGCCAGGCTCCTCTCAAAGGATGGGTCACAAGGAGCTGGACACAACAGAGGGACTAACCACACAAGTCCTACTCTGCTCGTTCTCAGCCAACTTGGAGAAAGACATGACACCTTATCAGCACTGCAGTAAAGTTTTCTCTAAGATGCCTGCCCTGTAGGGAACAATTTGAACATATTCTGAACTTCAGTTGTGCTTGCAAGTAATTTTGTCAGGAGAAAGAGTTGGTGAAAGAAAGCACAGCTGACCCAGAGGAAACTAACCAGGCGGGAAAACACAAAACACACGCTTAACACACAATAAACGTTAAACTGATTGAGGACATTGCGGGAAGTGTCCTAGTTCATTCTCCATTTGTCCACACTTAATTGAGTGTGCTCAGTTAAGACACTCTGTGTCGAGAGTGCGCTGTCATTCTTGGCTAATTTAAAATATAGTGTATTAATAGGAAATTGGAGGCATAATAAGGCAAACAGATCAGGAGATGACTGTCATCAAGAAGAGAGTTGATGACTTAAAGTTCCCAAGAGGAGGGACAGGCCACGCCATTGGGCCACATGGGAAAGGAATGGACTTGTCCAGAGAGGGAGGGAGGGGAACTCAGCACAGGGGCCTTGACTGTGACTCCTCAGGAGAGAACAGTGAGCTGGGTGCACAGGCTCAGGACTAGCTGGTGCACGTGATGTTAGCGGCCATCCTCGGTGTCTGGCTCTGGGTGACAAGGGAAGGGGACAGTGGCCCAGAGCGCAGCTTAAATGTCACCTCCTCAAAGACACGTCCCCGTGTGCATCTGCGGTGACAGCTCCCCTATGTCTCCTACCCTTACCACCTCGGTCCTTCACAGCACCAGGGCCGGCCCTGTCTGCACCTGCTGGGGCTCATCACCCATCCATCCTCGGGCCCCAGGACTCTTCTCCTCCCTGCCCCTCTCTGCCCCAGCCCCCCCATCCCACTGTGCCGTTTCCCGCCCTTCACTCCATGGAGCTGATTCTTCTACAAGCTGTTCTGTCTATTCCTTGTCTGGTTCCACAGCGTCAGCTTTGTGGGAGCAGCAGAATCCTTTCTTTTTAAAGTGTGGTGGTCTTCTGTTTTACTCTCCTCTTGAATGTCAAGGACTGTGAGGTGTCGTGGCTGGGTCCCTGCCCCCAGCACAGGCCTGGCACAGGGCACATGCGCTCTCAGCATTTGGGAAGAACCAGCAGTGGTAAGCCTTGTTGCTGCCCCCGGGGGACTGTTAAAAACAAGACAACAGCCCCAGAGGAGCTGCTTAGTTAGGAACCATGCTAGCAAAATAGACGACGTAAATGCAGTTTTGGCTCTTCCAGAAATGAAATCTTGAACCAGTCAGCCAGGAATCTTCTGATTATCACTAGTTAAGTCATCTGCCTGAGAAAGCTTTCCAGCCTCTATTGGAAAGTAACCTCGCAGTAACCACTTGGATTCTTTGCCCAGTACAACTTCCTTGTTCCTGATCCCTTATGCCTATAAAAGTCTTTCATTTTGTGCAACTCCTCAGAGTTTCTAACTGCTAAATTGGATGCTGCCTCATTCATTTAAATAAAGGCACATAAGATTTAAAAATTTTACTCAGTTGAATTTTATTTTAATAGGGCTTATAGCTTATTTTGGAGAAGGCAATGGCATCCCACTCCAGTACTCTTGCCTGGAAAATCCCATGGATGGAGGAGCCTGGTGGGCTGCAGTCCATGTGGTCGCTAAGAGTCGGACACGACTGAGAGACTTCACTTTGATTTTTCAAATGGCAACCCACCCCAGTGTTCTTGCCTGGAGAACACTGCAGGAAGTGTCATAAGACGCATATCCCTGGGACATGCAGGAAGTGTCATATGTGACGCATATCTCTGGGACATGCATCACAAGAGGGCATGTCCCAGGGATGGGGGAGCCTGGTGGGCTGCCGTCTATGGGGTCACACAGAGTTGGAAACGACTGAAGTGACTTAGCAGCAGCATAGCTTATTTTAAGATTATATTTGGCTTTTAAGAGATTGTTATAGATTCAATTGAGCTTACTAGGAACGATGTCGGATTCAGGATCTCCGAAGAAGATTTAGCTTCAGGACCAGGGACCAGGATTGATCACTCAAGAGCGTTTGTGTAGCAGAGTTTCATGACAGTGGGAAAAGGTCAGAGAAAGCTTCTGACATGGACAGCAGAAGGGGGTGGAGAGTGCCCCCCCTTGCTAGTGTTAGCAAGGGATGTATATACTTTTTAAATTAGTTTCTACATTAAATCAAAAGAATGTCTCAAGTTTGTGAAAGGTTTACCAGACCCACTCCCACAATTAGCATTTTAGGATAACAGGATTAGAATTTAACAGAAAGATCCTACCAGACCCATTCCCATAATATACATTCTAAGATATCAGGATTAATCAGAAGGTTTTCAGGAAGGAGAAACTGTCCTCAAGCAGGATACATTGTTGTTATATGATCCCTAGTACAGAGTTTAAGTGGCTCAGATGGGAAAGCATCTGCCTACAATGTGGGAGACCCAGGCTGGATCCCTGGCTTGGGAAGATCCCCTGGAGAAGGAAACAGCAACCCACTCCAGTACTCTTGCCTGAAATATGCCATGGACAGAGGAGCCTGGTAGGCTACAGTCCATGGGGTTGCAGAGTCAGGCATGACCGAGCAACTTTACTTTCTTTCACAGAGTTTAAACTCAGTTGTGTAATCATCAGTTCTGGGCCTAAAGAAAGAAAGAAACAAAAACAAAAACAAATGTTTTAAGTGACTAAGACTAAGGAATGTAGAGAAGAAAAAAAAAAAAAAAGATGTTTGTCCTTTCCTCCTCCTTGAGAACTCCAGGCCCCTCTCTCCTCAGCTTCCCCTGGGCTTCTTATCAACCTGCCTAGGAATTGACTCTCTCACTTCGAGTACCTCTTCAGCCTGTGAGCTCCATGAGAACATCAGGCCAGAAAGATAAAAGACCTTGAGTAAATGTTTTGATGACTGAAGAGCTGTACAGATAAAATGACTAAACAGAGTCCATGTGAAGGTTACATTCACTGAAGATTAGCTTTTTCTTCCTCCTCCCTCCCTCTTTCCAGAACAGAAGTTCAAGGGACCTTATATCACCCTCACCTCATATGGAACTCCAGTGGTCTGGGTGAGTTTTATCTTTTCTCTATTTGTACACTGGAAGACATTTCATGACTGTACCCCTCAAAACTGAGAAAATTACTACTTGAGGGGCAGGGACCCTCCATGTTGTCTAAGTCAAAAGAGAACAATATGTGAACACAGAATATTGGGATGACTTGGTCCCCTGGGCAGCTGGAAGGAGGGAGACAAAGGCAGAGGGGTGTTGTTTCCACCTCCCTCCTCCCAACATGACACATTTGTCTCTCTTTTTACTTAATCAATCTGATTCTGAGTATCTGGAGATTGACATGTCTGCTGGTAGATGGTATGGTCTTAGGTCACAGCATTAAAGGCCACCAGACATCAGTTCTGAGCTGTTTGCAAGACCTAGGACAAGTCTTCAGCGTCTTAGATCTGCTGTTTTTAACCCTGAACATTGACAGCGGTACTCCCTATGTGAGGGTCCAGAGGCAGAGGCATCGGCACTTGGGATTGGTCACTGGGAAAGGCTGCAGCCCTGTGAAGGCTGCCCCTAGAACCCCAGCCGGAACATGAGTGGTACGTGGAATATCTGGATGAAGCAGTCAAGATGTCAGCAAGAGACACTCAGTTGGTGCCAGGACAGCACTGAATTAGAGCACTGGGCTTTTCTCCACTCACTTCCAGAGGGTCAGGCCCTATTGCCACTGGCCACATACCCTGAGTGATAACCATCTCCTGGGAACTCCAAGTCACAGCCTGATGGCTGGGCCTCCAGAGGGCTGAAGGATGTGTCAGGAGCGGTTTGCCCACAGATGCTGGGCACTCCAGGGCTCTGACAGGGGCTGGTGAGACCGGCATGGCAGGGCCCCACAGCACAGAGTATTGGGGTGCCTGGTTGGAGCTGCCATCATCTAGGGCCTTAGCATCATGAAGGCCCCTGGTAATTTCTGAGCTCAGGAGCTAAAGCAAGGTTGAGCCTGATTAGTACTTGGTTGCAAGACCAGCTGGAAAGACCAGGTGCTGTGGACTTTCCCGCTTGTCTCTTCTTTCATCTCTCTCACCCTTGTCCACTGCCCCCTCTGCTGGCACAGATGGGCTCTCCTTTGGCCATTGGGAGGTGCACCTATTGTTGAGTCTTGGCCTGGGTGGGTGCTGTGCGGGGTTCTGACAATGGGCAGCACAGTTGTGCTGGCATCCTCTGTGCTTGCTGGCCGCTCTGGGTTGGTGGGCAGGTTGAGTGCCTACAGGAAGGCAGTACTTTATGCCATGGAACTGTCTGCATAAAATGGTTCTAATGGTGACATTGGACCTCTGTGTATTTTCCACATTAAAAAAACTGTAGCATGTCTCTCTGTGTGTGTGTGTGCGTGTGTTAAAGACTTAGGAAAATTCTGAAGTCAAACAAAAAATTGGATCACATGATAAAATATGAATAAGCTTCAAAAACATGACACTGTGTAAGAAACCGGACCTAAATGGCCACAGTTGTACAAACCCATGTGCTTGAAATACACAGAATAGGCAATTCCATAAGGATGAAAGAGTGAGGAATGTGGAATTTAAAGTGACTGATTAAGGAACACTAGGTGTCTTTGTAGGGAGATAAAATATAAAATATTCTGGATCAGATAGTGATGATGGCTACACAACTATATAAATAGGCAATCACTAAAATATAGTGCTCAAAGGAGAATTTTTTGGTATATGATATATATCTCAACTTAAAATGATTAATTTGATTTTTTTTTTTCAAAAATAACAAAACCCACATATTATCCTCAGTGCTTTATGTGGTTCTCACTCTAAGCTCTGTAGACATAAACAAAGGTGCCTGTGTCTGTGTGTGCGTGCTCAGTCATGTTTGACTCGTTGTGACCCCATGGCCTGCAGAAGGCCATGTTCCTCTGTTCATGGAATTTTCCAGGCAAGAATACTGGAGTGGGTGGCCGTTTCCTACTCCAGGACATTTTCCTGATCCTTCACTGTTTCTTCAGAATTTGTCTCCAGAGCAAGGAGTCAGCCAGCACCACTCGCCTAGGCTGAGACTCAGGGCACACACAGGAGTGGGGACGCACTCTGGTGGGAAAGACGGAAAGTGTGTCCTGCTCAGAGCGTGTAATGTGGGGAAGCTGGAGACAGGCTGGCAGGAAGAGGGCCATACCAGGTGACTGCTTAGATGAGATTTGGCTTCCCCCATTTGGTACTAAATTGAAAGGAAGAAAAATAAGGAAGGTGACAGTCACTGACCACGCACTGAATCCTGGAGCCCATTGCTGCAGGGGCTGGGGTCTGGTTTTCCAGGTCGGTTGCTGCAGGGCAGGGCCTCGTGGCTAGAAGGAGAGGTTCCCCAACTTCCCAGTGTGTTAAGAAAGTTCTTCACTTCAACATCCTTCTCTGGTCGTCTTCAATTGGATACTCTGTGGATAAACTTGAAACAGTGTTTCTTAAATTAACTGCAAACAAAGGTAATAATTACGTTATTGTTGAGTAACAATGATAATGGTGATTTTCATTATAATTAATTTCAAGATTTCTCATTGAATACCTACATTACAACACAAATAGTAACAAAAATCCCCAACAACCTGTCGGGCCATCTGGTCGACCTCGCCACAGCGGCCACCAATCTGTCGGCTTTGTGATCCTCACACAGACGTATCCGCGTCTCACACCCCTGAAACACAGCGCCTCCACACGCACACCATCCTTTCTACTTCCGAGCCCGAGGAGAACAGAAGGGACTCCTGGCGCCCCTCGAATAGATGCAGCCGGACCCGCAGGAAATCCGTCTGCTGAGTCCTGAGCACGTCAGCGGGAACCGAGGCCGCCTGGGAGCAGCCTCAGCGCCGGGAAGGCAGCGGGACGACCGTTCCCCCAAGGTGGCAGGGAAGCGCTTCCGGGCGCCCTTTGGGGAGGAGGACGGGCGGCCCGTGGTCTCTTCCGGTGCCTCCTGTTCTGGACACCAGGGCCGGCCGTCTCCGGGGAGAGGACACACGTTTGTGAATCGGGACTATCGGGGTCCATGGGGGAGGCTGGGAAGACTGGACATGTCTGCGTGCGTCCGTGTGGTCCGCACCTCCGGGCAAGTGGGAAACATGGAGAAGGTGTAACCCCGCGGACGCCGGCGCCGTGACCTTTCCTGCTCGTGCTCAGCTGCCCCAGCGGTGCCCGGGGGCAGAAGGGGCCTCGCGGCGCTCTGGTCCACCCGGCCGGGCAGCGACACCGCCCGCCGCCGCCCGCCCAGGCCGCGGACCTGCAGCTCGAATCTCCGGCGACAGCAGGCTCTTCCCGGGTCTCATGGCACCGGGAGCGTTGCCGCTGTCACCCCCGGCCTCTGGAGCTCTGCCCCGGGCTCGGCGGCCGAACCTTCGCGGGAGTCGCCAACGTTCCCCGGGAAGGGACCGGCTCACGGCGTCCTTTGGGTGGCTCCCGACGGGCGGCGCACACGGCCCCGGGCGGACCCCGAACGCCGGGCCGCCCTGACGCCCCGCTTGTCCCGGGCGTCCGCCTGGGAGCCGGCTCCCGGCCCGGCAGGGCGCGGAGACGCAGACACCAGACGGGAGGGCGGGAGCTGGGAAGACCTCCCCGGGCAGCTGCGGGAGAAGGCGCGCTCCTCAGCGATTCCCGAGGCTCGAGGCTCGGACCCAGGCGGCCCAGAGGGCAGGTCCCTGCTCCCAGGTGGACTTAGGAATTTAGTGAAACTTAGATTGTGTGGACAGTAAAACTGAAACCATGAAAGGACTGGGTAAAAACATATATGAATGATTTTTATTCTGTGGAGTAGAAAGATTGGAATCATGATACAACATTTAAAAAAAAACAACAGTCTCTTCAGAAGCCATCAAATAAATGAATGATAAACAGTCATAAATCCACATTTCATATTCTACACGGAAGGTCCAATGATAACAACTCAGCGTGGGAGGAATATTTGTACAAATACTTGTGTACTAAGATTATTGATATTAGTATCACTCAGTATAAAAACAGAACATTCAGGAAACAGCCATTAAGAGGGATCTGGGAAGGAAATTTGTATCGGTACTGACCTGGAAAGATCTGTATAATGAATTGTTGAATAAAAGTAGCCAAGTTATAGGATTTCCACTGGTGCTAAAAGAAAAATATATACATTTGTACATTTATCTTTTATCCATGAACTAAGATGGAAAGGCATATGAATTAGAACACCTAAGCAGTTTTATAAAAAGAATACAAGCTTTCCCATAGCTTGGCACCTGCTGCCAGAAAGAAGTGTCTTCAGAAATCAAAAGGAACCACACCGCCTGCTTTTCTGCCCCCTCCTCCTCCTGTAACCTCCAGGCAGGCAGCTGGCATCCTAGCCCCTTAAAGTCACTGCTCCACTCAGACAGACGCAGATCCAAGGAGGGGTTGGTATGACCTTGGCTGTGCAGACTTGGGCTCCTCAGCCTCTTGCCTCATCCTGGGAGCCCCCAGCCAGTCAGTCATCACCCCAGACTTCCCCACCAGAGGCTACTGGCCCCACTCTGCAGGGGGCAGCCCTTGTCTCTATGAGCTCTGAGCTCTTTTCCCAAAGGAAGGATTTTCCCTTTGCACCGCAGGTATGAAGCAAGGGGATAACTGACTTTTTTCACCTGGACCCATCGTACACTTTGTCCTTACATCTGGCCCCTATTATCCCCATGAGGGTAAAAGAAGACCATTGCCTTTATATAGGAGGTGTGAGTCAATGGGACTCCTGAGCTTTTACATCTGGACCTTTCATGCACATTTGGTATGCACTCAGCTCCCGAAGACACAAGACAGAGACAGGGTTAGGCCTCTTAGTGTGGTGTGGCCATTGATTTCATGAAATATCCAGGGTCTCTAAGCAACACCAGGGTGGTAAGAATAAAGAAGCAGCATGCAATCATTCAAACCACACACACAGACACACACACAGGAGAGGCTATAGAATCCACCTGATCCTAAGGGAAAATGCAACTCTGGAATCAACCATGTCAATGTGTCTTGCAGAAGTAAGATCATCTAAATGACTTGATTCTTTAATAAATTTTCAATTATCAATAAATATTTGTTGTCCTTGTGTTTATTCTGAGATTACTGAGAGTAACGTGACCAGTTTTACATTTACTTTAAAAATATTTATTTCATGGGGCAAAATTTAATAAAACTTTACCTTCCTTCAGGCAAAACTCCATCATACAGTATTTAAAAAAATACTACTTTCCAGAGCGAGAGCTGGCAAGTTTTTCTAAAGAGCAGATAGTAAATATTTTAGACTGTCATATGACCTCTGCTGCATCTACTCAATTCTGTTATTGCAGCAGGAAAGCAGTCTTAGATATCTTTATAGACACTGAAATTTGGCAGTCATATAATTCATAGGTCTCAAAAAACTTTATAACATTTTAAACAATAAAAACCATTCTCAGCTTGTAGGTCCAACCAGCACAGGTTGTGGTAGAATTTGACCCAGGGGATGCAGGATGCTATGGCCTGATCTATAAAACCACAGTGGAACTGTGAGAGGAAGCATGCTGACTGAAACTGCCCACCCTGGCCAGGAACCACAGTAACCATTTGCATGAGTTGTTTTATGACAGGAGGTCCTGGTAAGGAACACGGAACTAATAAGCCACCACCAACCAAAAGAGTTCAGGAAAGGTCAAAAGGACACACCACATGTCCGACCACCTCCCAGAATCCTTCTCTCTGACATCCATCTTGGCTGAACAAGGTGTGCACCAGCAGGAAAGACTCTGAGTCAGAATGACTGGCTAAAGACAACCCGAAAACTAATCCCATCACCATAAAACCACTGTGAGCAGTGTGGCAGAGCTGTTCTGGGTTCCCTTACCCTACTGCTCTCCATGCAGGTGCCCTTTCCCAATAAAATCTCTGGCTTTGTCAGACATGTGTCTCCTCAGACAATTCACTTCTGAGTGTTTGACAGGAGCCCAGTTTCGGGCCCTGGAAGGGGTCTCCCTTCCTGCAACAGTACCACCTGATGTGGAACACCCACTTTGTTTTCAGGAATCAGTGACCTGTAAGGATGTGGTTGTGAGCTTCATCCAAAAAGACCAGCCCTGTCTTGTGATGCTGGAGACATCAGTCATCTGTGGGTGAGACTGTCACTATTTAATAGAGAATCACCCAGAACAGCTTGGCCGGAGTCAACTCTCATCCCCCCTGCCTCTTCTAAGGCTCACATTTACCTGAAGGACATTTTCTATTAATAAATTCTATTTTAAACTAGCCCTGAAAGAGAAGACACTTTTAAGACAAGCACAAATGAATAAATAAATTATAAAACTTATTACCATGTTCTCAAGCAGTTTAATATTTCACTATATGGGTTTTTTTCTCTATAAACTAGTAGGTTCCATAAGGGTGAAGGACATCTAAGAAATTACATAGACAAGATCAGACCCCTGGGAAGTCCTAGATATCTGTCTCCTTGAACTGAGAGGTTAGGGCAAAACTTAGCAACTTCCCAAATTTTAGCTTAATACTGAAAATGGATTTTAGTGATATTTCCAATTAAAGTTTTCAATGCATCAGTTTAGCAGGGGACCTACCAGAGTGAAATTCATCTTTCTTGTGATAATCCAGTTACTCCACACACAAGATGCCTGTGCCTTGAGGCTGTGCAGTTAGAAACTGCCCATATTATCAGGGAAAGAGCACACATTTCAAAGCAAACTATGTGTTTAGGGGAGAGTGGGGGCGGGGGATGATGCGGGGGAAGGAACAAGTCCATCTCCCTGGAAGGTAGAGGGATCAGCTCCTGATTCACTGAGTCGGGAGCATCTGTTTTCCACATAGGTTTTCAGAGACGCAGCTGGTGAGGACAGCGGATTGGAGCTGAGCTTGGCTGTCCTTCCACAGAAAGGAGAGCTGAAAATACCAGACTACTGCATGTTGGAGCAGCCTGACAAGGCCACTGCACAGAAACCCCCCTCAAAGCCCAACGTGCCAGTCAAGGTTGTGGAAAAAAAAAAGTCCCCACAAAATTACAGCCAGGAGAAGTGTGCATCTATCTCCCATTTAGATGCAGAGGGAGGCAGCCCAGGGTTGGTCTGGCAGGGCTGTTCCAGAAAGCTCCACTCCTGTCCTAGGAATACTGTCCTGTCATCCCAGGGGCATTTGCCCCCTCCAGGGTGGACATGGAGCAGAATGGAGCTTCCCCTTCTAGGCTGACGTTCCCAGCAGCAAGACAGCAGGAGAAGGAAGAGCCAGGTTCTCTCACCTAGAAAATAGTCAACAAGTTGCACAAATTGTTTTTCCTAAATCCAGGAAGGACAGCTTGTCTCACAAGCATCCCAGCTTCAGAGGATGTTGGGAATGTCTGTAGTCTCGGGCATCCATGTGCTCAGTTCAAAACTGAGTGTGCAATCACCCCAGGAGAGAAGTGACCAGATTCCTAGGAGCCAAATGGGCGTCTCTGCCATGTTCCCTCTACCCACGCCCTTCCCAGAGCTCTTGCTGTATGAGAGTTTGTCCTTCAAATTGCATCCATTCACATTTAAGGAATGGGCTGAAAATCATAAGTTCATGGGTCGTTTTCATTAGATTTGCTGGTAGGTCATTGATTGAACTCCATTGCTGATTCACAGAGTGTCTCTGGCCCGGGGCAGCACTGGGGCAAGCAGTGTGGGCGAACAATAATAAGGTACCCAGTGGGAGCACCAAGGTGTCAGCAGAGGCTTAACATCACAGGGGAAAGGAAAACACGGGGATACACTTAGGGTCAACCCCCACATAGTGTTGTAGGAAAATAACTACAATTAAGTAATTACTTCCCTGATGGTTCAGATGGTAAAGAGTCTGAGTCTGCCTGCAGTGCAGGAGACCCAGGCTCGATCCCCAGGTGGAGATGTCCTGGAGAGGGGAGTGGCTCCCACTGCAGTATTCTTGCCCGGAGAACCCTGTGGACAGAGGAGCATGGCAGACTATAGTACATAGCATCGCAGTCAGACCTGACTGAAGCGACAGCATGTATGCACACACTGACACATTGGCAAGAAGACTAGTGAAGACCAGAGACATCAGAAGAACCTAGACCTTTGAAGAGCTTCGAGAGTGCTCCATGCCCAAGATGTAAATGGAGAGTACATGGAAGGCGCGGACTACAGCTCACCCTATGGCTCCTCTTGTCTGTCTCCCCCATTAGTAGGTCAAAAGTGAACCAGGGGACCCTGAGTGGGCAAAGCAGAAGCCCGAGGGCAGGACCCACCCTCCCTGGCCAACCCTCTTCCTTCTGTCTCCACAGCCCAGGGGCCCCAGACACCTGTGCCCCACGCCACACACAGGTGTAAACAGATGTTATCACTTCTCCTAAAGACTGAAGCATACTGGCACAGAACTAGCACCTCCCAAACAGTGACACCCAACTTTAGACTAACGTGGAATTTAGGAAAATACAAATTGATGTTAAAACAGCTTATAACATAGCTTTTATTTTCACCAATGCCTGCATTATACAATTAGTCATCTAAGTAATCTTGTTCTAAACATAGGCTTTTAATTTAGAAATAATGCTGTTTTCTACTTCTTCAAAAATGTACTTTTGCAGCCAATGTTCAATTCCTCCCATGTCTTCTTAACCAAAGCAGACTTTTTTTTTTTTTTGCATCTTCAGAGACCCTGTCAGAGTGTTTCCTGAAGGTTAGGGGAGAGTTTCCCAGGTCACAGTCATCCCTTCTCCAGTTGCCAATCAGCACAGGTGTTTTACCATAAACGCTGGTTCTGAGAGCACTCGCTGAGTGACTGGCTCGTATAGACACGGAGCACTTTGTCCCCATCAGCATCTGTGGCTGGTGCGGCCAACACTTGGAAGCAGCCTGGCGTCCCGGCCCCTACACCAGGTGAGCCACCCTGCTGGCCCCTTCCCTTGCCGCTTCCACCCCCAGGATCCCAGGGCGTTGGGCCCTCAGGGATGCTCTGCACTCCTACCTGACCCTTTACAGATATGGACAAGTCATCCTTGTGCCAGTCCAGGAGGAAGGAGGTTCTGTCACAGCCCCAGGGAGACCCACGGAGGGGGCCCCATCCCCTCAGAGGCTCGGGACTCCTCACAGAGGTGTAGGGGGATCTTGGCAGCTTGAAGAGCCTCAGTGCCTGCCCTCTGGGTTCTCACCCGCTGAACAAAGACTGCAAATGCCTCTGGAAGTGGGGTGGCTGCAGGGCAGGTGAGACTCAAGTGGGTCCAGTGTGGAGGGCAGGGGTTTCTAAGTTGCAAAGCACAGGCCAAGTCTTTTCTGAGCTGGAATTACGGACCGCTCAGAACCTGCCCCACCAAATGGAGGGATTGGTTGGCATCCTTGTTGAGGCAGTCTGAGTGTGGGCTGGAAAGGAATCTCCAGGCACAGCATTTCAGAAGGCAGTGGGTTGATTACAAACAAAGAGATAAATGTGGGCATTGCCAGCACAGTGGGCTGACCTCCTGTAGACCAGGGAGATTTGGCAGTTTTTGTGGGTTTAATAACCAATTTTTATAGCTCAAGAAAAAAAATTCCTGCTGTAGGGCTGGCATCAGGTGATTGATTAGGGTGCTATGGGGTGTTTACTGGAGTGGGCATCTTTGCCTAATTGGGAGTCAGGAAGCTTATTAGTGATGATTGGGGGTTTTGGCAATGGTTACAAAGGGCTGAGTTACCTTCAGAAGTGTCGTTGGTCCTGGGCTCGGCTTCTGTGGCCTTGGGCAGGACTCACCAGTCCTGAGTGTAGGTTTCTCAGAGAGAAATGAGGCGATGGTGGAGGAGGAGAGCTCCCGGTGAGAGCCTGGACCTGGCATCCATCCTTCTTGATCTCAGCACCGGAGCTGCGGGTTACTGTGTGTACAGCTGTCCCCAGGTCAGAGCAGCCGCCTTCTCTGGGCCTGATGTTCAATCCTGATTACATAAGACAGATGCAAAACAAAAGAGTTAAGACCTTCATCAGGTTTCCCTCCAACCTCTTCACTCACAGCCTGGAACAGTGCTTCATGACACCTGCTGTCCACTACACACTCAGGGTTCCCTCCCCAGAGCATGGGCCCCACTTTGTTTCTGGCCCATTCCAGACATGGGCTCAGCTGTATGTCAAGCAGGAGGCTGCAGACCCCAATTCTTACATGAAACTGACAGGCTCAGAGACAGAAAAAATAAAATGTACACAAAGTCCAATGGTAATATGTATCTTGGAGAAAAATAAAATCAGGAAGTTTAGGTAAATTTCAGAGTGTGTTTAGAGAGTAATCAATGGGGATGGCAGAGTGTTCTGAGCTGGGACTGCAGCAAGTGCCAAGACCCTGAGGCCACAGTGGAAAGCATGTTCAGAGTTTTAATAGTGTGGATTCTTTGATTTTTCTTGAGTCTATTTTCCTTTCTCTTTTCTAGCTCATTAATATAAACCTGGGCACCAATCTCTGGAATTCAGCATATTATATTGTGATGAATCAAAGTGAAAGCTTCAGTGATTTTGGATCAAGTGAGCACCTGTTTATTGAGTGGTCTCTCTGGGCCTGGCACTGTGGGAGTAACCAGGAGGCTGTGGAATGGACATGAAAATCTCCCCCTTGATGACCTTGGTCATGAATTTCCACCATGTCCTGAGGCCACTTTCTCCTGCCCTCACCTGGGTCATGAATTCTGGTCCAAATACTCTCATATCTTCATCCTCTGTAATTCCTTCCAAATGTTTCTAACCAAAGATCCACCAAACTGCTCAAAGGCAATGTGGCCCCAAACGAGTCCACCCTTTAAGGGTAGCCACTAATCGCCCTGCCCTCAAGTCCCAGGAGTGGCGTCTGCCTCGTCGCACCCAAGCACCTCCCACCGTGATCCCACCACTGCAGAACTCCCCACCGTTGTCTCCAGCCTCAGACTGCACACTGTCCTTCACCTCTGCACCAAGCCACTCCCCTCAAGTGGAGGGCAATCGCACACAGAACACCATGTGTGGTCATTGCCCATGAAGAGGAGCTATGCCAGAGCAGAGAGCAGAAAGGTCTCCCTGAGCAGGTAGAGACAGGTCAGTGTGGCAGCAAAGTTCACACGGGGGTTGAGGCAGGCAGCACACTGCAGCCCCTTCCCCCAGTTCCCCAGGGGGGCCTGTGATCTCAGGCTACCGTCTTGGTGGGCTGCCTCCTGTGTTGAGGGATGCCCCGTTCATTCACTCACCTTGTGTTTTGTCTTTGCACCCAGTGCCAGTCTTCGGCTAGATAACTAACTCACCCTTAGAGGCCCAGTTCAGAAGGTGCCCACTCCATGAAGACTTGCTAATGGCCACCCCTTCTTCTTGGTGCATCTGGGCTCATCTGAAACTCCCCAGGGCTCTGATCATGCTTGATTACCTCTCCAGCCTGTGAGATCTGTGAGGAAGGAACTCAAACTGTGATGATGCCTCAATGAGCAGTAAAAGAAACACACCACATGTGAGTTCATCAAAGGTCTCTTTCTTGTCTTCCCTCTTTCTGGGACCAGGAGCTGAGGGGCCGTGTCTCACCCTCACCTCATCTGACACTTTAGTAGTTAGCAGAATTTTTATTTTCAATTGAATAAAGAAATTTCATGACTGTATCTCCTTGAGAAACAAATGGCAGGACTCCTTCCAGATACCCGAGCCAAAATAAGACATTCTGGGACATAAGATGTCTGGGCCCCTGGGCAGCAGGAAGTAGGAAAACAAACAGATGGGCACAGTCTTCACCCTCTGCCACCAGGACACACTTGCCCCCTCTTTGGACTTAACCAACATGCCTCATAATTAGCTGACTACAGCTGTAATTCAAGGTCTCTCCTTGGATGGTATGTCTTTTGGAGACAGATTTAGAGGCCACCAGACCTCAATTCTCGGAGAAGTCAATGGCATCCCATTCCAGTACTCTTGCCTGGAAAATCCCATGGATGGAGGAGCCTGGTAGGCTGCAGTCCATGGGGTCGCTAGGAGTCGGACATGACTGAGCAACTTTTCACTTTTCACTTTCATGCATTGAAGGAAATGGCAACCCACTCCAGTGTTCTTGCCTGGAGAATCCCAGGGATGCGGGAGCCTGGTGGGCTGATGTCTATGGGGTCGGACACGACTGAAGCGACCTAGCAGCAGCAGACCTCAATTCTAAGCTCTCTGTGTGACCTAGGACAAGTCACTCTTCCCCTTGGATTTTCTGTTCCTAATGCCAAGTAAATCTGCTTTTCTCTGCCAGACAACCTTCCATAGGTCAGGCTTGGCTGAGTTCCTGATGACTGTGAGAGGCTAGAGCTCTTGCTGTCCCTAAACCTCCAGCCTGCAACATAGAGGTGAATGTCTTATGGAGGAACATGGGAGCGAGTAGGGAAGGTGGACACTGTCAGGGTGGCACCAAAATACGGAGAACTGGACCTCAGGCACCTCCAGTGGGCCCCGGTGTAACGCCACGGGCCACATTCCCTGAGCGTGCCACTACATGAGCAGTTGCCCTCTACCTCTGCAGGATTAAAGAGCTGCTGCAGTTGCTGCCTTTCAGCACCCCTAGAGGAGCTCAGGGTGGAGAGCGTAAAGGAGTCACATGTGCTGTGGGAAAAACTGGCACGACAAGGCTTCAGATAGACATTTTCAGAAGATGATTTTATGAGCCCAGCCTTGTATCTCCTCATATTTAGAAAAGCACTAAAATCCTTCATGGTAACTTCTGCTCTTTGACGAAACAGTCATCTGCATGAGACAAACTTTCTGGGAAAATCTACGGGCTTGATTACATCTCCACCAAAGTCACATTTACAGAACTTCCCCTACCTCTGCAGCAGTTTCTCAATGCGATCTGAGACTCTGTCCCCCAGGCCATCATTCTGCCCCAAATAAGACAACTCACCACTCTCAACATTATGAATTTTAAGTCAGCAACACAAGCTGCCATGTGCTAAAGTCCCAGCTTGAGGGGCATGGCCCGAAGAGGGCTGAAGGGCATGTCAGGAGCAGCCCACACACAGGAACCTGTGAAGCCCAGGGCTCAGAGCACACTGGGGACTGGAGCCTGGCTGGCGGGGTGCCCAGCCTGGGGGCATCAGTGGCCACACCTCCCTGAGGAGCCTGGTCAGTACTTGGTTGGGAGACTTCAAATTCTGGAGGGTCAGGATTTTGCCACCTTTCTCTTCTGCCCTCTCGTTTGTCACACTAACCTCAACTCCTCCTGCACAGGACCCCTTTTCTTTAGCCGCCATCAGGAGACATCCATCGGTGGAGTCCTGCTCAGGGTGGCAGGCATGTGGGGTTTTGAGAGGCAGCAGGGCTGAGCTTCTGTCCATTGAGCTTGATGGTAGCTCTGGGGTGGTGGGGCGAGTTGAGGATCTGCAGGATAGCAAGATGCAATGCCCTGGACTGGAATGTATAAAATGATGGCAATTGTTATAATCTGTGTATTGTTCACAGTAAAAAAGATTGTGTCTCTAAGCTTCTTAATGCACTTAGAATGGGCAATTCTTAAGCAAAAGAGAGGAACCAACCCTTGGCTAAAACATGGGTGAGCCTCAAAAGCCTGACACTAAGTGTGAGAAGCCAGCCAGAAATGTCCCCTTGTGCAACTCCAATTATCTGAAATACACAGAACAGGCAAGCCCACCGGTAAACAGCACCCAGGTGATTGTTGAGGGCTAGGGAAAGGGGAAGTGACTGTTTAGTGAGTTTTTTATTTCTTTCTGAGGTAATGAAATGTTCTGAATTTATTGTGATGACAGTTGAGTAAATTTCTGTGTAAACTGAATCATTCCATTGTAAGCTTCTGAAAGGGTGAATTTTATGATGTACATTTTCTCTTTAAACATTAGCATGCAATTTTTTAGAAAGAACATGAAAGCATGACATCCTAAATTTGGTTCTCACGCTAATAATTTCTGCAGACACGAGCAAAGACCTCCTCCTCAAAGGAGAATGTGCGTGCATGTTCAGTCATGTTAGACTCTGCAATCTATGAACTGTAAACCTCCAGGCTCCTCTGTCCACAGAATTCTCCAGGCAAGCATACTGGATTCCGTTGCCGTTTTCTTCCCCCGGCACTCTTCCCAACCCAGGGATTGACCTCACATCCACATTGACAGGTGAATTCTTTGCCACTGAGGCACCCACAAAGCTTCCGAATAGGAACAAGCAAGTTTATCCAGAACTTGTCCGTATAGCAGAGGAGTCAGCCACCACTACTCACCTGAGGCTGAAACACTGGGTACGCGTGGGAGTGGGGACGATTTCTGGTGAAACAACAGGCAGGCTTTCCAGGCTTGAAATTGTGATGAGCTGGAGGCAGGTTGACAGAGACGTGTTCCCACGTGATTTCTTGGGGGAACAGATTTGGCATTACATTTCCACTGTAAAGGGAAAGGCTGGAAAGGAGGAAGGTGTGAGGCACTGATCTTGGGGCGTATTGCTGTAGAGGGTGGGATTTGGCTTCCTGGGTTGGTTGCTACAAGGCGTGGGCCTGTTTGGAGGGAGAGGATCAGCGGCTCCCAGGAAGGATTTAGAAAATTCTGAATCGTGGAACACGTCTTTCATGATCTTCAAATAGTGTGGACAAAGAAACTGTATTCAACGTTTTAAAAATTAACTGCAAAGTGATCACAGTGGGAACAAAGGCGATTTTCACTAGTGTGAATTTTAGAATTTGGTTATATTGCTCTGTGACTTAATGAAAACTATTCACTCATTTTTATTATGCGAAACACCACCGTGCGGCCTTCTGATCGACCTCGCGCAACAGCCACCACACGACGCACCACTGTTTGCGCACCTCACCTGGGGGACCTGGGTCGCACACGGGCAAAGGTCCGCGGGAGCACCCAGCTTCAAGCACGGCCATTAGGCATCGCGTTGCCCGTCCCAGAACACTCAGTGTCCCCGCGCACGGAGGCCAGATTCTGGAGAAGCCTCTGACGATCGGCCCCGCCAGGAGTTCAGTTGGGGTTCTCTTGACCGTCACTGTGTGGCGGAGGCAGGTCCCTGTCTCCCAACATCCGTTAGGCGCTTCCGACCCCCCAGCGGGATTGGCGGACGGGACGTGCGTGCCCCCCGCCAACCTGCGGGGTCCCCGTGGCCACCGCAGGGAGGAGACCTGCGGTGTTTCCCAAGTCAGGGTCAACACGACCTCCGGAGGGGTCCGCGGCGGCACCGTCCGGAGCCCTGTTCCCGCCGGACCGGAGAAGCCAACGTGGCCGCCTTTGAACAGCCGCGCCGGGGCGGCCCTAGGCCCCAAGGACGAAGAACACACCCTGAGCCGCCCGTGGGCAGGGTCATCGCGGTCCCACAGGATGGAGAAAGCGGAGGTTCGGGCTCGATTTCCGAGTCCTAGTTGCGCATTCGGGCCCGTCCCTCCCCCGGGAAAGATGTCAGAGATTGGGGATTAGGATTAACTGGATCCACGGGTCAGAGACGCGGACACCCGGCGCGGTTGTTCCATCTCCAGGCCACTTGTAAACGGAACACACTGGACAGTCTCAGGCGCCAACATCACATCGTACAACCACAGGCGGGTCTGTGAGCAGAAGAGCACCCAGGAGTGCTTATCGACCCAGTCAAGCAACCAGGAACTTCAGGGCGCCTCAACGGTCACCATCCTAAATAGCCCTGCAAGCACAATCTTCAGCGATAGCAGGAAACACCTAGGCCTCAGCAATGCCGGGACTTTCGTCGCCAGTGTTGCCGGCTCCTGGAACGCTTCCTCGCGCCTGGCTGCCAAGTCACAGCCCTTACAGAGGTCGCAGACGCTCCAAAGGGAAGTGTGATGCTTGAGTGCTCAGACGTGTCAGACTCTGCGACCACACGGACTATGTAGCCCACCAGGCTCCTCTGTCCGTGGGATTTCCCAGTCAAGAATCCTGGAGCGGGTTGCTATGCCCTCCTCCCAGGGATCTGCCCAACTCAGGGATCGAACTCATGTCTCTTCCATCTCCTGCACTGGCAGGCAGGGTCTTTACCACGAGCGCCACCAGAGGGAACGAACAATCTCAAAGCGGTAGTCTGGCGGCTCCGGACAGCCGGCTGGAACAGCCCCAGGACGGACCCCTGTCACCGGCCTGCCGCGGAGGACACAGCCGCGCCGGCAAACGCCCTAGCTCTTCCTGGGCCGTCTGCCCTGGAGCGGCTCCCGGTTCCGCACAGCTCGCCGCGGGGACGCGCGGGACCCTGGAGCGGGAGGGGAGGACGAAGAGTGGAAAAGAGCTCCCTGGGGCGCTTCCGCGGAGACGGGCTCCCTCGCGCGACTCCCGCGGAGGGGGCAACAAGGCGGACTTGAACTGCATGGACTGTAAAACTGCAACCATGAAAGTAATCGGAGAAATCTTTATGTATCATTCATACTGTGATTTCAGAATGGAGGCCTTGTAAAGTACTTTTTAAGTCTAGAACTCATCAAAGAAATGAACCATAAAATTGACTACAAACTGATCTTTACATATTTCGCAAAGACCCATGATAACAAACGGGTATCTGGGGAACACGTGTGCAAATTCATGTATAGTAAAAAAAATTGAGATCAGCGTTACTTAATACAGAAGGAGAGCATTTGAAATTATAGCCATTAAGAGGAAGTAGGTAGTAAATTCTAGTACAACCACGCAAGACAATCGGCAATTTGCGTTTTGGTTATTAATGTTTTTTAAATGAGATAAATCTGCAGGTACTTGGAAGGGAGTTGGGAATGAACTATTCAACGAAAATAACAAGTTGTAGAACTCCCAATGGTGTTATTTTTCAAAAAATAGAACATTTATCATTTAAATAAATTTGGATGGAAAGACAAAGGAATCAAAATTGCTTAACCAATTTAAAAAAAAAACACAAAAATCAAGTCTTCCTTGTAACCTAGTCTCTGGAGTCAGAAAAGTGAACGTCTCTAGAAATAAAGATGGGCCACACCTCCTACTTTTCTGCCCTCTCCAACTACAGCCTCCAGATTGGCAACTGGCATCCCAGCCCCTCAATGTCTGTGCTCCTCCTGGACCCAGAGCCAAGTGGGGTGGGAGGCAACCTGGACCCTACAGACCTGGGCTCAGGCCTCCTTCCTCGTCCTGGGTTCCGGCCCCCACCCCACCCCCCCCAACCCCCAGCCATTCACTCAGTCCCCCTGATCATTCCCCGCAGGGCCTCCTTCCTCGTCCTGGGTGCCCGCCACAACCCCCCCAACCCACCCCCAGCCATTCACTCAGTCCCCCTGATCATTCCCCGCAGGGCCTCCTTCCTCGTCCTGGGTGCCTGCCACAACCCCCCCCAACCCACCCCCAGCCATTCACTCAGTCCCCCTGATCATTCCCCGCAGGGCCTCCTTCCTCGTCCTGGGTGTCCCCACCCCAGCCATTCACTCAGTACCCGCCCCCCCCCCCACTCCCCGCCACAGATCGTTCCCCACAGGGGCTGCCGGCCCCACCCCAATGGGTGCAGCCTTCTCTCCATGAGCCTTGAGCAGTTTTCCCAATGGAAGGACATTCTCTCCCACAGCAGGTGCCAACTAAGGGGACAACAGAACTCTGGCTCCTGGACACATGGTACGCACTTTCTCCTCACATCTGATGAGGATGCCTGGTCACAGTGGAGATGATACAGGCACCACCTCCTGACCCCAAGTTTAGTACAAACCTTCAGTAGTGCAGAGTTGTGGATATTGCATCAAGACCTCACTTTTTAATGACAACATTCCTGGATAACTAGTAAGTAACATATAATATGTAGCTTTTATTTGGGTTTTTTTTTCTGTTCTAAGCACTTACCTATTAGATCTTTCAATCACTCTTCTCTCTCAGGAAGTAATGAACCTTACTCACACATGAAAATTGTGAGGTTCAAAAGGGGACATAATTTGTCCATCATCAAAGCTGGTAAAGGGCAGAACGTGGCTCTTGCTTACCTTGTATTTAGTCTGTAGATTTAACTAATGTTGATGTGGAGCAGAATATATTTATAAACTCACAAGTAAAAAATTTTATAATCATCAGTCAGTAAGTGGGAATTTATGATCTGTTGTTGGAGAATGTCCATGTTATTTCACCCCACCCCTCATGTGATGTTCCTTCATTCATGAAAGTCATTGTGTATTCAGAGTGTGCACATCTCTGATAAATCTGAAAGGCAAATGCCAAGTCAGCCCAAAGGAATATCAGACTTCAATTCAGCAGGCTTGCGATTTTGACACACACGGCTGCCCTTTCCTAGCACTGTCATCCTCAACCATCAGCTCTGGACATTTGGGCCATGGAGTGACCTGGACCAGAATGCCCAGCATGCTTTTAGGAATCAGTGACCTTTAAAGTGTGACTGTGAACTTTGTCCGACAAGGATGGCCCTGCCAGGCCCCTCCCAGAGGAAGCTGCCTAAGGATGCGATGCTAGAGAACAGCGGTCATCTGCTCACCTGTTCGCTGAGGGTGAGACTGTCAGCATTTATTTACTTACTAGGGAATCACCTAGAAGAGCTTCCCCAGAGCTCACTCCCCTCTACCCAGACACACACACTCTCCTACAGCACTTAGGACATGGAGGAAGAGATTCTGTTCATTTGGTTATTTCATCTTGAGCATGTCAAGAGATTGTAGGCTTTCTGAAAACAATCATATGTCTTTCTTATTGCTCCATATAGAACACTCAGAGCAGTGCTGGGCACTCATTTCATGGGGGCATTAAATGGATAGAAACTTTCTGCTGTGCAAACCATGGTGGAATTCAACCTTACAAAGTTAAATAGAGCAGACATTATCCCTTTAAAATACAATTCTTGGAGTTGGGACTGAGTTATGTTACTGGATATTTTTTTAAAATAAAGTTCAGTCCACTATAGAACAGGTGATTCACAGTGGTCACAGGAAAGGGGAAAAGGAGATTCTGTCAGCCACCTTGGGCCTGGGTTTGAGCATGAGTAGACAGTTCCTGGACTTCTGAGCCCAGCGTCAGTGTCCTCCCTGCTCTGGGAAAGGGCTGGCAATGTGTCCAGGGCTCAAGACGTCTTTTCCTGAGCTGCTCTTTACTGTTCACCTTGCCTCTCCTCCTGATGGGAACTTGAAGACCACACACAGATAACACAGAACTGCACATCCATGTACATTTTTCCACAGAGGGTTTTTGACTCTACATAGATGTGATTTCCTGGCTGGACCAGGAGAAGAGAGGTGGAGGGCAGAAAGGACTCTCAGAGTCCCAGGTCCAGGTGGATCCAGGCTCCTGGGTTCTGTGTGGAGAGGAGACTGCTCAGGGAGCAAACAGGACCAGTCACATCAGCTACAGAGTCTCTTCAGGAAAAGGTCTGAAAGCTCTGACATCTTGGCAGGCCAGTGCAGAAATAGCCCTTGGATAGTGTCCTAATTCTCTGAACACACTGATTTTGATTCTTCTTAGTGTATATTCTTTGGCTTCAGAGAGAGTTGTTTCTGTTATTATTGGGGCTAAACATTCAAGTAGCCATGTTTATTTCAGGCTCTCACCTTTAATGACTTTCCTTGACATTAAACCCTCATTTTATTTTTTGTTCATTTTACCCTTAAAAATATTCTACATCAATATTTCCATATTGTATGTTCCATCAATGTTCCATATTGTATATCTAATAACTATTACATTCTCCCATTTCTGTGTTAAAAGCCAATGCTTGACACATATGTACCTTAGCTTTGCAAACATTTCCAAAATTTTCCTTCCCCTAAGTCACTCTACTTATTTCTTTTCCCTCTTTTTTCAGGCATGGAAGGTAGACCTAGAAAGCATGGAAGGATACCCACACAGGATACCTTCAGGAAGGGCCCATTCATCTACAGGTCAATGGTAAGTTTCTTGAGGATGAAATCTGCTCATCACATTAGTGACCTGGTAATGGGATGAGTTAGGAATTCAGCACAATCTTCAGAAGAAAAAATAGGCCTGAGCATAAATGCCATCCAGTAGAAAGTTTTGAACAGTGTAAGGTTGGGGATAATATTGTCCTGAAGTCAAACTGTAACTTCAGCTTTAAGAGAAGGGTAATTGCCTCAGCATAGCTTGTATACATAATGCTTGAAAACTAAAGAAGACTTAAAACTCATTTAGAACATTAAGCATGTGAGAGACCACAAAAGAGAAAATGCTTATGCATTCAGCAAAGTAACACCGCATGAAAACAAAACAAACGTGGAGAGTTTCCAAAGGAGACCATCACAGACAGAGCAGACCGCTGTCAGTGCGCAGAGAAACAGTACCTGGATGTGCGCGGGCAGTCTCTCACGGCCTCTCCTCTCCGTGCAGGTTAGCAGAAGCTTCATATTGGAAAAGAGGCATGAATGGAACGCATATGAGGACGCTTTCACATATAACAACGTCGACTCCACATGTATTAACTCATGCAGAAGAGAACCCCAATAAATGTTATGAATGTGGGAAAGAATTCAAGGAGAGCACTTGCTTTTATGTGCACCAAAAATTCAGATAAGAGAAAAACCCTATACTTGTTGCCAAGTTGGAAGAGCCTTTGGCCATTCTTTATTCATATTTTAACTAACAGAAGGTGAATTCTACTACAGAGAGTTCAACTGTTAACATGGGAAAGCTTCAGTCGATGCTCTAAACTTAGACAATATGAGAGAACTTGCCCTAGAGAGACCCCTACAAATGTTGTGAAGGAGGGAAATAACTCAGCTGGAGACTTGGCTGTGTATACACCAAAAATCACACTGTAGAGAAATCCTGAAAATGTAATGAATGTGTGAGATCCTTCATCAGAGGCCAACTTTTATTCCCACCTATAAGCCCCCACACAGGAGAGAAGACCTTTATCTGGAATGACCATGGAAGAGCTTTCAGTGAATCTTCATTCCTTCAAAGTCATGGACTCATTCACACTGGAGAGAAACCACATGAGTGTCATCTATGTGCAAAAGCATTAGATGAAGACATGACCTTAGTCATCATGTGAAAAGTCATGAATGGAGAAGAGCCTTTAGATGCCCCTCTCACATTTATATGCACAGAGAATGCAGGAAGAGACACCCTATGTCTGCAATCAATGAGGTAGATCCTCCAGCCAGAAGTTTTTTTTCTTAAACCACCAGGAAAGTCATGTGAAAATACACCCTGGCCCTGTTATCATGGTGGGATAACCTTCAGTGGGAGCTTCAACCTTAGCACACACAGAGAACTCAGAGTGGACATTAATTCAGGACTTTTGTTAGTTTAAAATTTTCATTTATTATCTCCTTCATAAATTTTAAAAAGTATAAATTAATTTCATCTTTAAACAAGGAGAATTGTGTGTACCTGGACAGGAAAATTCCAAGACCTGAGTCAGGCAGTACTTCATCTCCTATGTTAGAATTTTGTAGCCAAAGGATTTTCCCCAGAAGAACAGATAGATATCTTGGAACCAAAAAGTTGGAAGATCATTGCAGACTTGGAAAATCCCATTTCTAGGTTCTGTTAGAACAGCAGGGGTAAATGTATTGATTCATGGAAAAGCACTGCCCTTAGAGATCCATTTGTAAGTCTACCCTCCAAAGATCCACTCTTTACCCAGATACTTTTCTTAGATGCCGAGAGAAAGATGAGCAGAGAGAGCGCATCCATTTTATAAGTTAAACCTGCAAAACACTTACTTAGGGAAAGAGTTGGGCTCCCTGTTTAGATGAATTGCATGTTCTTTGTTGAGCAAAACATCCATTTTAGCACTGAGGTAAAATTAAGACTGCTGGGTGAAAGCATGGTTTGCTCATAGGCCTATAAGGCACACATAGTAGTTGCATTAAAGTCAAGTTCACTCCATGTATAAGTCAAAATGACTTTTCCATATCTTAACATGTCAACATTCCCTTTATCATTATCTTTCAGAAAAAAATGAAGAGGGTGTCTTAACAACTAAATATGAGAGAAGGCCTTTGGACAAGCACAGAAGTTTACTGAGGAGATGATGTCATGGGAACAATTTTTATTTTTAGAATTTATTCTAGATGGAAGAGTCTGAGTTGATGGGCCTGAGATGGAGATCCAGATATGAGTCATGCAGGGTCCATATTTCTGCTAGAGATGCTGCTGAGCCATAGGTAGACAGCCCTCTGTGAACAATTCCTTATTAACCTGGCAGAGCACTTGTAACGTTCGTGCAAACAGGTGAGGGGACCTTTGATACTCAGGAGGAATTGGGTTATTGAAAGAAGAGCCCCCAGTGCCTGTCTGACTGAGAGAGGACAGTGGTGACGGTCATCCGAGGGGAGATGCCAAAATCCTGCGACACTGGGGGGTTACACTGTCCTTTGGTGTTGCTTCACTGTTCTGCACTGTAGCTGCTCCTTCTTAGATTTATTTTCTGTTAAAAAAAATATGAAGAATCAAGGAAAGTCAGGGAAACTGGAGTAGGTACTCTTGGCCCCAGAGCCACTTTCTGAAGAAAAAAAAAAAATCAATTATTTCAGTGCCCGAGATGACATTTGGAACCTCTGGTATAATTACCATTAAATATCTAGTTTCCATGAACTGAGAGTGACCTCCTTCCCATGTGTGCACATTAAAGCAGGTGAACTGGCTCATGTGCGGCCCACGTCACAGCAGCAGGAAGTGCAGGAGAGGAATCACAGGGTGAATGACCAGATACGGGGCTCATGTGTGGCCCATGTAACAGCAGCAGGAAGTGCAGGAGTGGAATCACAGGGTGAATGACCAGATACGGGGCTCATGTGTGGCCCATGTAACAGCAGCAGGAAGTGCAGGAGTGGAATCACAGGGTGAATGACTAGATACGGGGCTCATGTGTGGCCCATGTAACAGCAGCAGGAAGTGCAGGAGTGGAATCACAGGGTGAATGACCAGATACGGGGCTCATGTGCGGCCCACATCACAGCAGCAGGAAGTGCAGGAGTGGAATCACAGGTTGAATGACCAGATACGGGGCTCATGTGCGGCCCACATCACAGCAGCAGGAAGTGCAGGAGTGGAATCACAGGTTGAATGACAGGGTGAATGACCAGATATGGGGCTCATGTGTGGCCCATGTAACAGCAGCAGGAAGTGCAGGAGCGGAATCACCTGGCCTGTTTATTGGCTTTTGACGGGCGAGCAACCAGACCCCACACTCGGTCTTTTGTAACAGATTTTGGCCCCCAGGACGGGGCTGCCTACTGCTGGCTCCTGTGCTTTCACGGCACCTGGCTTACCTGGGTTTTCTAGGGGAGATCTATGGCCATGACAGTGTATGAGTCTGCTTGTGGTTAGCTAGCCCCTAGTAGGGGATATGGGACGTGTTCCTAGCAGCTATCAAAACCATTTGTTTTGAGAATCCTCTCTGTTTCTCCCCTTCTTGGCACTGGCTGCCAACTTGTGCTTTTCATTGGCGGAATGGAAACTTGCATCTAGGAGGAGCTGACAATCTCCACAAGTGGGTAAGTCCACTGCGCACTGGTGTGCACACAGCGACCTTCCCATGTGTGAGTGTTAGTGCTATGTGGGCATTCCTGCCACTTGGTTCTGATGTGTGTCTGATGTTGAGGATCATTTGTGAGCACGGACTGCTATTTTTTTTTTTTTTTTTTTTTACCAGTTGGTTCTGACTCCTGGCTAACAGAGCAGGATGGCTGCAGCCCTCAGCAGGTGGCCATTGCGCTGTCTCATTATGCTGCTCCCTGTTACTAGGCAACAGGTCTTGCGCAGCCATTGGTCGGCGCCTCAGTCGGCCCCACCAGAAGCAACCAACTGTTGACGAGTGTTAGTTGTCCTGCTCAACTATTGGTCAGCACCACAGCGGGCCCTGCCTACTGGTAACTGTCAGTGAGGGACCACTGGGGAAGCGATTCAGCCAGGGGTCAGTGGGGTCCTGGTCACCCAGTGGAGAGTGAGGTAAGAGGCAGACTCAGGCCTTCTCTGGGAGGCCCTCCAGATTTCCCAGCCTTCGGTCCGTGGGTGAGTGGAGGGCCCAGGGAACAGACTGGGGCTCCATCCCGCAGGGCTCCAGAGGCCTCACAAGGCCTCCACTGGCCTTGGTCCAGCCCTTGAGGCAGCAGTGAACCTCTCCCTCACCCCTGTCTCTGTGACCTAATAGCAGTGGCCGTCCGTATGAGTCACAGTTTGTGGGACCAGGCCTCCCCATTTGGGCAGCTGAGGAGACTGAGGGTCAGTTGAGTTGGGTGCCTGGCTCCTTCAGGGATGATAGCAGAGCAGGCCTTGGAAACCTGGACCTGAAGGAGCTGCCAACTGAGATCTGCTTCCTCTCAACCAGGACTGGGACCTTGGACGGTGAAAGGTGTGCCTTGGGACCTTGCCCTTTCTTGTCAGGACAGAGAGTAACATTCATCTGTAGAGACTTACAGGAACATCATTACCAGACCTCAGAAACAAACGTTCTGACCCCGAGAAGTCTGCAACAACTAACCACACCCATCCTTCAATTTTTGCTTTTAAGGGGGCTTGCTGAAAGGTTTCATTAATGTTGGAGTTCTTCGGGCATGAGCGACCCATCTTAGGGCATGAGCGACCCATCTCCTTGTATGGATGTGTAGTAAGCCTTTCTCTGTTCCAAGCTCATTATAATGTTTAGAATTGATAGGCCTCACTGTGTGCCTGGCACATGGGCTTGTGAATTCCGTAACATAACTACCCGTGAGGACTGTTTGTGTCAGGGAAATGTTCCTTTGGGACTCTGTACTGGTCACCCTCGGAGAGGGTGTGTGACTCATCTGTCACTCAGTGTGTGAGACTGTATTCCATTTGCGTGATTGGTATTCTTGCTGCCTTATGCAAAATGACAACTCATTAGGGCGCAATTAAGCAAAATTTTAGCTACAAAATTATAACTAAGACAAAGAAAGATGACTATTATTATTATTTTGAATAACATATGGCAGCAGCAGATAGTGAAGGACAGGGAATCCGGGCGTGCTGCAGTCTGTGGGGTCACAAAGAGTCGGACACAACTGAATGACTGAGCAACAAAAAAATGGCAACATTATTTTTTAAGCTTCAGGGAAAATTGGTTAAGATGAAACTCTTGAAAGTCACAAAAACTGATTCTTTTTTGTATATGCAGTTAGGGAAAGCTAGCTTGATAAAACAGTTTTCCTGGCTCCTGAGAAAACAAAAATATGCCTAGGAGAAAGCTTGAAGTTAACTCTTATCAAGTCCTTGAAATACAAACACAGTCCACTTTGCCTGTGACTTTGGTCTTTGGTTAATTGGGTAAAACTTCAAGCTAAAAAAAAAAAAGAAAAAGAAAAAGGAAAGAAGCCTTTCAAGAATAAGTATGTAAATTCGGCTATTCTATTATCCATAAACTGATTAGTTTAATTGCAATGGCTGATTCATAAAATGTAAAAAGATGAAAGAATGAGATCTCTGTCTGAATGTTTGTGTGTCTCAGCACGTGTGTTTGTTTTTGTATTATATTGCTGAGGTTAATTTGTAAAGAAGCTCTATTTAATTGTCCTTAAAAATATGGTCACTTACACGTCAAAGAAATCTAAATTTACTTCCTTTTGTCTTGTAAGACTAGAGGGAAATTAAAGATGTTTTGGTTTATTAAACCTGTATGTTGTACTACTGAAGAAAAATTATGCTATGAAAAGCATGTATGTTTTTAGGGGTTATAGAGTATGTTCTTGAGTTGCCAATCAAAAATGCTGGTATAATATTTGACTCACTTAGTTTCATTAAGGCTTCAAGGAGTAAAAATTGTGATATGTAAAAATAATAAGGGAAAGATTTCTGTGTGTAAAACAAGTAGGATATGTGTTGTTGTGGAAGAGAAGATATTTTTGTTGAAGAAAAATGATAGTTTTTTCCTACAGTTCTTTGTTTTTTGACGAAGAAATACAGGACAAATCTGTTTGGATCTAAAAAATAAAAGGTTGTGAAAAAGAAACTTAGAGAAAAGATTTTTGTATGTTGTCAGGATTAATGTTAGACTGAATTT